>NW_006408807.1:1573300-1611477 GCF_000296735.1 Chrysochloris asiatica | reverse complement strand
ACCAGCCGCTCCGCGGGAGAAAGATGAGGCTTTCTACTCCCGTAAAGATTTACACCCTCGGAAACCCTGTACAGGGTCGCTATGAGTCGGAACCGATTCAACGGCACTTAACAACAACAACAAATACTTAAGTGAGTATGTATTTTGGTACTTCTTTATGCTTTATGATTGTATCCAGTGAGATGTGATCAGGGTGTGGTCTTCTCTTTTCCCTCTTCTTATTGCTTAACTCAGAGTGACTTTCACAGGTGTTACCTGTTTCCCTGTTATATGTCTGCTGGCATTGGTTCTTGCTGGGTTTTGGTATTTTATAAGGTGTGATTACAGCTTGGCTTTTTGGCAGTGGTTGCTGACTTTTCTTGTGTAATATACAGAGACAAAGAGTCCTCCAAAAGCAAAAGGAAGGCTATGTAACAGCCAAACAACTGTCCTGTCAGGGCTTATTCTTGATTTATAACTTTATAGCACCATGGTCTGAAAAGACACTTTGTAGTATTTCAATGTTTTTTAATTTTACTGAGGCTTGCTTTGTTGCCTAACATAGTCTAGAAAATGTTCCATGTGCACTGGAAAACAATGTGTATTGTGCTGTTATTGGGTTGAGTGCTCTGTATAAATCTATGAGGTCAAGTTGATAGGTTGTGTTGTTTAATTTCTCTGTATCTTTGCTGGGTTTCTTTCTAGTTGCTCTGTCCTTTGTAGACAGTGGTATATTAAAATCTACTACCATTATTGCAGAGTTGTCTATTTCTTTCTTCAATTCTATTGCAGTTTGATTTATGCATTTTTATGATTTCATTTCCCAATGAAAGATATAGATACTGTTTGCAACTAGTTGTGTCCTTTTGTTCAATTTACCCTTTAATCATGCGGGAATGTCCTTTGTCTTTTATGTTGTTGTTTTTTTGCCTTGAAGTCTAATTGCCACCCTGTTTACTTTTGGTTGCCATAAACTTGATATATTTTTTCCATCCTTTGGTTTTTAGTCAGTTTTTGTCTTTGTGTGTAAGGTATACACTCTTATAAGCAGCATATTGAAGGATACAGTTTTCTTATCCATTCTGCTACTCTCTGTCTCTTGACTGGTGCAATTAGTCCATTGATGTTCAGTGTATTTATCAATAGGTATGGACTGATTCCAATTATTTTTCTGAGTTAATTTTGATTGTGCATTTTCTTTTAACTTTCTTCATTTCTGTGGTTTGTTTATTAAATCTTCATGGTTTTTCTTTTACTTGATTTGATGTGAAGGTGTGTTAATTTTCCTTGAAGTTACCCTGTAATTTACTAATTTATTCCCCAGTTTAAAACAGTCTGTGTGTTGTATCTTTAAATCTGCTTGACTTCCTCACTATTTGGAAGTTTTGTAGCTACATGCCTCTTTCTTTTTATTTTGTAGTTGGCTTCATTATAAATCGATATCTCTGATTCCCTATTTTCAGTCTTGTAGGTTTGTTTTGGAGTCCTGGTGTGGTGCTGTGGGTTAATGTGCCAGACTGAAAAACCTTTTGAACTGAAAGGTCGGTGGTTCAAGCTCATCAGCTGTTCCTCAGAAACCCTATACAGGGTTGCTATGGGTCAGAATCGACTCGACGGCACTTAACAACAGCAACAACAGGTTTGTTTTACTTTGAATGATTCTATATCTGTATTGAATTTTGGGTGGTGCTGCTGTGTATGTCAATCTCAGGTTGTTGTCTGTTGTTAGACAACAGTTCTTCTTGTAATGTTGGTTTACTTATTACACATTCTTTGAATTTCTGTTCATCTGTAAATTAGAATATTTTGCTTTTGTAGTAGAAGAACATTTTTGCTGGGTATTGGTTTATTGGAGGACAACTTTTTCTTTCAGAGTTTTGAATATGTCTTCTCAATGTATTTTTGCCTGCATGGTTTCTTTTGAGAAATCAGAGCTTACTCTTTTTAGTTCTCTTTTGTAGATAGTTTCTCATTTTTCCCAAGTTGCTCTCAGGATGCTTTCTTTGGCTTTGATTTTGGAGAATTTGATTACGATGTATCTTCATGACTTTCTTTTGGGGTCTATCCTCTTTGGACTTTTGAATGCTTGTCTTCTCATATTTGATGATGTTAGGGAGTTTTCTTCCAGCAGCTCTTTGACTATTTTTTCTATGTTTTTCTTTGTTTCTTCTTGTTCTGGAATTCTTACCATCCATAAGTTATTCCTCTTCATAGTGTCCCACATGAATCTCAGGGTTTTTTAAATTTTTCATTCTTTTTATTTGTTATTCTTCTAGCTTACTAGTGTCTAGAGATTTATCTCCAAGCTCACTAGTTTAGGCTTCCATTGATTCAAATCTACTCCTTTGCCCTTTTAATGTATTGTCCATTTCTGAAATATTTTATTAATTTTCTGCTTCTCTATTTGCAGTTTATATTGTCTATAATTCTTTCTCTGTTTTGCTTATTTGTTCTTTCCGTGTTTTCCTAATTTCTTCCTTGCTTTCTTCTACTTTTCTGTCAATTGTTTTTGTTGTTATTAAGTGCCATTGAGTTGGTTCCAACTCATAGTGACCCTGTCTAGGGTTTCTGAGGACCAACTGGTGAGTTTGAATCAATTGGATGCACCCAAATATCATTCTCTTGAAATATTTTTCCATTAGTTCCAATGCATTTTTTTTCCTTAAAAATATTTTGTAGCTCTGCTTCTGGCTCACTTTTGTGAGCCATTCTGTCTTGTTTGTTTGTGTGAACATAAATTGTCTGTTGCTTCTGACACATTGTAGTGGTGTTATATTTGTATTAAAGTGATGATTGCATGTTGTATTCTTAGGCACTCACCAATTGCTACCTTGTGAGTATGACATGGGGATGGAAGTGTGTGCACTATTTTCAGTTTGCTGTTCATACAGCTCAATTTAGGATGTGTTTGGCCAATAATGGTTTTTGTCCTGGAGCAATGTATAGAAGCTGGTATTTACTCTGCCCAGTTGATGTATTTGCAAATGGTATGATTGTGTGGACTATATGGTCATAGTTGCTGTCCTCTGTAAGGTAAGGTACAAAAATAAAACACACACATAAGATAGAAGGAAAACAAACTATCAAGCAAACAACAGAGACAAAAGAAAATGCCAAAGAAAGAAAATCAGGCAACATCTAAACAAAGAATACAAAAAGAGAAAAGAAGAAGTGGAAAATAATAATATTAAAACACACACACACACAGAAGGAAAATAATAGAAAAAAGAAAAAGAACTAAACATAATTTGGGAAAGGAATTAGTATAAGGGAAAGAGACCAGAGAGTAGTCATAAAAAGATAGAGAGAGAAATTAAGAAAGAAAGAGAGAAAAGATGGTAGAAAGAAAGAGAGAAAAGAAGGAAGAAGGGAAAAAAAAGCAGTGATTGGGAAAAAGAAACAGAAAAAATGAAAACAGATAGGAAGGATAGAAAGCAAGGAAGAAAGAATACACAAACAAAAATAATGGAAGGTACAAACAGGTAAGTGCCAGACCCAGAGAGAAGAAAATTCTGGGGTCTCCTGTCAGCCAAGGACCTCAAATGATAGGTGGGCAGAGGAGGCGACAATGACACTCTGGTCCTACATGGAGTTCTTGTATGGATAGATGTTGTTTCTTTTGGGCACCCAATCCAGGAGTAGTTCGTGCAGACCCCAGAGCAGTTGAAGGTTCAGAGTATTTCTGTCCCATGGGACAGCTGAGAGTGAGAGGTCCTGCTAATCTAGGGTTGACCAGAACCAGCTCTGCAAGTCTAGAGCAGCCAGCACCTAATTCAAAGTCCCAGTATCGATGCTGCTAGGTCCCCACTCACTTTGATATGACTCTTACCACCTGGAGAGCAGGAACTTTGCTGGGCATGTATGAGTGTGGGGGCTGACTATTCCTCTGGTCACAAGAGCAATGTGGTTACAAGAAAAAGTTCTGCACATTTATCTCTGCCAACAAGTGCTATGTCACTGCACCACCTCCTGCCCTCTGCCTTCAAAGCCTCCTAGGAAAGTTCAAGATGGCAACATTTCACCTGGCTAGCCAGCACAGATTACCGGCTCCTTTCTCCCCCCTCCTTATGTGCCTACTCAGCAGCTTCTCCTAGTTAGGGCTAGACCACGGCTGACCAGGGTCTGCTATGCAGGTTCAGAGCGGGCTCACCTGAATCCAGGCACCGGGTTGCTGTGGAAAGCTTATAATTTTATCAGGCTCACAATTCCACATTCTCAATTCACTCATGCTCTTCCCTCTTGGTTGTCCTAGGGTCCTCTGTTCCTGGAATGTAAGATTAACTTGTTGTTATTGTTGTTAAGTGCTGTTGAGTCAGTTCCGACCCATAGCGACCCTGTATAGGGTTTCCAAGGAGTGGCTGGTGAGCTTGAACCACCAACTTTGCAGTTCAAACAACTTTGCAGTCTGGTGCATTAACCCACAGCTCCACACCAGGACTCCCCCTTAATGTTATACAACTTCTGCCTTTACAGTTGTGACAGTGGCAATTAGTCATGCTAACAATCACTCACTGTTGAATCATAAGAATCTTATCCTATCTCCTTGCTGTATACTTGCCTCAGATGCTCTATGATCCCCTCCATGTGACTCTGACTTCCAGGAGAGCAGGAGTTTCCTTGGGGCTGTATGTGGTTAGGGACCAGTCACACTGCTGGTCACCAGGGGAGTGTGGAGAACAAGACAAAAATTGCACCTGTGTGAGCCACCAGCTCTAGCTCCCCATGCTTAGGTCAGTGTCCATGGGCTCAGGACTTTGGACCAGCCAGCCCTTCCTCTTCTCTCATCTCAAGGTCGACAAGAGTCTATGTAATATGGTCAAACTTAGCCCATGTCTTCATTACTGCCTTTCCCCTACTTCTACTCACAAGTAGACGAACTCCGGCATCAATGAGCTTATAAACTTGATCTGTGTTCCCTTTGAATTTCAATCTTGGAAGGGGGTTTGTCCTGAAGGGACTTGATGGCTTGCCTTGATAGCTCCCAGGCAAATGGCTTGCTTCTTCTTGTAATAGTCTAGCTGTACTTCTTAAAAGACAGATTTGTTTGTTCTTCTGGGAACCTGGGAGTGTAGTGCTTATGAATCAGGCTGTGAACCTCAAGGTCAGCAGTTTGAAACTAACAGCTGTTCCACGGGAAAAAAATGAGGCTTTCTGTTCCCATAAAAATTTACAGCCTCAGAAACCCTGTACAGGGTCGTTATGAGTCGGTTCTGACTCCACACACATAACCACCACCATGGGACTTTTAATATTCTTTGCCAGCACCATAATTCAAATGCATGTATTCTTCTTTGGACGTCCTTATTCACTGCCCAACTTTCATGTGCATATGAGGCTATTGAAAATATCATGGCTTAGGTCAGACACACCTTGTCCTTAAATTAACATCTTTGCTTTTTAACACTTTAAAGTGATATTATCCAGCAGATTTTCCCAATATAAAATGGCATTTGATTTCTTGACTGCAGCTTCATGACTGTAGATTATGGATCCAAGCAAAATGAAGTCCTTGACAACTTCAATTTTTTCTCCATTTATCATGATGTTGTTTATTGGTTCAGTTGTGAGCCTTTTCTTTATTTCTTTAATATATCAAGGTATAAGCCATGCTGAAGACTTTAGTCTTTGATTTTCATCAATATTTCAAGTCCTTTTCACTGCCAGCAAGCAAGGTTGTGTCTTCTGCATAACAAAAGTTGTTAATGAGCCTTTCTCCACTTCTAATTTCATGTACTTCTTCATAAAATCCAGCTTCTCAGATCATTTGCTCAGCATACAGATTGAATGAATATGGTGAAAGGATCCAAACCTTGAGGCACACCTTTCCTGATTTTAAGCCATTCAATATTCCCTTGTTCTATTCTGATGATTGCCTCTTGGTCTATGCAGAGGTTCCTCATGAGAACAATCAAGTGTTCTGGAATACTCATTCTTCAAAATGTTATCCAGAGCTTGTCATGATCCATCGTATAGTCAATGAAGCACAAGCAAACATCTTTCTAGTGTTCTCTGCTTTTACCCAAGATCCATCAGACTTCAGCAGTGATATCCCTAGTTCCACATCCTCTTCGAATCAGGCTTTAATTTCGAGCACTACCTATTGAAGTATAGTCCTGGTGTGGTGTTGTGGGCTAATACACTGGTCTGCAAAGTTGGTTTGAACCACAAGGTGGGTGGTTCAAGCTCACCAGCTGCTCCTTGGAACCCCTATTCAGGATTGCTATGGGTCAGAACTGACTCGATGGCACATAACAGCAACCTATAGAAGTACTGCTGCAACCGTTTTAGAATTACCTTCAGCAGACTTTTACCTGCATGTGATATTAATGATATTGTTTGATGATTTCACATTCTGTCGGATCACCTTTCTTTAAATTGGGCACAAATATGGATCTCTTCCAATAGGTTGGCCAAGTATTTGTCTTTCTCATTTATTCTCATAGACAAGTGAGTGCCTCCAGCACTGCATCAGTTTGTTGAACTATTTCAATTTGTATTCTGTCAACTACTGAATACTTGTTTATTGCCAATGTTTTCAGTGCAGCTTGGACTTCTTTTCAGTGCCATCAGTTCTTGATCATATGCTACCTCTTGACATGGTTGAACATCAACCAATTCTTTTTGGTACAGTGACTCTGTATAGTCCTTCCGTCATCTTTTATTGTTTCCTGCATTATTCAACATTTTGCCCATAGATTCCCTCTGTATTACAACTCTAGGTTTTCTTTAGTTCTTTCAGCTTGAGAAATGCTGCAAATGTCCTTCCCTTTTGATTTTCTAATTCTAAATCTTTGCACATTTTGTATAAAACTTTACTTTGTCTTCTTGAGCTACCCTTTGGAAATTTATGTTCTGCTCTTTTACTTCCTCATCTCTACCAGTTGCTTTAGCTTCTCTATACTTAAGAGCAAGTTTCGGTCATTTCTAACATCCACTTTGGTCTTTTCTTTCTCTCTTGTTTTTTAATGGGGTCTTTTGCTTTCTTCATGGATGATGTTCTTGATATCAGCCCACAATTCTTCTGGGCTTCAATAATTAGTCTTTAATGGATCAAATTTGTCCTTGAGAAGATCTATAAATTCAGGTGGGATATACTCAAGGCCATATTTTGGCTCTCATGGACCTGTTTTCATTTTCTTCAACTCCAGCCTGAACTTTGTAGTTGTTGTTATTAAGTGCCATCTAGTTGTTTCAAACTCATAGTGACCCTGGATAGGGTTTCCTGGGAGTGCTGGTAATTTTGAATCACTGACGTTGCAGTTTAAACCGACCTTGTAGTCCAGTGCAGTATCCTCCAGCACCACACCACGACTTCTCAGTCTGACTTTGCAGATGAGCAATTGATGATCTGTTTCATTTTTGGTGCCTGCCTTTGTTTTGGCTGAGGATATTGAGCTTCTCCATTTTCACTTCCCACAGATGTAGTCTATTTGATTCCTATGTACTCCATCTGCTGAAGTTGACATAAATATATTCTTATTAGGTACCACCAAGATGGTTCTCCTCATATCGATCGTATGCACAACACAATGAAACACTGTCTGTAACCATCCTCACAGTTGTTACCTTTGAACCTATTGTTGCTGCCACTACGTCGATCCATTTCATAGCTGACCCTTCACTTTACCAAGCTTGATGTCCTTTTCCAGGGACTGGTCCTTCCTGATGACATATCCAGGACAATTCTCTCTGTACTTCTTCTAACATAGATATGTTTGGTCTTCTGGCAATCCATGATACTTCAAATATTCTTCTGCAACATTGTAACTCAAATACATCAATTTTTCTGTGGTCTGTCTTATCCATTGCCCAACTTTCACATGCATATGAGGCTACTGAAAATAACATGGCTTGGGACAGGCGTACCTTAGTCCTCAAACTGATAATCTTTGCTCTTGAACACTTTAAAGAGGTCTTGTGCAGTAGATTTTCCTAAGGCAATACATCTTTTGATTTTTTCACTGCTGATTCCTTGTTGATCCAGTTGTGAGGATGTTTGTTTTCTTTGCATTTAGGTGCAATCCATACCAAAGGTTATGGTCTTTGATCTTCATTAGTAATTAAGTTATCTTCACTTCCGCCAAACAAGATTGCATCACCTGCATATCACAGGTTGTAAATGAATCTTCTGTCAATCCTGATGCCACACTTTTCTTCATATAGTCCAGCTTCTCAAATTATTTGCTTAGCATACACATTGATAAGTATGGTGAAAGGATCCAATCCTGGAAGACACTTTTCCTTATTTTGAACCATTCAATGTGTTTTCGTTCTGTTTCTCATGAACACAATTTGGTGTTCTAGAAAACCCATGCTTCACTATGTTTTCCATACTTTGTCATGATCCACACAGTTGAAAGCCTTTGTACAGTCAAAAATGAACAGGTAAACATATTTCTGGTATTCTCTGCTTTCAACAAAGATCCATCTGATGTCAGAATTTGCATCCCTCATTTCACACCCTCTTCTGAACTTGGTTTGAATTTATGGCAGTTCTGTTAATATACTGCTGCAGTTATTTTAAAATTATCTTCAGAAAAATTTTGTTTGTATGTGAAATTAATGATATTGTTTAATGATTTCTGCATTCCATTGGTTCACCTCTTTTTATAATGGGCACAAATATGAATCTACTCCAATCAAGTGGCCAAGTAGCTGTTTACCAAATTTCTTAGCATAGATTAATAAGCAACTCCAGTGCTGCATCAGTTTGCTGAATACCTTGCAGTCCACACCAGGACTCCTTTCACAGACAGATAGATCTTGAAATATTCTTTTTGACAATGAATATGATGCCATTCCTTTTTAATTTGTCATTCTTGGCATTGTAAGTCATATGATTGGCAGATTAAAAATGGCCAATGCCAGTCCATTTCAGCTCACTAAAGCCTAAGACATTGAACTTAATGTGTTCCATATCACTTTTGACAATTTACAATTTTCCTAGCTTTGTTCTTCATGTATTCCATATTCCAGTTATTAATGGATGTTTTCAGCTGTTTTGCCTCATTTTTAGTTGCAAAAGGGTACAATTGTTGTTGTTGTTAAGTGCTGTCAAGTTGATTTCAACCCATAGCAACCCTGTATAGGGTTTCCAAGATGCGACTTTGTAGTTGAAACTGACTTTGCAGTCAGCTCATTAACCTACAGTGCCACACCGAGATTCCAAAGGGTTCCATAGACAGAAGTAAGTGAAGATCTTGGAAGCTTCATGTGATCATGATGAACTCTACTTTGAAGATCTTGGAAGCTTCATGTGTACATGATGAACAGCTCTTCTCCAGTTGTATTTTGAGTGTCTTCCAACTTGAGGGGCTCATCTTCTGGAACTTTATCTGATAATATTCTGTGGCTTTTATTGTCTAAGTTTTTTATCTTCTGGTACTATATCTGACAATGTTCCACTACTATTCATAAAGTTTTCAGTGGTTAACTGTTTATAAGTAGCCTGCCTCTTCTTCTTCCTAGTCTGTTTTAGTCTGGAAGTGACACTGAAACCTGCCCACCCTGGGTGACCCTGCTGGTGTCTAAAATAGTTCCCAGCATCACAGCAATATGGAAGCCACTATCAGTAGTATCACAAACTGACAGATGAATGGTGGGAAGTCTGGATAGATGCTATAATATGGATGAACCTTGGAAACATTGTGCTGAGTGAAGTAAATCAGTCACAAAGGAGAAAATCCACTTACATGAAATATCTTGAATAGGCAAGTGTATGGAGACTGAAGTTTAAGAGTAGTTGCCGGGGGCAGGCAAGAGGAGGAAAGGGGAACTCAATGCCTAGGAGACACTAAGCTCCTGTTAAAGTTATAAAAAGGGATCAGATAAAACTGATGCCTCAATAATTTAATGAACATAATTAGGTTTATTTAACTGTACGTGTGAAGAATGTTGAAATGTCAAATATTGTGTTACATATATATTTAGCCCAATAAAACTTAAAAAAAAAAAAAAAAAGCCCACTACCACCAATACTGGTGAACACTGAGATATTCTGACTGGTACAATAAGGAATGGATAGTGATAAGTGGAATGGCTCCAAGGAAAAAGCCAGCAGTGTTGTTATTTGCTGATAATGTGATTATAAACCAAAAAGACTCAAGAGAATTGACCAAATTTTTTTAATCACTAAGATTATTGAATGCAAGATAAGTAAATATAAATCAGTAACAAATTGCTAATGCTAACAATGATTACTAAAGTGTCATGATAGAAACACGATTTCATTTAAGATTTTCTAAAGCATAAGGTAATTGGAGTAACCATTATGAAAAATGTACATAATTATATTAAGAAAATGACAAAGGTTTACTGAAATATCTAAAGTCATGGATTAATAAATTGAAAAAACAAACTGTATATTAAAAAGTTGCCAAAGGGTCTCATAGACAGTAGTAATTATTAATTATGTATTATAAGAATATGGTAATTATGTATTATAAGAATCAATCAATCAATGCCAATTGCTGTCCAATTGAATTGTTAATAAAATGATAATGAATATACCAGTGGACATTTTTATGAAACAAATATTTATAAAATAATTCTAATCTTTCTCTAAAACATAAACAAGTAAAAAAAGTTGAGAACATTTAAATAAATTTTCTGCCAAATTTTAAAAAGTATTCTAAAATGTCAATAAATATGTGGTTTAATGGTGAAAGAAAGGGACAGGCTTTAGAAAAAAAAGAAATGTGAAACACATATAAGAATTAAGATGATAAAGAGAACACCACACCCAAGGGAAAAGGAATGGCATTTTCACTTACAAAGTCAACCTTAGGAAAAAAGAACATGTAAACCCGTCTCAATCACTCTTGAGTAGTGAAGGCAATACTAAGATCAGCAAGGAAAAATAACATAAAGGACAATGCTGATAATTTAAACTATAAATTAAAAATTATTTATATAAAAATGCCACATTTAAAAATAAAAGGCAAAGACAAAATAGAAACGTTTTTATTGTGTATGACCAAAGAGTTAATTAATATTCTTATTATTTAAGAATTATCAAGTTTTAAAAATTATTATCAAGTTTTACAGATCAAAAAGAAAAACTTAGCAAGGCGTCAATAGAAATATGAGCTAAATAAACTCAAATAATTATGTGAAATGGTCAGATAATTATGTATATGTGAAAAAATGTTCAGCCTCATTAACAGGCAGTAGACTAAGAATAAAACAATGAGATACTATCTAGTGCATATCAAATTCACAACAATCATGGGGGTTATTCTTGTTCTATTCTTAACACTAAATGAGATGATTCAGTACTCCATACACATTTTGAGTGTGTAAATTGTGCAAATTTTATGCAAATCAATCTGATAATATGTATTAAGAGCCTTAAAATACTTATCTTTTGATGAAATCATTTCATTTTTACAAACTTATCCCAAAGAAAATCAGAGAAGCACTAAAAGATACACGTTAAGGAACAATCGCTACAGGATTATTTTTCCCAAGTACCTTTAGTTTTAGTTGCTTAATACATTCTTTGCATTGACTCACAGTTTTTAGTTAAACAAATGTATGTTTTCCAACTCTTTCTTTTGAAATAGTTGTGGATTCATGTGCAGTTATAAGAAATAATAGAGATCCATTTTCCCCCAATGGTAACATCTTATATAAGTATAGTTCAATATCACAAGAGGAAAATAACATTGGTAGACTATTTATCTTGCTCAGATTTTTTTCCAGATTTTACTTGTACTCACTTGTGTGTGTGTAAAGATTCTATAAATCTTTATCATTTCCATAAATTTGTGGACCACCATCAATGGGAAGATATGGAATTATTCCATCACCATACTATTCTTCATGTTTTATAGTCACAGGACCTCCATCTCTCTTCCTTCCTCAACTCCTGGCAACATCTAGTCTGTTCTCCATACCTATAATTTTTTTTCATTTCAATGATGTTATATAAATTTCATCAGACAGTATGTAATTTTGTTGTTGTTGTTGTTAGTGCCATCTAGTCAGTCCTGACTTATAGTGATCCCATGCACAATGAAACAAAATGTTACCTGGTCCTGCATTATCCCCAAGATAAGGATAATGATCAGATCGTTGTGATCCCAGGTTTTCACTGACTTATTTTTTGGAAGTGGATTGTCATTCCTTTATTACTAGTTGGTCTTGTCTGGAGGCTAAATGAAAGACAAAAGCCTGCATATGACTGTGCATGAGTTGTATAGACCATGAATCGAACCCAGATCTCCCGCTTGCAATCTGAGAATTCTACTACTGAATCACCATTGCACCATGTAACCTTTTAGAATTGGGTCTTTTTACTCAACATAAATCTTTTGAGATCAATCCACAATGTTGGGTGCATCAATAGTTCATTCCACTTTATTGCTGAGTAAGATTTCTTGGTGTAGACTGGATGCACCATAGTTTGTTTCACCCTTCCTCTGTTGAAGGACATCAGGGTTGTTTCCAGTTTTGACTTTTATGAATAAAACTGCTATGAAAAGATTTCACAGAATTATTTCTAACAGCAAAATAATAAAATTAAAAGTAATACAACTTAGAATTCAAATGTCCCATAATAGAGGAATAACTAAATACAATATGGCAAACAATATTTTCTTTTCATTAAAAACCATGCACACATGATGCATGAAATGAGCAAGACTCTAAGTTACAAATAGAAAATTATATTTTCCACAACCACTGCCATTAAGAATGGAATACCTAATATCCTTGCTTGCCTCTAGACATTTGAGCAGATTCCTTAGCTTTCAGTCACTTTGGGGCATCTAATAATCTGTTTTTCAGGTATTGAAAAGCCTAGTTCAATCTAAATCCAAAACTACATCTCTCATCCAATTAAAACCTCTGCCTCCTGCCTAATGGGAAAGTGGGGATTGGCCTGGTCTTTCTTCATAGGTGCCTGCACCCTCAGATGCTCATTCTGATGCTTCTGCATCCTCTAGGACTGGGTGGGAGAAAGGAAAGGAAGGACCACAAGAGAAGAACAAGTTCCCTGATAACTACTGATATCGTCCCTGCCAGCTCTGCACTTCTCCCTCTCTTTCCCCATTCTGCTCTCTCCTTTATCATATACATGCAGTCCCCTGTCCTAGTTGACATCTCAGTTGTCACTTAGCTCTTTCTCTGGAATCATCTCAATCCAGTGGGTGTCTATTGGGTGAGGAGCCTATTGCAGATGATTTGCTGTTAACCAAATGATCAGGAGTGGTCCCCACCCACTGTATCCACTCTCTTTGCTCTGCAACTCTTCCCAATCTCTGCTTTTAGGGTATTCCAGGTGTACATCAGAGCTGTTTTTTGTGACCTTCACCCTCAGATCCCTCCAGCATACTCAGGTCAAGCTTACTTTAGAAGAGTATTTAAACTCCTCCCAGATTCTTTTCTTATGTAGTGAAGGTCAAGCTATATCTATGGTTTGAAAGTATCCAGTGGACTGGGGCGGGGTGGGGGTGAGGGTAGTTGAGGAGCTATCAGTTTCCTTTCTCACACTGGTCCTCACCATGAGAGACTCTCCTAACACACCCTTCAACTGTCTTAAGGAGGGGAAAGCACCCCTATTGGAGGGGCACACTTCTTCATACCAGAGATAGAATCAACAGCAGTATTTTGATGAGAGCTATAAAAATATCAAGCCTGTTGCTCCCAAGTCATTTTCAACTCATGATGGCCCCATGTGCAAAGCAGAGCTGTTCCACAGTGTTTTCTTGGCTGAACTCTTTGCAGAAGAAGATTGTTAGGTCTTTCTTCCATTGGACCACTGTTATTGTTGTTGTTGTTCAGAGCCATCAAGTTGATTCCAACCCATAGTGACCCTGTATAGGGTTTCCAAGAAGCAGCTGGTGAACTTGAGCCACCGACCTTGCAGTTAAAATGACTTGGCTGTCTGATGCATTAACCCACAGCAATACACCAGGCCACTAGTTGTGTTCAAACTGCCAACCTTTATGTTAGTTGTTGTTGTTAAGTGCTGTCATATCAGTTCTGACTCACAGCAATCCTATATAGGGTTCCCAAGGAGCTGCTGGTAGGTTTGAACCACCAACCTTGTGGTTAACAGTCCAATGCTTTTCCTACACCAGGACTCCAGGTTAGTAGTGGAGAATAAATCAGCTGGGGACCTAGGGACCCTGATGAAAATCATGTTGGGCACCATGATAGTCCTGTGAGGTAAGTCTGAATAGCCCATCTGACAGACAAAAAGCCTGAGGCTGCCTGCCAGAATCATGGCAGGATTTGAACTCAGAGTTCTCTGGCTCCTAGTCTGTACCATTTTCCCCAAACCCTGCAGTCTTTGTCACAGCAATAGGCCTACGGCTTTTGTGTCAATTCTGACTCATATCAAACTATAAGACAGAGAACAATTGCTCCCTAGGGTTTCTGGGATTGGAATCTTAGTGGAAGCAGACTGCTTCATCTTTCTCCCTCAGAGTGGATGGTGGATTTGAACACATAACTTTTCAGTTAGCAGCTTTGGTTATAGCAAACTTCTGCACCTTGGCAGACAGTAGGCATTTCCCTACTTTCTTAAAACCCTGAGAGACTGACTTCACAGCTCCACACTTTACCACCCGCAAATGGGCCAGCAGCCAAAGCAGACTTGGAGTAGTGTCTGTGCTTCTGTGTGCTGACTGAGAACAAGATCAAGAATTTCTGAAGAATGAGAACAGCCTTCTTTCTGTATCCTTAGCTCTAATAGGTGTTTTTTGTTATGTCAGCTCTATTTTTTTATACCTCCTGGTGTGGTGCTGCAGGATGATGCACTGGACTACAAGGTCAGTTTGAATCACAAGGTCGGTGGTTCAAACCCACCAGCTACTCATCGGAAGCCCTATACAGGGTTGCCATGGGTTGAACCAAATCAATGGTACTTAAAACAACAGCAACAAATATAAAACAAAACCAAATTGTTGCCTAGTCTTTCTCCATATTCATGATCGTTAATATGTTTGAGCCCATAGCTCTGACTATTGCATCAGTCTATCTCACTGAGGATTTCCCTTAACGCCACTGTCTAATGAGTGTGCTTTCCTGATGATGCATCCAAAGTAAGCAAGACAAACACTTGCTATCCTCATTACTAAGGAGTATTCCATAAAAGATTGATTTGTTCTTTCTTACATATATATAGTATATATATATATAGTATATTCAATATTCTTTGCCAACTGCACAACAGAAATTCATCAATTCTTCTGTCTGCCTTATTTACTGTCCAGCTTTTACATGCATATGAGGCAATTAAATACACCATGACCTAAATCAGGTGATGTGTTGTTGCTAAGTGCTATCAAGTTCATTCCAACTCTGATTGAGCCAAAAAGGGTTTCTGAAGTTTTTAATCTTTGCAAGAGCAGAAACCTTCATCTTTCTCCTGTGGAGTGGCTGGTGGGCTCAAACCACAAACCTTGTGATCAGTAGTCCAGTGCCTATCCTACAGTGCTCCCCTTAGTGGTGCAGATAGTCCATAAATGATGATTAAGTAAATAAGAACCTAACTATGCCAGGAATTGTGGTCAAAGCTTGACATGTGCTATTATCTATAGTTACAGATTTCTTTCTTACTTTTTTTTTTTTAAGCCAGGAGATAATGCATCAGCTAAAATTTTATTTACCTCTCTCCCTTGTACTTAAGTAGCACAGTAACTCCAATATGATAAGCACTGGACTCTGAACCACAAGGTTCATGGTTCAAGCCTGCCGGCTGTTCCACAGAAGAAAGTTGATGCAGCTCAGAAAACCTATACAGGGTCATTATGAGTCAAAAAGGCACTTAACAACAACCACTTGTCCTTAAAGATAGTCACATGACTAATTCTGGCCAATGGAATATAAATTGTTCTATGAGAAGTCTGAAAAATCTATTCAGCTGGGAAGAGCAACCTTCTGCCTTCTTCTGCATCTACCACCCTCCTGCTGCCAAGTTGGAACACTGGCATGATGGATGACTGGAGCTTTGGTAACCAAAGTGGATCATGGGGCAACATTGAGGGTGAAAGCGATACACAAAAAATGCAAAGAAGAAAGAGAGGAGCTTATACCCATTGACACCATTGGAATACCTATCTCCAAGACATCTTTTTTGTTGTTGTTAAGTTGCATCAAGTCTGTTCTGACTCTTAGTGGCCTTGTATAGGATTTCTGAGGTGCAGCTGGTGAGCTTGAACTGTTGACCTTGCGGTTCAAACTGACTTTGCAGTTAATGTGGCACATTAACCCATAGTGCCACATCAGGACTCCAAGACATCTTTAAAGCATTGATATTTGGGATTTTTCTATTCTTTACAGTTGAGCCTAATCCAAAACGATACAAAATATCTCAATAACACAAGGAAAGTTCAGAGTTGGTTGATAAACTCTTCATTTTTTTGGAATGACAGTATTTTAGGACCTACAGTAAAATCAAGGAGCCCTGGTAGCGTAATGTGTTATGTGTTGGGCTGCTAAACAAAAGGTCAGCAATTTGAATCTACCAGCCACTCTGTGTGAAAAAAAAAAAGGTGAGGCTTTTTGCTCCCATAAAGATTTACAGCCTTGAATACCCTACACAGAGTTGCTATGAGTTGGAACTGATTCAATGGCACATAACCACCACTACCACCACCATCACCACCACAGTAAAGCCACACTGGATCTTCTGAGCTCTCAGAAATATCCTGAGATGTGCTCTTCCTTCAAGTGATGGGAAAGGGTGACTGACAATCAGGAACAAGAGTCAGCAAGTGGTATCCCACCAATTTGCTGTTCACCATCTCACTCTGCTGCCTGTGAATAAACAGACAGACTGAAGGTTAACTTCTATATAAAAACATTTTTAAAATATTTAAATATCCTCTTCAGCTGAATGCCTTCAGTTGCAAAAAAATTAAGCATCATTAATTATAAAACAAATCCACAATACTCAAAATATGACCTTGAATATATTTCACCTGGATTTAGAGATCATCTTAAAAACAGATTTGATTAATTAGACAATAATGACCAAAGATCAGAAGATTTGTGGGATGACATCAAGAACATCATACAGGAAACAAGCAAAAGGTCATTAAGAAGACAAGAAAGAAGGAAAAAGACCAATGGATGTAAGAAGACACTCTGAAACTTGATCTCCCACGTAGCGATGCTAAAGCAAATTGCAGAAATGAGGAGTTTAAAGAGATAAACAGAAAATTTTAAAGGGAAGCTCTGGAAGACAAACTCAAATATTATAATGAAATGTGCAAAGACCTGGAGTTAGAAAATCAAAAGGAAAGCACGTGCTCAACATTTCTCAAGCGGAAAGAACTAAAGAAAAAATTCAAGCCTTGACTTGCAATATTGAAAGATTCTTTGGGCAAAATATTGATGCAGGAAGCATCAAAAGAATGTGGAAGGCTATTGTGAAAGACTAAGAAAAAGAACACATACTTAAGCTGGGGGAGGGGGCATTCTTTGCTGGTTACCAGGCTATGGGGAGTGGGGTGAGGGGAGGGAGGGGAAGGTAGAGCACAGGGCAGGTAATACACACAGGATAGTTTGGGTGCTGGAAAGGGGGCCAATACACAGGAAAGGGGAGGCGAGTGGAAGAACAAGGCTGATGGGAAAACAATTAGACAGGTTTGCATGGGCTTAGTGGGACAGAAGTAAATAATGATGTATGTACAACCTTGGAACAACAGGGCTTTGGGATACAGGGACAAGTTTGGAATGAGCAAAAGGGGGAAAATAATGTTAAGATGTTTGGCTGTCTTTTGAATCTTGGTTTCCCTTGCATATTATTATAAAATAGACACCAGAGGGGGAGAGAAAGGAATAGCCAGAAATATCACCATAGAAAGCTTATAGGTCTGTCTTCTGTCTATAACTAATTGGAATACAACATGCCCAGTGAAGGAGGGTTCCTGCGGAGCCTTTGCATTACATAAGACTATAGGTGAAATCCTGAACCCCATCCAGGATCTTCTGAGGTGGGAAATGCCCACTTGAAAGGACAAGCAGACAAGTCTGGAGTGGCTAGAAGAACAGAAGATACTTCTTGAAAGAAAGACTGACAGGAAAAATATAAAACAGTAACAGTAACCCAACAGATTACTACAAGAACAAGTTGCTCACCCGGGAGACATCAAGGCAAGTGGTTGGGTCCCCTCAGGGCAAACCCCCTGCCAAGACTAAGACTAAGACTCAGTGGGAATACATGAGCAGACATGTGCTCGGATTGGTGACCACGTGGGTCACTGATAAGGGGAAATGAGGGAAAAACAGCAATGAAGCTGCGAATTAAGCCCTACAACGTTCAATAGACTCCTGTGAACCCGGGTGGAGACCTGGTTGGCCTCCTGGGTTTTTGGCAAGACCTGGGGACTCTTGGGCCCAGAGTCAGTGACATAGCCACAGAGGACTAGAATAGAGAATGAAACATCCAGCTGATAAGAAGAGTGGGCATATGCACAAGAACACCCACACTTGCAGATAATATCCACTTGATCTGACTTCAATGGCTGGATGAACATAGCTCAACTAGAAGAAGAAAGAAGAGGAAAAAAAGAGTAATCTGATACAATTTGATGAACTTGACCCACACCTATGGATGCAGTAGCTCAAAAGAGGGAACATATCATTACAAAGAGGATCATTCCCACCCCCTTGCTACACAGAGTAGACAGGGATGAGCAACTTGGCCATTGTTGTTGTTGTTGTCAGGTGCCATCGAGTCGGAACCGACTCATAGTGACCCCATGCACAGCAGAACGAAACAATGTCCGATCCTGGGCCAACCTCACTACCGCTGCCACACCCGAGTCCATCAATGATGCCACCTGGCTGATCCATCTCATTGGGGGTCTTCCTCTTTTTCTCTGACCCTCCACCCTACCCAGCATGACATCCCTCTCCAGCGATTGTTTCCTCCGGACAATATGTCCAAAGTAGGAGAGACGAAGTTTAGCCATCCTGGCCTCGAAGGAGCACTCTGGCTGCACTTCTTCCAAAACAGATTTATTGGTTCTTTTGGCAGTCCATGGCACTTTCAGTATTCTCCTCCAACACCACAACTCAAAGGCATCAATTCTTCTACGATCCTCCTTATTCACTGTCCAGCTTTCGCATCCATATGAGGCTATTGAAAACACAATGGCCTGGGTCAGGCGCACCCTAGTCCTCAAGCTCATATCTCTACTCTTCAACACTTTAAAAAGTTCCTGTGCAGCAGATTTGCCCAGTGCAATACGTCGTCTGATCTCTTGACTGCTACTTGGCCATTAGCTACCCAAAATCAGGGAGCTACAAAAGCAAGAAGTGACTGGCTTACAAGCTTTCAAGAGGGAGCTTAGATCCAGAGAGTGTGGAGGAAGGTAGAATCTCCAGTGAGTAGTATCCAATCTGTCTGTGTGGGGCTGATGAAAGGAGATGGGGATAGATCTCTTGTGGTCCAATAGTGAATAATTGCTATCAGGACTGACTGTGAGGGTTGGAAATGTAAAGGTAGACGTTGTGTAGCAAAAGGAGGGGAGTGATTGACTTTGCAGTCCAGGAGCAGAGATCCATGGGACCATCAAGGGAGAAGAGCAGAGTACAGGACCCTACCCAGAGAAGCAGTGACACCGGTGATGGAGGCAGAGACGATGACATGGAGAGATGGAGTGCCTGGGGACTCTAGACTCATAGCGGGAGAGGGGCTGTGTGCTGATGACCGGGGTTGATGATACATGGAGGGGATTGTAACCATGGCAATGAAATGATATACTATGGAATGAACATAAAGCTAATGGTCTCCCATGTAAACTATCACATAATTCACAATACAACATTAAAAAAAAAAAAAAAAGAATGTGAAAGGAATATACAGAGTCGTTGTACCAGAAAGAAATGGTCAATGTTCAACTATTTCAAGATGTAGCATATGATCAAGAGCAAATGATACTGTTTCAACCAAGCAGTAGCTAGGTATATAGAGGGGACAATAAGATTAGTATGGTATGTTCACCATGGAATGGTCAATCATTCAAAATCAAAAGGACATGACCTACCCACTGGGGGCTACAGTTGAGAGTGAAGCAGCCAGATGATCTGAAGTGGAGGCAGGCATGCAAGAAAGTCCAAATGTGCAGTTAGTACCCATTTGACCTAGCTTGGATGACTTGATAGTCAGAACTCCACTAGAGGAAGATAAAGATGTTTGATACAGGAAGCAAGTGTATATTGCTACAATTTGACAAACTTGCCCTTTGCTTGTGGATGTAGTTGTTCAAAATTCCAACTGAAAGGGAAGGAATCTTCACATCATAGATCAAGCCTATCCCCTCAGCACACAGGGTTAAAAGGGATGGGCAAATTAGACATCTCTGTTATTGTTGTTGTTGTTGTTGTTTAGTGCCGTCGAGTCGGTTCCGACCCATAGCTACCCTGTACAGGGTTTCCAAGGGTGTAAATCCTTACGGGAGTAGAAAGCCTCATCTTTCTCCCGCGGAGCGGCTGGTAGTTTCGAACCGCTGACCTTAAGGTTCGCAGCCCGATTCGTAACCACTACGCTACCAAAGCGCCTTATCTCTGTTATTAAGTATCATCAAGTCAGTTCTGACCCATAGCACCTCTGTATAGAGTTTCCGAGCAGTGGCTGGTGAGCTTGAACCACTGACCCTATGGTTCAAACCAATTTTGCAATCCAGCGCATTAACCTACAGCGCCACACCAGGACTCCCAACTTAGACACTGGCTACCAAAAATTGGGGGCTATAACGGCATGAACTGGCTGGCTTACAAGTTTTCAAGAGTATGCTTAGTCTCAGAGAGAGGGGGTAGGGTAGACTCCCCATTGAATAGTTTTCCTCTTGTCTAGATGGGTCTGGTGAAAGGGGATAGGGAAGGTTGGGGATAGGATACATTTAATTCAATAGTGAGTAACTGTTATCATGACTAATTGTGATTGTAACAACTGTAAAGATAGAAGATGTATAACAAAAAGGAGGGAGTAGTTAACCTTTCATTTCAGGAACAGAGGACCGTAGGACCATTAAGAGGGAAGAGCATGAGTGGAACTTGGGATACTAACCAGGGAAGATGTGACACCAGAGATGGAGGCAGAGGTGACATAGAGAGATAGAGCAGCTGAGAAATCTAGCCCCATAGAATGAGAAAGGCTGTGTGCTGGTGGGCAGGAGCCTGGCTTGCCAAATGTGCCTTTTGGTCATTTACATGAATATATATTTTCTGTGTGTTTTAAAAATAATAATAATAATAAAAGGAAGGAACAGAGGCAAATACTGTTAACTGATGGTGCATGGTGGGGATTGTAATTATTGCAATGAAACAAAATATGATTGGTTGAGTGCAAAACTGATCATCTGCCCTGTAAACTATCTTCACAATAAAAGCTTTAAAAAAAAAAAAAAAAAAAAAGATCTTTACCTAGAAACAAAGTTGAGAAGGGATGAGAGGGTAGAATGGAAATGGAAACCACAGAGAGGAAGCGAGATAACTGTGGTTACATGGAGGGGATTGCAATCATTGAGATGAAACAAAGTGTATGATTTGTTGAATGTATAACTGATAATCTTCTCTGTAAACCTCTACACAATTCACAATAAAAAGTTTTTCAAAATTTTAAAAAGGAAAAAAGAGAGAGAGCAAATGATACTTAAGGAAGAAACCCAAGGTGCACTGAAGGCATTGGCAAAGAAAAAGGCTCCAAGAATTGATGGAATGTAAATTGAAATCTTTCAACAAACTGATGCAGCACAGGAGACACTCACTGATACCAAATATTTGGAAGACAGTTACCTGACCAACTGATTGGAAGAGATTCATTCCAAACAGAGTTGACCCATCAGAATACAGAAATCATCTGATAATATCATTAATATTCCATTCAAGCAAAATTTTACTAAAGATAATTCAAAATCAGCTGTAGAACTATATTGACCGGAAGCTGCTAGAGGTTCAGGCTGGATTGGGATGGGGACGTGCATGGAACTAGGGATATCATTGCAGACATCAGATGGATCTTGGCTGAAGGCAGAGAATACCAGAAAGATGTTTACCTGTACTTTTATTAACTATGAAAAGGCTTTCAATTGAGTGGATTATGACAAGCTATGGATGACATTGTGGAGAATGAATATTCTGGGACACTTAATTGTGCTCATGAGAAACCTGTACATAGACCAAGAGGCAGTTGTTAGAACAGAACAAGGGGACACTGAATAGTTTAAAATTAGAAAACGTGTGCACCAGGGTTGTATTCCTTCACCATGCTTATTCAATCTGTGTGGTGAGCAAATAATCCGAGAAGGTGGTTTATATGAAGAAGAACGTGGCATCAGGATAGGAGGAAGACTCAATAACAACCTATGATATGCTGATGATACAACTTTGTTGCTGATAGTGATGAAAACACAAAAAACTTACTGATGAAGATCAAAAACCACACACAACCTTCAGTATGAGTTGCACCTCAATGTAAAGGAAACAAAAATCCTCACAACTGGACCAATAAATACATCAAGATAAATGGAGAACAGATTGAAGTTGTCAAAGACTTCATTTTGTTAGGATCCACGTCAACACTCATGGAAACAGCCGTCAGGAAATCATAGGTTTGGGCCTACGGTGGAGCTGGTCCTGTTGTGCTGGCTAGTTCCCTGAGACCTGCAGCCTGTGGCCGACCAGGCCTTGTCACTGCAGAGGAGCATCTGCTGTGCTATCAGCACTCACAGTACCAGAACATCCTTGTCTTCTGCACGAAGTTCTATAATGACGTGCTGGTGTTGGATGGCATCAGCCAGTGCACAGAGAAGGATGAGTTCTCCTATTAAGAACTGATTACCAACTTGCCCCTCTGCAGCCTCTCCAACCCGAGCAAGGTGCCCCTTATTGGGGACGGGTACATGAGTGTCCTGCAGGAAGTAGTGAAGCATCCCTCAGTGGAGGCCGCCGTCCAGTGTGAAAATGGTGAGGATGTCATTCAAATCACCAAGAAGTGCCTGCTAACTATGGCTGTGGGCTACTCCATCTCAAAGCTGACCCTCCAAGTGGGTGACGGTTTTGAGTTCATGAAACAGAACCAGGATGCCTTTGATGTTATCATCACTGACTCCTCAGACCTCCTGGGCCCCGCTGAGAGGTCTTCAAGGAATTCTACTATCAGCTCATGAAGGTCACTCTTGAGGACTGCATTTTCTGCTGCCAAGGCGAATGCCAGGGACTGCACCTGGATCTCATCAAGGAGATGCTGCAGTTCTGCAAGTCACTCTACCCGATAGTGCCTACGCCTATTGCACCATCCCTACCTACCCTAGTGGCCAGATAGGCTTCATGCTGTGTAGCAAGAACCCGAGTACCAGTTTCCGGGTGCCTGTGTAGCCCCTGGCACAGACTCAGGTGGAGTAGAGGCAGCTGTCATACAATTTGGACATGCACTGGGCCGTGTTTGTGCTGCATTAGTTTGCCGGCAAAGCCCTGAATGACTTGAGTTGAGCCCAGAGCTGCAGCCACCACCACCCAGAAATCGCAGACCAGGAAGCGTCTGGGTGTCCGGACCTCCCCAGCCCCGCACAAGACCCTTGGAGGGCTCTCACCCACCAACCAAGTGTTACTGGTCCAAGAATGCTGCTCAGCCTGCCCTGCTAGGCAAACTGTGTCTGTCTTTTTCTCTCTGTATGTTGTCCAGCCTCCACCCTGTATAAAGAGACTTCTCTGCCGTCTGTCATCTTGCTCACAAAACATGTGTATTCATAACAAAACAAACAAAAAAAGAAATCAAACGACCACTGCATTAGGAAAATTTGCTGCATAACACCTCTTTAAAGTGTTTAAGAGCAAAGATGTCAGTTTGAAAACTAAGATGCGCCTGACTGAAACCATGTTGTTTCAGTAGCTTCATGTACATGTGAAAGTTGGGACAATTAATAAGGAAGACCATAGAAGAATTGATGCATTTGAGTTATGGTATTTCAAAAGTATACTGAGAGTACCTTAGACTGCCAGAAGAACAGACAAATATGTTTTATAAGAAGTACAGCTAGAACGCTTGAGTCAAGATGACCAGATTTCCTCTCTCATATTTCAGACATATTATCAGGAGGGACTAATTCCTGGAGAAGGACATCATGCTTGGTAAAGTGGATGCTCAGTGAAAAAGAGGATGACCCCAATGAAATGGATTAGCACGGTGGCAGCAGCCATGAGCTTAAGTGTAGAAATGATTGTGGAATTGGCACAGGACCATTCAGTATTTTGTTTGATTGTGTATACGTTTGCTATGAGTTGATACCGACTCATCTAACAATTAGAATGGTGATAATTATACAATAGAGGGTTTGGTGGTACCATGGGTTAGGCACTGGTCTATTAACCAAATAGTTGGCACTTTGAACCCAACAGTCACTCTGAAGGAGAGTGCTTCTGTAAAGATTTACAGTATCAAAAACCCTAGGGAGCAGTTCCACTCTGTCCCATAGGGCCAATACGAATTGTAATTGATTTGAACGCAGTGGATTTGGTTTTTTGGTTTGGAGAATTGTGCTGTATATAAAATATACAATGAAGATAAAGTGTGCAATTAAATAACTACATTTTTTTTGTGAACTCTTATGGGATCATTCCAGGATAATGATAAAGTTAATAATGTTGCTCAACTAACCCTACCACCTTTCTGAGGCCCTTTGCCTAGATGTTTATTTTCCTGGATCTTGGTGCATGGTCTGCAAAATGAGAAGCTTGTAGGAGATGCTGTCCTGGAGATTTAAAGTCTCCTGGACCTAGAAGTGAACATGCGTCTGTTCTTGGCCATGTAAAAAATGAGACTGCTTTCTTTGGGATGTGTGATTCACCTTGAGAAAGTAGGAAGAATCTTTACTGCAATACAATATTTTTTGTTTCCAGCATTTTCAAAACAAACTCTCTACAGCAAAGGGAATTAAATGGTACTTTTCAACCTTGTCTATGCTATAGCATACTTATAAGATGGAATAACAGCAGAGACTGCCTGTGATGCTCTGATCACCATCTGATCCCTCCCTGTGCCTGTTCAACTCCCCTAAGACCAAGGGAATAGCAAGTTGGCATTTATGTAACCCAATCATAGTACACTGGGAAGTGTGACATTCAAGGACCAGAAACCCAAGAAAGTTAAGCATTCATTGTCTGGTAATCAGATTTACTTGTCTGGTTTGGTTTTGCCTAACATGCAAAAGCAAATGACTAACCAGAAGCATCTCTGGGCAAATTCCCTGAAACCCTCAATGTTGCATCTACTAACTCTGTCGTCTTAGACTAGAACAGGGGCTCACCCATCCTGATGGTTCTGCCTGGGACCTCAGACAATTCCTTGTGGACAATAGGGCCCATCCTTCAAGAGCATTCTGGATGGATAAGCCCCAATTTTTCATCTTAAGAACAGTGAAAATTTTCCGCCTAAAAGTTAGTCTGGGTTGGGGATTCAGGGAAAGACCTTGAAAGAGAAAAGATATTTGAGCACTGAAGGATGAACTTTATTTCGTTTGTACCAAGACCAGTATCAATCATCCAGATGTCTTCCTTCATTGATCATAAGTAGAGATGACATCGTGATGAAGGCTTGGGTTCTAGCACTGGAGACAATTCTTCTACTTCTGAATCTATCATTTACTTTGTCTTTCTAAATTTTGATCTTCTCTGTGTGAAGTAGTAGTATTCAATCAGCATTGACAACTATCTGTTTAATGCCTACCATGTGCAAGGCACTCTCCTGAGATCAGAGGGATATTATGATGAACCAGGTGCAGAGGGTGTTGTGGTGTGCTACCTAGAACCCCCTTCAAGGAAGGATTTGCTGCCCTTGCTGTAGAAATTCTCTCAAGTAATGGCCTCTACTTATCAAAAAGGGATCACTTCAAGAGAGGAAATAGACTGTCTTATGAATATTGCTTTCCCTTGCTTACTATTTTAAAATAGACATTTGAATGAGATAGAAAGGAATATCAGAAAACATGATTACAGAAAGCTTGTAAGCCCATCTTCAGCCTATAACTGATTAGAATACCTAAACAGAGTTCCAGAACTTGCCCAGTGAAATAGGCTTCTTGCAGAGGCTTTGTAGTGTATAGGACCCTAGGTGGAATCCTGAGCCCCATTTAAAACCTTCTGAGGTGGGACATTTCCTCTTGAAAGGACAAGCAGACCAGCCTGGAACAGCTAGAGAAACAGAAGATACTTCTTGAAAGAAAGACCAGCAGGAAAACTCCAAAACAAAAATGGCAGTACAGTTGGCTACTACAAGAATAAGCAAGTTGTTTTTCAGGAAGCCATCAAGGCAAGCAATCAAGTCCCTTCAGGTCAAATCCCCCTCTAAGACTGAAACTCAAAGGAACACATGAGCAGACATGTAAGAATTGCTGGTGACCACATTGGTCAGCTGGTGAGTGGAAGAGAGGCAAAGGCAGCAATTAAGATATTAGCTGAGTTCAACCACGTCCCAGAGACTCCCATTGACCTGGAGATGAGAGAGATAAGAGGGAAGGCTGGTTGGTCCAAAGTGTGGTGAGACCTGGGAACTCCTGAATCCATGGACAAGGACATAGCCACAGAGGGCTAGAGCTGAGAGTGAAGTATCCAGCTGATATGAAGCGAGGGGCACAAGAACACCCAAACTTGTTGATAGTACTCATTCAACCTAGCCTTGATGGCTTTATGATCAGTACTCAACTAGAGGAAGATTAAAAAATAATTTTTGATAAAGGAAACACATGTAAATTGCTACAATTTGATGAACTTGACCTATACTTATAGCTGTTGTTGTTGTTGTTGTTGTGAAGTGCCATCAAATTGATTCTGACCCATAGCGACCCTGTATAGGGTTTCCAAGGAGCAGCTGGTGAGCTTGAACTGCCACACCTTGCAGTTCAATTGTTTTGCAGTCTGGTGCATTATCCCACAGCGTCACAACAGGACTCCTGTAGTAGCTCAAAATACCAACTTGACATCAAGTATCAATCTGTATATAGACTTGATAGGGATGGGCATCTTAGATACTGGCTACCTAAAATGGGAGGGGGGCTATAAGGCACAAAGTGACTGGCTTACAAGTTTTCAAGAGGGAATTTAGTTTTAGAGTATGTGGGGAAAGGTAGAGTCTCCACTGAATAGCTTTCATCTTGTCTAGACGGGTTTGGTGAAAGGAGATGAGGATAAGATTCATATGATTCAATAGTGAATAATTGTTATCATGACTAATTGCAATTGTCACAACTATAAAGGTAGAAGTGTTGTAACAAAAAATGGGGAGTAGTTCATCTTACAGTCCAGGAACAGAGAATCCTAGGACCAAACACGAGCAGAATGTGGGACCCTATCCAGAGAAACAGCAACACCAGAGATGGAGGCAGAGATGGGGACATGAAGCAATAGAGCTGGTGAGGACTCTGGACTCATGGAAAGAGAAAGGCTGTGTACTGGCGGCCAGGAGGTAGGCTTGCAGAATAAGCCCTTTTGCTGGTTGTTTAAATGATTATATATTCCTGAGAGGTTTTACTTAAAAATAGAAAAAGCAAAAAAAAAAAAAACACAGAACGAATAGAAGCAAATGCTGTTGAATAATGATGCACTGATGAGATTGTAATCATTGCAATGAAATTATGAGTGTAAAACTGATGTTCTCCCATGTAAACTATCACTCAATTCACACAAAAAATGTAAAGAAAGAAAAAAAGGGATCACTTCACCTGCAGAGCCACCATGCCCAAGATGCAGTAGCCCATCTCCAATGACTGATCAAAACCAGGCCATCTTACTCCAACTCAGGACAACTTCAAAGAACCATTCTAGGCCTAAATCTACCCATGATGTTAACCTAAGCATTCTGTACCTACATCACATACCCATTCTCCCTCCATCACACCTGCTTTTAGCCACCGAAGGGTATGGAACCCAAGAGCATTCCTGCCAGCTACACTTCAGATTTTGCTACCCACAGAGCCCACCCAATCTGCAACAAAAACAATCTTCCTTCTCATTGGCTTGAGGAGAGAAATCATAAAGCAATTTTGTGAGGACTATTGAGAGTATCCAATGAAATTATGTGTATGAAATACTTCGATAATGTTGGTATGCATTAAATTGTGTCACTCCAAATTACATGTTGGAATCCTAACCCTGTAACTGTTTTGTTATGCTGATAAGGCCACACCATTGTGGAGTAAGTCCTAAACCTAACTTATTCTGAGTTGGAATCCTAACCCTGTAACTGTTTTGTTATGCTGATAAGGCCACACCAATGTGGAGTAAGTCCTAAACCTAACTTAGTCTGAGTTATTAAAAGTGTAGATTTGACACAAAGACATGTGAGCTCATATTGGGGAAGGTAGACACCATGTCATCATAGGCTACATGTCAAGAACAAAGGAACTTCTAGGCTACTGACAAGGAAGGTAACACTTTTTTTTTTTTTTTTTTTTGGGGGGGGGGGTACTTTTAGCTTCCAAAATTGTGATAAAATTAATTTTGCTCTTTAAAGCCACTGACCTGTAGTATTTGTGTTACAGCAACAATAAGAAATGAAGATAAATATCAAATGACTGTTGAGTTGTGGTGTGGCACTGTAGGATAAAGCACTGGACCACAAGATCATTTTGAACCACAAGGTTGGCAGTTCAAACTCACCCGCTGCTCCTTGGAACCCTATACAGGGTCGCTATGTATAGGAACCAACTAGATGGCACTTAACAGCAACAAGACTTACTTTTATACCTAGTGGCTTGAATTGGGTGGTCTTGCATGGTGAAAACTCTTTTCATGCCTTAGAAATAAAACTTCACAATTCCTCTGCCTCTCCTACCTCCAAAAGGCCTGCAAGGGGTAACCCCAACAGAAATGGATCTGAGCGGGATGCCTTCTGGGGTCAGGGAGGGGATACTGTAGGTTCCCTAGGCAATCTCTTGCCTCTTGGCTACAAAGGGCTTGTCATTAGCACAAGCCCAGTTCCAGAAGGCCTGAAAAAGGAAAGAGTCACTTGACTCCCAGCCCCGCTAACAACTTTTCAAGTTTCATAGTGTTATAACCAACTCTGCAGAATCGGGTCCTTGCCTCCAAACCACTAATGAACTCCTTCTAGCTCCAGGTTTAATTAGTTTTCATTGCAATATTAATGACCCTAACAAACCATTTCAACTTTCCTGTTGCACAGCTGGAATTCTTTTATTTGGCATTTAGTCTCTTTACAAGAAAATCCCACACGAATTCTCCTCCCCTCTTGCCCCATCAAGAGGGAATAAGATCACAGTCTTACTTTGCTTATCACTTAGGCCAGCATAGGGACAGTAGCTTTAATAATTTAGAAACTGGGAACATTAAACACATCATAAACTGCCATACAAATAACATATAATATAACTCCAGGATTTTAATTACAATGACTTATATATGTACCAATCTTAAAATCTCTGTGGTACCATTAGGTCACATGCACGGACATTACACAGAGATTTAAACTTTGCAAAAGGTGTGTCATTAATTGATCCAAAGCCTTCCAGATCTAGAGGACTCAAAATTCATTTGCTGAGCCCTTTGGCCTATCTCTCCAAATAAAGCACTATTCTTATTAGGGACTATGAAAAATGATTTAAAATCCTTATATTCAGGCCAGTTTATGTTGAGGGCAGGTGTGACTGAACAGCAGAGCAATTAAACATATGTTGGTTTACTTTGTCCAACTTTCCAGTGAAAGAAAGCAGTAACAGCAAACAGTGGTGTAATAGAACTATGCCCTCACCTGCTTCCAGAATTCACAAAGGACGCATTAAAAAAGAACTCGCCAACTTTCAACCATTGTGGCACTTTAGGCTCAGCACTGGTTTGAAAGGTCAGCCATTCAAACCCACCAGCCATCCTTGGAAACCTCGCTATGAGATGGAACCAGCTTGACAGCACTTAACAACAACAATATGATTAAGAACCATTGATATTAAAGGAGGAAGTCCAAGCTGCTCTGAAAGCATTGACCAGAAACTAGATGGGTTGATAGAATACTAACTGAAATGTTTCAAAAAACAAATGTAGAACTGGAGGTGCTAGTCTAAACCAAGAAATTTGGAAGGCCTGACCAACAACATTGGAAGAGATCTATACGTGTGCCTATTCTAAAGGTTATCCAAAATCATGTGGAAATTATCAAACGATATCACTAATTTTGCATGCAAGTAAAATTTTGCCAAAGATTTATCAAAAACAGTTACAGCAGTACACCAGGGGAACTGACAGAAATTCGAGCAGGAATAAGAAAAGGACATGGAATGAGGGATATCATTGCTGATGTCAGATGGATTTGGGCTGAAAGCAGAGAACACCATAAGATGTTTGTTTGTGTCTTATTGACTGTGTGCATCACAACAAACTATGGATAGCATTTTGAAGAATTGTAACTATAGAACAATTGATTGTGCTCATGTGAAGCCTGTATATAGACAAAGAGACAGTTGTTTAAAGAGAACAAAGGGCTACTGCATGGTTTTAAATCAGGAAAGTTGTTGGGCAGGATTTTATTATTTCACCATAGTTGTTCAATATGTAGGATGAGCAAATAATCAGAGAAGCTAGATTATATGAAGACAGACATCAGGATTGGAGGAAGGCTTGTTAACAACCAGCGATACACAGATGACACAACCTTGCTTGCTGAAAGGGAAAGATACTTGAAGCATTTATTATATTGATGAAGATCAAAGACTACAGGCTTTCTTTGTATTCCCATATAGTCTGAGCTCCAGAACACAGAATTACCAACAGGCAAAGCCCAAAGAGAAAAACTTGCTCACTCTGGCCTAAAGACCAGGAGAAGATAGACTGGAAGCCTGATCTGCCCACAGTTGTAGCACCAGAAGAGCTGGGAAGAAGAGTAACTATTGTCTGCCTTGTACTCAGCAGGAGCAGTGAGCCTGATGGACCCACAGGTTCCTAGCATAGCTGGGCAGGCCAACCAGTCTTGTACCTCACATGGGCTAGCAGACGCAGCACCAGTACAGCCCAGGAGGGAAGCTCTACCCTTTGCCTCACATCCGCTGACAGTGGTGGTTCAAATTTACCCACAGCAGCATTGTCAACAGAGTCAGGGAGAACAAACAACACATTCTCCACTTCAGACCTGCTGCTTCAGTTTCCATTGGCTATTGTAACAAATGACCCTAACCTTAGTGGCTTCTAACAATGCAAATTTATTAACATACAGTTCTGTCGATTGGAATCCTACCAAGGACCTCACTAAAACAAGGTGGTGGTAGGGCTGGGCTCCTTTTTGGAAGCTCTAGGAACGAATACCTCCCCTTGCCTTTTCCCACTTTTAGAGTCTGCTTGAGTTCCTTGGACCATGGCCTCCTTGCATACTCAAAGTCAGCAACAGCCAGTAAAGTCATTTTCTTGCTATCATCTCTGTCATTCTTTTTTCCAACACCTCTTCCACTTTTAAGGCCTCGTGTGATTATATTACACTCACCTGGATAATCCAGAACACTATCCTTATTTTAGGAGCTCTGGTAGCGTAGTGGTTACGAATCGGGCTATGAACCGCAAGGTCAGCAGTTCAAAACTACCAGCTGCTCCGTGGAAGAAAGATGAGGCATTCTGCTCCCGTAAAGATTAACAGCCTCGGAAACCCTGTGCAGGGTCGCTGAGTCGGAACCGACTCCATGGCACATAACAACAACAACATCCTTATCTTAAACTAAAGTGATTAACAACTTTAAATGCATCTGTAACCTTAATTCCCCTTTGCCATGTAGCATAATATATTCAAAGGTTTCAGTGATTAAGACATAAACATATTGAGAACCATTATTCTATCTACCATGCCTGCCCTCAACTGTGGCCTGATCTACCCCCAACAGTGATGACAGAATATTCAAGGGGACCTACCAGAGCTTACATACTAAGCCTAAACAGGGACAGTTGTCTGTATAAAATAGAAGATTTTGAATAGAATCAATAGACTATGACATAATGCCCAAAATGTCCAGGGTACAATAAAAAATCACTCATTATACCAGAATGAGAAAAAGTATAACTTAAATGAAAAAAGACAATGAAGTGACACAATACTGAAATGAATTAGATATTGGAGCTATCTGGCTAGCATTATAAGCTTATTGTTATTATGGAGTAAATGTTAACTCATAGCCACCATATATGGCAAACTAGAACTGCCCCCACAGGGTTCTTTCTGCTATAATCAGTCAGGTCTCTTCTACCACACAGCAGTTGTTGGGTTCAAATCACTAACCTTCTGGCTAGTAGCTGAGGGCATTATCACCTTATTGTTGTGGTTATGTGCTGCCCAGTCAGTTCCAACTCATAGTGACTCTGTGTACAACAGAACAAAACACGACTCGGTTTCTTGAACCCACTGCTGACAGTCTTCTGTGTCAGTTCATCTCATTGAGGGGCTTCCTCTTTTTCACTAACTCTCCACTTTACCAGGAGCCCTCATGGGGAATGGCTAACTGCAAGGTCAGCAGTTCTAATCCACCAGTTGTGCCAAAAGAGAAAGATGAGGCTTTCTGTGCTTCTAAAGATTTACAGGCTCTGGAACTGACTCGATGACACACAACCACCATCATTTTACCAAGCATGATATCCTTCACCAGGGATTAGTTCTTGACAACCTATCCAAAATACAAGAGACAAAGTCTCACCATCTTTGATTCTAAGGAGCATTCTGGCTGTTCATACTCCAAATCAGAACTGTTTGTTCATTTGGCAATCCATGGTACCTTCAATATTCACCATAATTCAACTTCATAGATTCTTCTTAAAGCCTTGTTTTAGACCTGTATTTTCAGTGCAGCTTGGAACTCTTCCCTGAATATCATAGGTTCTTGATCATACACTACCTCTTGAAATTATTGAACATCTGCCAATTCTTTTTGGTGCAGTGACTCTATGAATTCTTTCCACATTCTTTTGATTTGTCCTGTGTCAGTCAATATTTTGCCCATAGAATCTTTCAACCCAAGGCATGATGTTTTTTTCAGTTCTTTCATCTTGAGTTAATGCTGAGCCTATTCTTCCTTGTTTTTTTCTTTTAAATGTTTTATTGTGAATTATGTGATAGTTTACATGGGAGAAAATCAGCTTTACATTCATCCTATCATATATTGTTTCATTGCCATGGTTACAATCCCCTCCAACCATTATCAACCAACCAAAGGGTTGCCCTGCAAGGTTGCCCCCTGGTCGTCAGCACACAGCCCCTCTCCCTCTCTGGGTCTAGAGTCTCCAGCCACTCCATCTCTCCACATCATCATTTCTGCCTCCATCTCTGGCATCACTGTTTCTCTGGGTAGGGTCCCTCACTATTCTTCCTTTTTTATTTTCTAACTCCAGGTCTCATTATAATACTTTACTTTCTTTGTTCAAGTTGCCCTTTGAAATTTTATCTTCAGCTCTTTCACTTCCTCATTTCTTTACTTTCAAGAACAAGTTGTAGAATCTTCTCTATTTTCAAGAACAAGTTTTAGAATCTCTTCTGACATCCACTTTGGTCTTATTTTTCTTTCTCATCTTTTAAATGACCTTTTGCTTTCTTTGTGCATTATGTTCTTAATGTCATCTTACAAATCCTCTGGTCTTCAGTCATTAGTGTTTAATGCATCAAATCTTTTCTTCAGATGGTCTCTAAATTCAGGTGGGGTAAATTCAACATCATATTTTGGCTCTTGTGGACTTCTTTAAATTTTCTTCAGCTTCAGCCTGAACTTATATATGAGTAATTGATGATATGTTCCACAGTCAGACCCTGGCCTTGCTTTAACTGTTGATATGAGTCCTGGTGTGGTGCTGTGGGTTAATGCACTGGACTACAAAGTCAGTTTGAACTGCAAGATCAGCAGTTAAAGCTCACCAGGAAACCTGTATAGGGTCACCATGGGTTGGAACTGACTTCAGTGGTACTTACTAACAATTAAGCTTCTACATAGTCTCTTCCCATCAATGTAGTCAACTGATCGCCATCTGGTGAGGCCCATGTGTATAGTTGCTATTTATGTTGTTGAAAACGAACTTGCAATCAAGAAGCCATTAGTCTTGTAATACTCTTTTGTGCAATCTCAAGCATCTTTTCTATCACCAAGACCATATTTTACAACTATCTATCCTTCCTTTTGTTTCCAACTTTCACATTCCAATCACCAGTAATTATTACTGTGTCTTAATTGCATACTTGATCCATTTCAAGCTGAAGATTTTGGCAGAATTCTTCAGTTTCATTCTCTTTGGCTTGAGTGGTTGGTACATAAGTTTAAATAATAGTCATATTAGTTGGTCTTCTTGTAGGTCAATGGATAGTATCTTAACACAGACAACACTGTGCACTGTGCTTATGGATAGATGTTGAAATGCTTTTTGACAATGAATGTAACATCATTCGTCTTCAATTTGTCATTCCAGGTATAGTAAACCATATGATTTCCTGATTCAAAATGGTCAAATATAGTCCATTTAAGCACACTAATGCCTAAAATATTGATATTATGTATTCTATCTTATTTTTGGTAACTTATATTTTCTAAGATTCATACTTTGTATATTTCATGCTCCATATTTAATGGATGTCTACAGCTGTTTCTTCTCATGTTGAGTTGTGCCCCAACAACAAGCAAAGGTTACTAAATGTTTTCTCCATCCATGTAATTAAGGTCAACACTACTTTGAGGAATGAGCTCTTCTTCAGTTGTGTTTTGAGTATCTTTCAACTGGAGTGGCTCATCTTCTAGCACGTTATCAGTCAGTGTTCCAATTGTATTCTTAAGGATTTCAGTGGCTAACCTTTCACAAGAAGCCAGTCTCTCCTTCTTAGTCTGTCTTAGTCTGGAAGCTCCCTTAAAGCCTGTCCACCATGGGTAACCCTGCTAGCACTTAAAATACTAGTGGTGTAGCTTCCATCATCAGAGCAACATGCAAGTCTCTATAGTATGACAAAATGACAGGCGAGTGGTGAAGTATAATGTGGTGATGGTGGTAATGGTTATGAGCCATGGAGTTGGTTCTTACTCATAGCGACCCTGAATAGGATTCCTAAGGCTGCAAATATTTATAGGAGCAGAAAGTCTCCTCCTCTTTATCCCATGGAGCAAATGGTAGATATGAACTTCTGACCTTGCGGTTAGCAACTCAACCCATAACCCACTATGCTATCAGAGCTCCTTGGAATATAAAATACTCACCATAATATTGATTCAAGAAGTATTTATGGATTTTCTTATTCATAAGAACAAGGGAACACTGTCCAACCCTGTACTAGCTCTCACTAGAAGAAGCAGCTGAATAGATGTGTGTGTGGGTGAGACAGGTGATTTGTGTCAGCCAGTTAGGTGCAACGGCTGCCATCCAAAGTCATTTTTAACTTTCACAGGTTGTTGTGAAGGCAAGTGGATGGTAGGCAGCACAGAGGCATACCCTTTATTGGCACTGAGAAAGGTGCAAAACTTTTTCTTGTACCTCATATTACCCTGGTGGCCAGGGGCATGGCAAGCCCCCACCCTCAGAAGCTCCCAGAGAAGCTCCTGCTCTCCAGGTGATCAAAGCTTCATCAAAGTGTGTGGGGAGTTAGCAGCACTAATCCTGACACCTGGAATTAGGTGCAGCCTTTTCCAGAACTACAAATGTGGTTCTGGCCAGTCCTGGACTAGTGGGACCTCTTGCCCTCAACTGCCCTTTGGGACAGAAATATCCTGATTCCCTAGCTGCTTTGGAATCTGCATGAACTATTTCCAGATTGGGTGTGTAGAACAGACAATACTGAGCCCTACAGGAACTCTATCTAGGGTTGGAACACCTCTATTTTATCCATTTCCTACCCACCACATGAGGTCCCTCTCCTTCTTTTCTCTGGTGGGTTTTTATATTCTTTTCCTAACAATTACCTGCTTTTTTTCCCCTCCTCTTTTCATTTTTCACTGTTGTTTGCTTTTTCATTTGTTTTCTGTCTCTCTTATGTGTGTGTTTCTCTTCTTGACTCACTCAGCAGTGGACAGTCACAACCATATCTTCTACAATCCCACCCACCAGACAATAGCCAATACCAGCTGCTCTACACCTAATCAACAACAATAACATCAGTCAAATCCATCCTAAACTGAATTGCATGAATGCTTCCATCTCCTAATCACACCTACAAAGAGGCAGTTGGTGAGAGCCTAAGAATACACCAATGTGTAATCTCAATTTAATACAAAAACACAATGTATCTAAAACAACAAACAATTTCTGTTCACATGAAGAAACAAGACAGAGTGGCTCAAATAAGTAACCAACAAGGAGATAAAGAAAATAATTTTAGAAAAAAGGCATTGGAACTACCTGAAAAAAAAAAAAAAAAAATCAAGAGAATGTTATTTAGGTACCTACAAGTGATTAGAGTCCTGGTGTGGCACTGTAGGGTAAATACTGGACCTCAAGATCAGTTTGAACATCCAGATAAGTGGTTCAAACTCACCAGTCACTCCACAGAGCCCCTATTCAGGGTCAATATGAGTTGGAACTGACTGATGGCACTTAACAACAACAACAACAAATGATTGACAGTGTCCTGGTGTGGTGCTGTAGGATAAGCACTGGAATGCTAACCACAAGGTCAGCAGTTCAAACCAACTCCTCAGAAATCCTAAAAAAGCTAGTTATGAGTTAGAACCGACTTGACAGCACTTAACAGCAATAACAAATGATTGACAGAAAGGTCAAGGAAACAAGGAAGAACTCAGGAAAATATTACAGAAGCAAACAAATAAACTATACAAAGGATTAGACATAATACAAGCCTTACAAATAGAAATCCAGAAGATTAATACCAAGATTTCAGAAATGGACAATACACTGAAAGGACAAAGGAGTAGATTTGAATCAATGAAGTCCAAATTAATGAGTGTGAAGATAAATCTCTCAATTCTAGTAAGTTCGAACAATCAAAAAAATAATGGGGGAAAAAATTCAAAGAAAATCTAAGATTCAAGTGTGACACCATGAAGAGGAATAACTTAAGAGTGATAGGAACAGAACAGAAAGAAAAACACAGAAAAGATAGTCAAAGATATTTTAGAAGAAAACTTCACTAACATCACCAGAAACAAGAAGATATACACTCAAGAAGCTGAAAGAACCCCGAACATCATAGGTTCTATAAGAAATTTGCCAAGACATATCACAGTTAAACTCTCCAAAATCAAAGGCAAGGAAAGAATTCTGAGAGCAGCTGGGGTAAAATGAAAAGTTACCTACAAATGAGAACCAGTAAGACTAAGCTCTGATTTCTTAGCAGAAACCATGCAGGCAAGAAGACAATGGAAAGAAAAACTCTGAAAGAAAACAATTGCCAACCAATAATCATATACTCAGATAAATTGTCCCTAAAGTACGATGGCAACATTAAAACATTTCCAGATAAACAGAAATTTAAGGAATTTGTAACATCCAAACCAACTTTCCAGAAAAATACTAAAGTGAGTCCTTTGGAATGAGAACCAAAAACAGCAGACAACAGCCTGACTTTGGCATACCACCCATAATTCAATCAAGATATACAAGTATCCAAAGTAGAATAAATGTAGAAGACTGAAAATAGGGAACCAGTGATATCAATTTATAATGAAGACAACTAAAAACAAAAAGCAGGAAACATGTACTTACAGACCTTACAAATAGTGAGGAAGTCAATAGGTTTCAAGACAAAACATAATATTTTAAACTGGGGAAAAGTTAATAAATTACCTCAAAGAAAATGACTATACCTTCATATCAAATCAAGACTAAGGAAAGCCAGAAAGATTAAGTAAAGATTAAAACAACAGCAATGAAGAAGTTGACAAGAAAAGGGACAAGCTAACAGAACTCAGCACAGAAAATTATGTGGAACAAAGAAACCAGCTGCACCACACACATACACATACACACACACATAAAAAAAAAAAAAAAAAAGGTTGTCAACAATCAATTTATACCTATCAATAATTACACTGAACATCAATGGATTAAATGCTCCAACCAAGAGACAGAGAGCAACAGAATGAATAAGAAAGTAGGATCCTTCAATATGCTATCTACAAAACACAACTTACACACAAAGACAAAATAAATTTAAATTCAAAGGGTGGAAAAATATATCATGTTTCATACGGTGGAGGGTCAGAGAAAAAGAGGAAGACCCCCAGCGAGATGGATTGACAAAGTGGCAGCATCAATGGGCTCAAGTGTGGCAACAATTGTGAGGT
>NW_006408807.1:1572691-1573200 GCF_000296735.1 Chrysochloris asiatica | reverse complement strand
AGCATTGTACCTCATGACTGATCTGGATATGTTCTTTTTGACGATGAATGCAACACCATTCCTTTTCAATTTTTCATTCCCTGCGTAGTAACCCATGTGGTTGTCAGATTCAAAATGGCCAATACCAGTCCATTTCAGCTCACTAATACCGAAGATATCAATGTTTATGTGTTCCATTTCATTTTTGACAACTTCCAGTTTTCCCAGATTCATACTTTGTACATTCCATGTTCCAATTTTCAATGGTTTACAGCTGTTTCTCTTCGTTTTGAGTTGTGGCCCATCGGCAAATGAAGGTTCTGTGAGTTTTTCTCCCCCAAGCTTAACTCTATTCACGTCATCATGGTCAACTCTACTTTGAGGAGGCATTTTTTTCCCCAGTTGCATTCTGAGTGCCTTCCTTCCTTCTGGTCCTGTAATTGACAGTGTTTCTCTGCTATTCATAGAGTTTTCAGTGACTAGCAATTTGGAAGTAGTTTGTCACTCTTTCTTCCTAGTCTGTCTTTGTT
>NW_006408807.1:1565283-1572591 GCF_000296735.1 Chrysochloris asiatica | reverse complement strand
AATGAAGAAGTTGACAAGAAAAGGGACAAGCTAACAGAACTCAGCACAGAAAATTATGTGGAACAAAGAAACCAGCTGCACCACACACATACACAAACACACACACATAAAAAAAAAAAAAAAAAAAGATGTCAACAATCAATTTATACCTATCAATAATTACACTGAACATCAATGGATTAAATGCTCCAACCAAGAGACAGAGAGCAACAGAATGAATAAGAAAGTAGGATCCTTCAATATGCTATCTACAAAACACAACTTACACACAAAGACAAAATAAATTTAAATTCAAAGGGTGGAAAAATATATCATGTTTCATACGGTGGAGGGTCAGAGAAAAAGAGGAAGACCCCCAGCGAGATGGATTGACAAAGTGGCAGCATCAATGGGCTCAAGTGTGGCAACAATTGTGAGGTTAGACCAGCACCGGGCAGTGTTTCATTGTATACAGGGTTGTATATAGGGTCGCTATGAATCAGTTCCCACTCGATGGCACCTAACAACAACAACAACAAGGTATAACTGGGAATCCTGATGTGGTACCACATGATAAGCACTTGACCTTAAAGTCCGTTTGAACTGCAGGGTTGGTGGTTCAAACTTACTAGCCACTTCTTAGAAGCCCCATACATGGTCGTTGTGAGTTATAACTGACTAAAGTACACTTAAGAACAACAACAATGTACTACTATTGGTTTCTTTATGTGCAGAAGAAGAGTGATGAAATTGAAGATGCTTAGAATCAGCTAATCCATATATTTTAAAATATGGACTTACTGGTTAGAAAGAGACTTGAAAAACCTGAAACTATGGCTCTCAGCCACACTTCAGGTCTGGAACAGAACTTACTCTCGTGTCCTGATTTTCAGCCAAGCCGTAGATACGTATATAAGGCAGAGAACAACACTAATGAGGTATACTGACCATGGAATGGTCAGTCATTCGATATCAAAAGGGCAACATTTACCTAAGAACAAAGTTGAGAACGGATGAGGAGAAAGTTATAATGAAAATAGGAACCACCAACTGAAAATTTTATATTTTGCAAAACTACCTCTTAAGGAAATTAATATCATTAAATATTTATATTAGAAAAAAAGAGAAAAATCTCAAATCGGTAATCTAAGTTCTATATCAAAGAGGCTAGGAAAGAAGAACAAAATTAATCCAAAGCAAGCAAAGGGAAAGAAATAATTGTAATATGAACAGGAATAAATGTAATTGAAACAGGGAAACAATAGAGAAAAGTAATAAAACCAAAAGCTAGCTCTTCAGAAAATCAATAAAAATTTTAAATTTCCAGTCAGACTAACAAAATTAAAAGAGAGCAATACAAATCCCCAGTATCAGGAAGGTAATAGGGCATATCACTACAAATCCTGCAGCCACTAAAAAAGATTATAAGAGAATATCATAAACATCTTTACACTCTAAATTTGGGGATATGACTATAAAACCTACAGCCACTAAAAAGATTATTTTTAAAAAACTATAAATATCTTTGCACTCGTAAATTTGACAGCTTAGAAGAAATAGACCAGTTTCTCAAAACCTACAAATTAGCAAAACTCACCCACAATAAATGAGATGATCTGACTAGTCCTATAACTATTAAAGAATTTGAATATGTAAATTTAAAACTTCCCAAAAAGAAATCTCCAGTTCTAATATCTTCCTTGGAGCATTTTACCAAATATTTAAAGAATTATATCACTTTTATGCAATTTCTACCAGAAAGTAGAAAAGAAGGAAATAATCTCCCTGGTTTTAGATGACGATATTACCTTGATAACCAAACCTATAAGAAAACCTCAGTGAGACCAACTGACACAATAGCTGAAATGTACTCAACCATACCATGAAAACAGTGCAGGACAGGGCAATGTTTTATTCTGTTATACAATTAACGACCTATACTACCACTGTACCCAACATTAAAATTTACAGCACTACACCAAATATAGCAGTATATTGTTGTTAGGGGAATAGACATATAAATCAATAGAAACAGAGTAAAACCAAAAAACAACTCGCTGCCAAGTCAATTGTGACTCATAGCAAAGAGTAGAACTGCTGTATAGGGTTTCCAAGACTGTAAATCCTTAAGGGAGCAGACAGCCTCATCTTTCTCCTATGGACCAGCTGGTGGATTTTAATAACCAACTTTGTCATTAGCAGCCCAATGCCTAATCTATGAGACAGAACAGAATAGAAACCCCATAAATAAACCCACACAAATACTCTCAATTGGTTATTGACAAAAGTGAAAAAGCAATTCAGTGACAGAGGGCGGTCTTTTCAGTAAGTGTTACTAGAATAATTGAACATCTACAGGCAAAAGATGGAGTCCTGGTTAATGCACCAGACTACAAAGCCATTTGAACTGCAAGGTCAGTGGTTCAAGCTCATCAGACACTCCTTGGAAACACTATACAGGGTTGCTATGGGTCAGAACTGACTCAACGGCACCTAAACAACAAAAACAATAGGCAATTGGCAAGTAGATAAGTACATACATAGATAGATGGATGGATGGATAGATGATAGATAGATAGATAGATAGATAGATAGATAGATAGATAGATAGATACATAAACATCAATCTAAATCCCCACACCTTATACAAAAATGAACTCAAAGTGATTACAGACTTAGATGAAAACAAAACTATAAGTCACTTGTTGTTGTTGTTAAGTGTTGTCAAGTTGATTCTGACTCATAGTGACTCTGTACAGGATTTCCAAGGAGCAGCTGGTGAGTTTGAACTGCAGACTTTGTGGTTCAAACTGACCTTGCAGTCCAGTCCTTAATCACACAGCACCGCCACCAAAAGAAAATCTCTGGGACCTCAGACTACGTAACGAGTTCTTAAACTTAAAACCAAAAGTACAATCCATTTTTAAAAAAAACAAAAAACAGTAAATTGGGCCACATCAAAATTTTAAAATATGGCTCTGTAAGCAAAATACTTGCAAACCACATATTTGACAAAGAATTAGTATCTAGAATAATATACAAATAATCCTCAAATTCAATGATACAAAAACAATCTAATTAGATAATGGCAGGTGACATACAGAGATATTTTACCAGAGAGAATACACAGATGACAAATAAGATGTGAGAAGATGTTCAACATTATTAGCAGTCATTGTTGTTGTTAAGTGTCATAAGTCAGTTCTGATTCTTATCCACCCTGTATAGGGTTTCTGAGGAGTGACTGGTGGGTGTGAACTGCCAAGCTTGCAGTTACTAGCTTTTAAGGAAAAGCAAATTAAAAGCATAAGTATATATCATCACATACTTATCAGACTGGCTAAATTAGCAAATAGTGACAACACTAAATCTTTACAAGGATTGGGTGAAATGAGACCATTGCTAGTGGGAATGTAAAATGGAATATCTACTCTGGAAAATATTTTGGGAGTTACTTAACAAAGTAAATATGTAACTATTATGTCACCTAACGATTGTACTCTTGAACATTTACTCTAGAGAAATGGAAATTTATATTTACAGAAAAACCTATATGGCAATGTTCATAGCTATAAACTGAAGACAGGCTAGATGTACAGAATGGGAGAAACAAACTATAGTGCATCTATATCATATGAAGAAACAAAGAACCCAATAAATTGAAAAGGTTTCAATGGAATTTTTCTGAGTGTAAAATTCCAAACCCAAGAGATATATACAATATTATTTCATTAATATAACATTCTTTTTTTTTTTAACTGTGAAATATTATGATTTACTTAGTAAATTAGTGAATCACACCATTGCCAAAATTAGGTTCCAAACAACCACATTTCTTCCATTTATACTTAAGTTTGTCAATAAGCCTTTCTTCTACTTGAATATATAATTACATTCAATTTTTAAAATATCCACATATTCTCTCCACTTAACAATGGTTTCAATGTAATACATTTAAATCTATATTCTGGAATCCTGGTGTAGTTCTGTAGGATAAGCAGTGGACCACAAGGCTGGTATAAACCTCAAGATTGGCAGTTCAAAGCCACTAGTTGCTCCTCAATTGCTATGAGTCAGAACACAACAGCAACAACAAATCTATATTTTAATGCATAGACATTTTAATTATAATTGTCAAATTAAATAACTTTTAAAAAGTATTCAGTCCTTTTTAACTCAGAAAATTTAGATTGTCTATTTGTAATTCAAAAACCAAGCAATAATCATTAGTGAAGGTACAAAAGCCATTTTTAAGAATTTTTTATTGTGACCTGGGTGATAGTTTACCTGGGAGAACATCGGCTTTACACCATCATTTCATTGCAATGATTAAACTCTCCTCCTTGCATCATCATTCAACAGTATTTGCTTCCATTCCTTCTGTTTTTCTTTTTTGGGGAGTGGGGCGGGGTGGAGTGGGTAGGGATAAGTACACAAATACACTCAGGAATACATAATAATTTAAACAACAAAAGGGTACATTCTGCAAGCCTGCCTCTTGGCCACCAGCACTCAGTCCCTCTTTTTCCATGAGTCTAGAGTCTTCAGCTGCTCTACCTCTCCATGTCCGCATCTCTGCCTCCAACTCTGGTGTCTCTGCTTCTCTTGATAGGGTCGTATGTTATGCTTGTGATCTTTTCCCTTCATGATCCTAGGGTCCTATGTTTTGGGACTGTAAGATTAACTACTCACCCATTTTTGTTACAAAACTTCTATCTTTACATTTGTGACAGTCACAATTAGTTATGACAACAAATAAGACAACAACACTACAAAAAAATACACAGCAAAATGACAGCAATTAATTCATGCCTACTGATAATTACATTGACTTTCAATGGATTAAATGTATAAGTCAAAAGACAGATAAGAAAACAGAACCCTTCAATATGCTGTCTGCAAGAGACACACCTTACACACAAAGACAAAAATAGACTAAAAATGAAAAGATGGAGAAAATATATCAAGCTAATGGCAACAAAAAATGAGGAGCAGAGGCAATATTAATTTCTGATAAAATAGACTCTAAAGCAAAGATAGAGAGACAAAGAAGGGCACTGTATCATGAGAGACAAATAAGGACATTATATCATGATTGAAAGGTCAATTGAACAAAAGAACATAACCATGTAAAATATCTATGCTCCCAATGAAAAAGCCACAAAATACATATCAAACTCTCATAGAATTAAAGAAAGAAATAGACAACTCTACAATAATTGTTGTTGTTGTTGTTAAGTGCCAATGAGTTGGTTCAAATCCATAGAGACCCTGTATAGGGTTTCCAAGGAGCAGCTAGTGAGTTTGAACTGACAATTTTATGGTTCAAACTGGATTTGCAGTCCAGCACATTAACCCACAGCACTACACCAGGACTCCACAATAATATTTGTTGTTGTTGTTGTTATGTGCTGTGGAGTCGGTTCCGACTCATAGCGACCCTACACAGGGTTTCCGAGGCTGTAAATCTTTATGGGAGCAGACCGCCTCATCTTTCTCCAGCGGAACCGCTGGTAGTTTCGAACTGCTGACCTTGTGGCTCACAGCCTGATTCGTAACCACTATATACCATTTTTGATAAATGATAGACCAACTAGAAAGAAACTCAACAAAAACAAAGAAAAACTAAACAAGACAAGTAATTTGACCTTATAGACTTACACAGAGCACTCAGCCCAACAGTAATACATACACATTCTTTTCTGGAGCACATGGAACATTCTCCAGGACATACCACATGTTAGATCACAAAGCAAGTCTGAATAAATTTTAAAACACCAAACTACTAAAAAGAAAAAAAAAACTATAAAATTGGAATGCAATAATAGGAAGATGAAGCAATAAAAACAAATACATGGAATTGGGTAATGGAAAAATGAAATTTTAATAACACAAATAAGAAGTGAGTGATGTCACAATGGAACCAAGGGAAATTAAAAGGATAATAACAAATATTATGAACAATTGTACTCCAACAAACTTTTTAAACCTAGAAGAAATGAACAAATTTCTAGAGAAATACTATCTGTCTAAACTAACACAGACTGAAGAAGGAAACATTAACAGACCTAGTGTGGAACTGCGAGTTAATACACTGGACTGCAAGGTCACTATGAACTGCAAGGTCAGTGGTTCAAGCTCACCAGCCACTCCTCAGAAACCTTATACAGGGTTGCTGTGAATCAGAACTGACTCTATGGCACTTAATAACAGCATAATGTAAGAATAAATTGATCAGGTCATTTTAAAAACTCACAACAATACAAAGAAATCTGGGTCCAGATGACTTTTCAGATGTTCAGAGAAGGGCTGACACCAATTCTGTTCAAACTATTTCTAAGTTCCAGAACATAGAAAATAATGGAAAACTCCCAAGTACATTTAATGAAGCGAGCATAACCCTCATACCAAAAACAGGCAAAGACATCACCAAAAAATAAAATTATAGACTAACATCCCTCATGAATATAGATACAAAAATTCTCAACAAAGTCATAGCTAATAGTATTCAACAGCATATCAAAAATAAATAAATAAATAGTGCATCATGTCATGACCAAGTGGGATTCATACCAGGTAATTAAAGATAGTTCAATGTTAGAAAAACATCAATATAATCCACCACATAAATAACACAAAGGAAAACAAGCCCATGATCATATAGATCTGCAAAGAAAGGGCATTTGAAAAAATCCAATAGCCATTCCCAATTTAAAAAAAAAAAAAAAGCACACAAAAATGGAATAGAAGGGAAATTGCTCAACATATTTAAGGACATATATATAAATTCAGGAGTCCTGCTGTGCTTCTGTAAGTTAATGCTCTGGCTGCAAGAAGTTTGGACTATAATTTTGGTGGTTCAAGCTCCGAACCACTCCTTGGAAACTCTATACAGAGTCGCTATGAGTCAGAACCAACTCAATGGCATTTAACAACAACAACATACACATTGAACAACCAATATTACTCTGAATGGAAAGAAATATATAGCATTCCCTTTGAGAACAGCATCAGACAAGGATGCCCTTTATCACCACTCCTATTCAATATTGTGTTGGAAGCCTTAGTCAGAGATATATGGCAAGAAAGGAAAAATAAAGGCATCTAAATTGGCATAGAAAGAGTAAAACTCTATTTGCAGATGATATAGCCCTATAATAGAAAATCCCAAAGACTCAGCCAGAGAGAGCTTTGAAAAGGAAATCAGGGAACGAATACCACTTACAATTGTTGCTGTTGTTGTCAGGTGCCATGGAGTCGGAACCGACTCATAGCGACCCCATGCACAGCAGAATGAAACAATGTCTGATCCTGGGCCAACCTCACTAC
>NW_006408807.1:1518850-1562158 GCF_000296735.1 Chrysochloris asiatica | reverse complement strand
TCTCTCCTAATCCTATCAATCCTGATACAATCAAGATATGCTCTCCCAAGATGGTGGCTCCTGGAACAGCTGAATGTCTTGATCCAGAAAATAATGGATTTCTGGATTCTCCTGCAAATTCACCAGCTATAAACCCTCTGATCCTCCAAACATACCTGTATATTTGTTCCAGAGTTCCATCACTATCTCATGAGCCCTCTTGTTCCGGTATTCCATGTTGTTGTTAACTGAGCTCCTCACTACACGTCTACCCGATCCGCCATCTTGAAGGTGGAAGGCCTGGTAGTGTAGTGGTTAAAAATCTGGCTGTGAACCCCACAGTCAGCAGCTCGAATCCACCAGGCCCTCCACATGAGAGAGATAAGGCTTTCCGCTCCTTGCAGTTAAATAGCCTTGGAGTCTGGTGCATTAACCCACAGCACCACACCAGGACTCCGAATCTTGCTGCCAAGATCTCGCCGTCACTCCAAGATCTCGCCACCGCTCCAAGGTTTCTTGAGGTCTAATGCTTCTCCTATAGCTTCACACCAGGACTTACAATAGCCACTCAAATTTTTAAATACTTATATATAAATCTAACCAGAGAAACAAAAAACATATACAAAGACACTACTACAAGAAACCATGTTCATGGATTGGGAAGTTTAACAGTGTGAAAATGTCAACATTGCCCAAAGCAATCTATAGATATAATACAATACCAGTTCAAATATCAATCATGTTCTTAAAAAGGATTTTTAAAAAGTTATCACTAAAGAAATACTGGAAAAGAAAGAAACCCTGGATAAGTAACACATTACTAAAGAAGAAGAAGAAAGTAGGAGGCCTCTCACTTCCTGACCCCAAATCCAGGAATATTAATCAAAAGAGTCTGGTATTCATAAAAATCAAGATATGTAGATCAATGGAACATAACTGAGAGCCCAGAAGTAAATTCAACCACCTAAGGTTAGCTGATCTTTGACATTAAAAGGGGAAGGAATGCTCTCTGCAACAAAAGGTGCTGGAAAAGTTGGAAATCCATTTGCAGAAAAATGAAACAAGACCATATCTCCATACCATATTAAAAAAAGAAAAAAAAAAAAAAAAAGGAACTCGACATAAATTAAAAACCTATACATAAGGCCTAGAACTATTAAGATCATCAACAATACAATAGAGATAAACCTTAGGGCTTTGATATATGGCATAAATATATTATCAAATATAACCAAAAATACACAAACAGCAAAAGACAAAATAGATGAATTACTGTTCTTAGTTGCCTCTGAGTTCTTTCCAACTCTATACACAACAGAATGAAACACTGCCTGGTCCTGCACCATCCTAACAATTGTTGTTACACTTGAGCCCATTGCTGCTGCCACTGTGCCAATATATGGCATTGGGAGCATTCCTCTTTGTCATTGACCCTCCACTTTATCAAACGTGATTCTTTCTCCAGGGACTGGTCCCTCCAGATTGTTGTTAGGTTATTGTTAGATGTCATAGAGTTAGTTCTAACCCATAGAGTCACTATGTAAAACAAAACAAAACACTACCTGATTCTGTACCATCTTCACAAATGCTGCTGCTACACTTCTTGGAGGTCTTTCTTTTTTTCACTGTCCCTTCACTTTACAAAGCATCATGTTCTTCTTCAAGACTGATTCTTCCTAATTTTTTCGGAACTACAATAGGTCTGGCCATCTTGGTTTCCAAAGAGTATTTTGGTTGTACTTCTTCCAAAAACAGATTTGTTTGTTCTTCTGGCCATCCATGGTACTTTTAATATTCATCTTGAATACCATAACTCACAGGTATCAATTCTTCTATGGTTTTCTTTGTTCATTGTCCAACTTTCACATGCATGTGAGACTATTGAAAATACCATGGCTTGGGTCAGGTGCACCTCAGTTCTCAAACAGCCATCTTTAATCTTGAACACTTTAAAGTGGTCTAGTATAGCAGATTTGCCTAATGCAATGCATAGCTTGAATTTTTAACTGCTGTTTCCATGAATGTTGATGATGGATCCAAGCAAATTGAAGTCTTTGACAACTTCAATCTTTTCTCCATTTATCATGATGTTACTTATTGATCCAGTGGTGAGGATTTTTGTTTTCATTACATTGAAGTGCAACCCATACTGAAGGCTGTGGTCTTCAATTTTCATCAGTAAGTATTATAAGTCTTCTTCACATTCAGCAAACAAGGTTGTGTCTTCTGTATATCACAGGTTATTAACGAACCTAGTTCTAATCCTTCTGCCATATTCTTCTTCACATAACCCAACTTCTCAGATTATTTGCTCAACATACAGATTGAATAAATACAGTGAAAGAATACAATCTTAGTGCACACCTTTTCTGATCTTAAATCATTCAGTATCTCCTTGTTTAGTTCAAACAACTACCTCTTGGACCATGTAAAGGTTCCTCAGGAGCACAATTATGTGTTCTGAAATATTCATTCTTCACAGTGTTGTCCATAGATTGTCATGATCTATGGACATAATTGTATACAATCAAAAACACTTGCATAATCATTAAAGCACAGGTAAGCAATTTTCTGGTATTCTTTGCTTTCAGTTAAGATCCATCTGATATTAGCAATGATATCCTTCATTCCACATTCTCTTCTGAATCTGGCTCAAACATCTGCGAGTTCCCTGTCAATGTACTGTTATGGCCATTTTTTTTTCTTTGTCCTCCTTCTCTATTGTGGGTGTATTTTCTCTTTTTGCATTACTCAACAGGAGACAACAACTGCTACCATACAGCCAAGGCAGATCCATACCCTCTACAACCCCACCAATTGGGCAAGAACCAATACCAGCTGCTATACACCAGAGCAGCAACTAAAACAAACATCTGCTAAACCCACTCTGAATTGAATTGTATCAACAGTGAACAGAGAAGGTCATTTCCTGATCACACCTACCAGGAGGCAATTGGTGAGTGCCTAAAGAACTCTGGTAGTGAAGTGGTAATGAGTCAGGCTACCAACCTCAAGGTCAGCAGTTTGAAACTATCAGAAGTTCCACGGGAGAAAAATGAGGTGTTCTGCTCCCATAAGGATTTACAGCCTTGGAAACCCTGTGCAGGGTCACTATGAGTTGGAACCGACTCCACATTACTTAACAACAACAATAATGCACCAACTTGCATTCATTAATTTAGCACAAAAACAACACAATGCCTAGAAAACTGCAGAAAATTTTGATCTATATGATAAAACAAGACAGAGTAGTTCAAACAAACAACCAAGAAGAGTTAGAAAATGCTTTTGAGGAAGAAGAGGCAGTTGAACTACCTGAAAAGTAATTCAGAAGCATGCTATTGAGTTATATCCAAATGTTTCACAGAAAGGTGAAGGAAAACAATGACCAAATCAGAGAAATAGCACAGAAACAATCAAACAAATTAGATACAGCATTGGAGACAATACAAAATCTGCAAACAGAAATACAGATGGTAAATACTAAGACACAAAGAATGGACAATACACTGAAAACACAAAGGAATAGAATTGAATCAATGGAAGCCAGAATTAGTGAACTTGAGGATAAATCTCTCAATGTTAGTACCATAGAAGAACAATCAGAAAAATAAAAGAAAGAAACGGGAAAAGCTGAAGAAAGCCTAAGTTTCATGTGGAATAACATGAAGAGGAATAACCTACAGATGATTGGAATTCCAGAACAGAAAGAGTCTAACAAAACCACAGAAAAGATAGTCTAAGATATGCTGGAAGAAAATTCCCCTTAACTTCATGAAAGATAAGAAGATAAGCATTTAAGAAGTTGAACAAATCCCAGTTAGAGCTGAACATCAAAAGAAAATCATAAATAAAGGAAACAAGTGTAAATTGCTACAATTTGAGGAACTTGATCTATACTTATGGATGTAATAGCTCAAAATACCAACTGAGAGGAAAGAAGTCTTCACATCAAGTATCAATCCCATCCCCTCTCTATACAGAGTTGATAGGGATGGGCAACTTAGACATTGGCTACCTAAAATGGGGGGAGGGGGAAGCTATAAAGGCACGAAGTGACTGGCTTACAAGTTTTCAAGATGGAGTTTAATTTCAGAGTGTGCAGGGGAAGGTAGAGTCCCCATTGAATAGTTTTCATCTTGTCTACACAGGTCTGGTGAAAAGAGATGGAGATAAGATTCTTATGATTCAATAGTGAGTAATTGTTGTCATGACTAATTGCAACTGTCACAACTATAAAGGTAGAAGTTTTGTAACAAAAAGGGGAGAATAGTTAATCTTACAGTCCAGGAATAGAGGACCCTAAGACCATCAAGGGAGAAGAGCATGAGCAGAATGTGGGACCCTATCCAGAGAAGCAATGACACCAGAGAAGGAGGCAGAGATGACACAGAGATATAAAGCAGCTGAGGACTCTAAACTCATGGTAAGAGAAAGGCTATGTCCTGGTGGCCAACATTCAGGCTTGCAGAATGTGCCCTTTGGTTGTTTAAATTATTATATATTCCTGAGTGTTTTTGTGTACATCTCCACCACCTCCCAAAAAACAACAACAGAGGGAATAGAAGCAAAAATACTGTTGAATGATGATGCATGGAAGAGATTGTATTCATTGCAATGAAATGATGAGTGTAAAATCGATGTTCTCCCATGTAAACTATCACTCAATTTACAATAAAAGCTTTTTTAATAAAAAGAAAATCATAACGACATATCATGACCAAACTCTCCAAAATCAGCAAAGATTAAATAATCCTGAAAGCAGCTCAGTAAAAATGGAATGCTACCTACAAAGGAAAACCAGTAAGATTAAGCTCTGATTTCTCAGCAGAAACCATGCAGGTAAAAAGAAAATAGGGAGACATATACAAAACTTTGGGGGTGGGGGAATAAAAAACTGTGAACCAAGAATCATATGCTCAGCAAAGCTGTCCATCAAACAGGACTGTGAAATTAGAACATTTCTGTATAAACAGAAATTAAAGGACCTTGTAAAAGCTATGTCACCTCTCCAAAATATACTAAAGGGAGCTCTTTGCACCAAGAATCAACAAAAGAATACAACAATCAGAGACTGACTTACATGGAGCACCACCTGGAACAGATATGGAAGTGTCCAGGGTCTAACAAAATTGTGGGATTGAAAATAGGGAATCTAGGATGACATTCTATGATCGAAACAACTACAAAACAAAGGGAGGGAAAAGTATTGTTTCAGAGCTCCTGATGGCAAGGAGATCAGGTAGTTTCAGGATATAACAGACTGTTTTAAAATGGGTAACAAATAATAAATTACAGGGTAACCTCAAAGAAACTTAAACACCTTCACATCAAATCAAGAACAATAAAACCCACGAAGATTTTATAAACATTAAAACTATGAAAATATTGACAAGAAAAAGCACCTCCCCAAAATAAATAAACTCAGCACAGGAAAGCATGCAGAACAAAGAAACCAGCAGCACCACACACACAAAAAACAAGCAAAATATCTGTAATCAATTCATATCTATCAATAATTATACTAAACATCAATGGATTAAATGCACCAGTCAAGAGACAGATAGTAGCAGACTGGCTAATGAAACAGGATCCTTTAATTACTGTCAATAAGATACACACCTTACACACAAAGACAAAAATAGAAAAAAAATTAAAGGATGGAAAAAAGTATATCAAGCTAATTGCAATGAAAACCAAGCATGAGTGGCAGTTTTAACCTCTAATAAAATAAACCTTTAGGCAAAATTTAGTGTAAGAGACAAAGAAGGACATTATTTCATGATTAAAGAGTTGATTGAACAAGAGGACATAACCATAATATCTATGCTCCGAACAAAAGACTCAAAATACATAAATCAAACCCTAGTAGAATTGAAGAAATAAATAGATATCTCATAGCATAGTGGTTACGAATTGGTCTGCAAACCTCAAGGTCAGCAGTTTGAAACTACCAGCAGTTCCGCAGGAGAAAGATGAGGCTTTCTGCTCCCATAAAGATTTACAACCTTGAAAACCCTTGTCAGGGTCGCTATGAGTCGGAAACGACTTCACAGCACATAACCACCACCACCTCCACAATAATAGTGGGAAATTTTAATACATCACTTTTGAAAAAGGACAGGATAACTAGAAAGAAACTCAACAAAGACACAGACAAGCTAAACAACCCAATCAATCAACTTTACCTCATAGATTTGTACAGCACATTCAACAAAACAATAGCACAATACACATTCTTTTCCAGTGCACATGAAACATTCTCCTGAACAGACTATGTGTTAGGCCACAAATCAAGTCTCAATAAATTAAAAAATACCAAAACCATCTTCTCAGATTATAATGTTATAAAATTAGAAATCAACAATAGGAAGATCAAGGAAATAAAATGAAATACATGGATACTGAATAGCACCATGCTTAAAAGTTACTGGGTAATAGAGCAAATAAAAAATAAAATTTAAAAATTCCTAGAAACAAATGAGAATGAAAACACAACATACTAAAATCTTTGGGAAACAGCAAAAGCAATGCTGAATGGGCAGTTTATAACAATAAATGCACACATCCCAAAAGAAGAAAGAACCAAAATCATTACATTTGCACAACATTGCTAACAATTAGAAAAAGACCAACAAAATAAGACGAAAATTGCCAGAAGAAAATAAATAATAAAGATTAGAGCAGAAATAAATAAAATAGAAAACAGAAAAAACAATAGGCAGAATCAATGAGACAAGAAGGTGGTTCTTTGAAAAGATTAATAAAATCAACAAACCACTGGCAAATTTCACAAAAGAAAAGAGGGAGAAGACACAAATAATACACATAAGTAACCATACGGGTGATGTCACAATAGAACCAATGGAAATAAAAAGGATGAGAACAGAATACTATGAAGAACTGTACTTCAACAAATTTGAAAATCTAGAGAAAATGAATACATTTCTAGAAAATCAGGACCACCTAAACTAACACAGATTGACGTAGAAAACTGAAACAGACCTCTAACAAATGAAGAAATTAATCAAGTCATCAAAAAACTCTCAACCAAAAAACATTTTGCAAAACATTCAGAGAAGAGCTAACACCAATTTTACTGGAGTTATTCCAGAATACAGAAAAGGAGCAAAAAATCGAGCATAACTGTCATACCAAAATGAGACAAGGATATCATCAAAAAAGAAAATTATAAACCAGTATCCCTCATGAACATAAATGTAAAAATTCTGAACAAAATTTTACCCAAAAGAATTCAACAGCACACCAAAAAAATTATAATCATTACTTCAAGTGGGATTCATTCCAGGGATGCTAGATTGATTCAATATTAGAAAAGCAATCAACATAATTAAGCATATAAATAAAAAAGAAAATAACCACATGATTATATTGTTTGATGAAGAAAAAGACATTTGACAAAATCCAACATCCATTCTTGATAAAAAAATACTCAACAAAGTAGGATATGAAAGGATATTCCTCAACGTATATAAGAGCATATCTACAAATCTAACAGAATCCCAGTGTGACAACATAGCATAAACACTCAGCCTCATGGTCAGCTTGAACTGCAAGTTTGGCAGTTCAAATTCACCAGATGTTCCTCAGAAACCCTACAAAGGGTCACTATGAGTCAGAACTGACTCAACAGTACTTAAGAACAACAACAACAACATACAAATACAACAGCTAGAATTACTCTCAATGGAGAGGCATTAAAAGCATTAACTTTATAAACAGGAACTAGGCAAGGATGCCCTTTATCACCACTCTTATTCAATACTGTTTTGGAAAGTTTTCACTATAAGGCAAGATAGGGAAGTCAAAGTCATTCAAATCGGCAGAGAATAAGTAAAACTCTCTATTTCCAGATTATATGATTTTATACATAGAAAATCCCAAAGACTCAGCAAGAAAATGATTGGAACTCACTGAAGGATTCAGCAAAATGGCAAGATTAATATAAAAAATCAGTTGGATTCCTCTGTACTACAGAGATAACTCTAACAAGGAAATTAGGAAAACAATGCTATTTACAATAGCCACACAAAGGATGAAATATTTAAGAATAAACCTAACTAGAAAAACAAAAGACCTATACAAAGAAAACTACAAAATACTACAAGAAACCAAAAGAGATTTACAAAAATGGAAGAGTATACCATGCTCATGGATAGGAAGATTTAACATTGTGAAAATGTCAATACTACCCAAAGCAGTCTATAGATATAATGCAATCCCAATCCAAATTATAACATCATTTTTTAAAGAGATGGAAAAAATGACCACGAAATTTATAGGGAGAGGAACGAGAACTTGGATAAGCAAAGCACTGCTTAAGAAGAAGAATAAAGTAGGAGGCCTCCCATTTTATGATTTCAAAAATTAATACACAGTCACAGTGGTCAAAACAGCCTGGTACTGGTACAATGAAAGATACATAGAACAATGAAACAGAATTGAGAATCCAGAAGTTAATCCATCCATGAAGAAATGTTCATGATCATTAGCTATCAGAGAAATGCAAATCAAAACAATAATTAGATATCATCTCACACCAGCATTAACAATGTAGTTTAAAAAAAAACAAAAACAAATGCTAGTGAGGATGTGGAGAGACTGGGACCCTCTTTCATTGTTGGCTGGACTATAAAATGGTTCCACCACTCTGGAAAATGTTATGGTTCTTCCCCAGAAATTTGGATATACAAATACCTTATGACCCAGCAATCCATCTACTTGGTAGGTAACCACAAGAATTAAGAGCCAGGACACTAGTAGATATATGCACACCAATGTTCATTGTAGCACAATTCATGATACCAAAAAGATGGAGGCAACCTAAGTGCCCATCAGTGGAAGAATGGATAAACAAACTTTTGTACATATGCACAATGGAATACTATGCAACTTTGAAGAATAACAATAAATCTGCAAAACACCTCATAACATGGATTAATCTTGAGGACATTATGTTGAGTAAAATTAATCAATCACAAAAGAAAAAATATTGTATGAGATCATTATTGTAAAAGTTTAAGAAAAGTTTTCCATAATAAAAGAAACATTCTTTGATGGTTATTAGGGGTAGGAGCAGGGAGAGTAATTCACTAGCTAGAGGTTAGCTCAGCTGACAGGGAAGGCAATATTCAAGGAGGGGGAGGGCAATACACAAGAGGAGCAAGGATGGAAGGTGAACACTGAAGATAGGGGAAGACTTAGGGAGGTATGCATGGGCTGAATTGGATACAGCTAAATAGTGATTTACACACAACCTAGGAACAAAAATGTTTTGTGAGTACATGGATTGAGACATTGTATGAATGGGTAAAGAAGGGAGAAAAAAAGTTGTGTTTGTCTTATGGATATTGGTTTTCCCTGTCTTTTATTGTAAATAGACATTTATGTGTGATAGAAATGAATATTGGGAATTATGATGACAGAAGACTTGTAAACCTGCCTTCAGTCTACAACTAATTGGATTTGCTAAAAGAGGAGTTTGAACTTGCCCAGGGAAATAGGCTTCTTATTAAACCTTTGTAGAGTATGGGGCCTTAGGTGAAATCCTGAGCCCCACCCAGACCCTTCTAAATTGGGACAATCCCATTTCAAAAGACATGTAAACCAACCCAGAACTGCTGGGAGAAAAAAGTTACTTGTTGAAAGAAAGACCTGCAGAAAAAAAGTGAGCTGTTGGATTGCTTGAATTTCAAGCAAGCTGATTGCTTTTGATGCATCAAGGCAAGAACTGTCAGCCCATCAGGGAAAACTCCCTTCTAGGACTGAAACTTAAAGGGAACATGCAGGTAGTCTAGTATGCTTTCATGTGACCACCTGGAACTACTTATGAGTGGAGGTGGATAAAATGCAGCAATGAAGACATGGGCTGAGTTTGACCATGTTCAACTGCCACCCATTGACCTTGAAATGAGAGAGAGAAAATGTAAGGGCTGGCTTGTCTGATTTGTGAACTCCTAAACCCATGAGCACTGACCTAGTCCCTGGAGGCTAGGAATGAGAATAAAGTGGCCAGCTGGTCTGAAGTGCAGCAAGGTATGTGTGAACTCACAAACTTGCAGCTAGTGCCCATTTAACCTAGATTGATGGCTAGTTGACCAGAACTTGATCTGAGATAGATAAAGATATTTGATACTGAACAAGTGCAAATTGCTAAAACTTGCCAAACCAGACTTTTGCTTATGAATGCAGTGACTCAAAATTCTAACTGGAATGGGAGGATTCTTCATACCAAGGAAAAAACATGTTTCATTAGTGTACCGGGTTGATAGGAATGGGAAATTAAGACTTTGGCTTTCAACAATGAAGATGCTATAAAGGCACAAAATTGCTGGCTTTCATGAGTGTGCTTAATTTTAAAATTGTTGTTGTTGTTGTTGTTAAGTGCCATCAAGTCCATCCCAACCCATAGCAACCCTGTATATGGTTTCCAAGGAGCCGCTGGTGAGCTTGAACCGCCAACCTTGCAGTTCAAACGGCTTTGCAGTCTGGTGCACTAACCCACAGTGCCACACCAGGACTCCAGTTTTAGAATGAAAGGAAGTAAATTAGGATGCCCACAGTATAGTTTCCCTCTTTTCCAGATGGATCTGGTGAAAGGGGACAGAGGATGATAGTCATAGCATTTTATGACTCAATTGTGAGTAACCATTAGCAGGATTAATTGAGATTGTCACAACTATAATTGTAGAAGATGTGTAGCTAAAAGGGGGAAGTAATTAATCTTTCTTTTCAGGAACAGGTGATCTCAAGACCATCAAGAAGGAAAAGCATGAGTGGAGAAGTGGTGACAGCAGAGATGGTGACAGAGACAGTGACATGAAGAGATAGAGCAGTTGCTGACTCTAGGCCCATGGACTGCGGGAAGCTGTGTCCTGCAGGCAGGAGGCTAACTAACAGAATGTGCCCTTTGGACATTTAAATGAATATGTATAGTTTGTTTTGTAAGTGTACATCAAATAGTTTTCCTTTGTTCATTTGTGAAATATAAGATGCAAATGGGAACCATAGGGTAGAAGTAGCGTAACTGCTGTTGCAGGGAGGGGATTGTAATCATTGAGATGAAACAGAGTGTATCATTTGTTGACTTGTCTATAAAACTGAAACAATAATGACAATGAATCTCACCCAGTGTTAATAGCAAAGTTTAAAAAAAAACAGAAAACAGCAAATGTTGACAAGGGTTCTCTGCTACAGTGCTGTTGATACTGTAAAATGGTACAACTACTATGGAAAATGGCATGGTGTTTCCTCAAAAAGTTGGAAATATCAATACCATTTGAACCAGCAATTCCTCTACTTGGTATAAAGAAATAACAGCCATGAAACAAATAGATACATGCACACTCATGTTCAAAAATCCTCACAACTAGACCAATAAACAACATCATGTTGTTGTTGTTGGTGGTGGTGGTGGTGGTATGTGCCGTGAAATCAGTTCCAACTCATAGTGACCCTGTACAGGGTTTCCAAGGCTGTAAATCTTTATGGGAGTAGAAAGCCACATCTTTCTCCCAAATAACATCATAAATGATAAATGGAGAAAATACTAAAGTTGTCAAAGACTTCATTTTGCTTGGCTCCACAATCAACACTCACAGAAGTAGCCGTCAAGAAATCAAATGACGTTTTGCATTAGGCAAATCTGCTGCACATATCCATGATAATAAATATATGTATATACATCTATATGTTTCACTGGTTTTGCTTCTCTCGAAAACCCTAAGCCTAAGAGATGTGGTACTGCAAGGGTAGGATTCTAGAGAAACAAAATCACAAGGATGAGTTTTCTAAATTGGTTCTCAAGTCTGACTAATTTTAAAAGCACTGATACAGGGTGGAGTCATGTCTGACCTCCACTTCATAGGAATTGGCTCTGAGTTGATTTTGATTTTGATACTCTTTCTCCTTTGTGAAGTCAGAGGAGGTCAGACATGGTCCCCACACGATTTTTGCAGTTGGTGTTAGGAACGGGATTTATTGTAATGGCTCCAGACTCATGGAATAATGAGGTTTTGTAACAGAAAGAACCAATGAGCATGGGAAATGAAACTTTTAATTTTTAGACGATTGATTTGGATTTTGTTATCTGTAGTGGCTAAAAGGAATGTAGGGGATAAAACATCTCAGCAGGGAGAAGTGAGGTAACTTCTGGAGTTGCCTAAAACAAGTATCATACTGGTTGAATTAGATGACTAATAGAAGTCCAGGGATTACTGGAATCTACACTGCCAGAGGCCATACGCATATGAATGGGTTTCGCCAAAGAAAAAAGAAATTGGCGGAGAAAAAGGAATTGCACACATTCCAGGGAATGCTGTGAGATTGGAGACCTTTTATTCCCCATCTGGCACAGATTTTTCACCCCTGTACCATCTTTATTGAAAGGACTCCCAAAGTGGTGGTGGTGGTGGTGTGCCATGGAGTCAGTTCCTATCTGACTCGTAGTGATCCTGTATAGGGTTTCTGAAGCTGTAAATCTTTTTACAGATGAGAAAACCTCATCTTCCTCCTGCAGAATGGCATGGAGCAGTCCTTTAATGAGACTAAAGTAGCAAAAAGGTAGGTACAGGTTCTTGGGACTATAGCTATAGGGCAAGAGTGTATATTGAATGACACCCGCTACCCAGAGGGGTATGGCTGGAGCCTATAGAAATGGTAACAGGGTTAATGTATTCCCTTAGGAGTTGTTCTCAGCTATGGAAAGGTGCAGAAACCAGATACAGCCCCAGTCCCGGTGGCCCAATTAAGCACATTGGCTAAATGGCATGCATATTTTCAACAGAGATGTGTCCTCTCTACCAGCTCCTTCAGTGCTGAGTTACACTAGATAGGACCAGTTATCCATGTCACTGATGGAAAGCACCAGCCGTCCACATGGAAGAACCTCCATGGGAGAGTCACAGATGAAAGGGAATTGGGCAAATTCCCGAGGAAGCCTGATATACGGATGTTTCATTTGAGGCAAACTCCCCATCCCATGGTGAATTATATAACCAATAACAGAAGGTATGTGGATCAACCAGGACACAGGGTAGAGCATCCAGTGGGCTGAGTTGAGGGCTGATTAGATGGCACTGATGCATGAGCCCAGCCCCATAGTTCTGTGCATAGATAGCTGGGCAGTACAGAAAGGACTAATATTATGGCTAATGCAGTGGAAAGAGCACAAGTGGCTAGTGAACCAATGAGCCCTCTGGGGAATGGAGTTGTGGAAGGACATTGGATCTGCACATGGGGCATGGGCATTGTTGTTTCTCAAGCGTCAGCTCACAGCCCCTTACACCACTGGGGAACGCTCAAGCTGATGAACTGTCCCAGCTGCCTGCCATGCAACAATGTGTGTGACTGCATCAAAAATCTAGACATGAGGTCCAGGAATGTGCAGACATTATGTGGCATCTTCATCTCCCATACAACCCCACTGCAGCTGGATTGTTGGAGCGAATTCTGAAGCAAATGAAGTGACAGATTTCAGCCAGTGCATATCAGTTACTAACCCAGAGACCACAGAGGGCCATGAGGATCCCTTTGTTGGTTACCATTGCTCCATGACCTGGCCCCAGGAAGCTCCATTGTCCTACTTCTCGGGAAATGGCAAATTGGCCCCTGATGGTTCAGTTTGTTGGTCCCTTGGGGGATAGGGCTAGATGTGGGCATACAGGTGTCACCTCGGTTCCATCCTATACCACTAAAAACCTTGCATTTTTGTTGGTACCTCTCACCACCTCTCTGTCATTCTATCCTTAGGGTATGTAGTAGTGTTTTTACCAGTTGGACCACCATGATTGCAGACATGAGGACTGACTGCACCTGCCAATGCTAATGCTTGGGCCTGCTTGACAGAGTGGTACAAACAGTGTGCAGGCCACTTCCCAATGTTTCTAGACAAGTATTCTGTGCAATGTCCATCCCAGGACTATACTCACTCTCAGATGTTCTGTCTAGTACAGGAGCAAGTTCAAGTCACACACCCTTAGGGCTATGCTATATGAGTCAGCCTGGGTGACTGTCAGCAACAGACATCAAACTAAACTCTAAGGCTCCCTGGTGTATAGAGAAAGTCCCTCCAAATAACAGCCATAATATGGGTTGGCTCCCACAACAAGCATGTCTCCAAGCCATTTCAGTGAACTCCTCTTTGTGGTTGGCTGCATAGGGAAATGCTAGGGTCAAAGCCTTGGAGCTTTGGACATACGGGTCTCACAGATGGCTCTACCTACCCCACAGTTGGATAGGCAGATGCACAGGGGAACAACTCAGTATCCCTAGCACCATTTACAAATGCCTGCCCATTAAACCCGGTAACTAGGACACAGTGTACAGCTAATACCATAGGCCAAATGGTGGTTTTACACCCTTGCAGCATTGGCTGCTGGGGCCACATCTATTGATGTGGAATTGCAAATTAAGGCCCTGGTTAGGGTTACATACAGCAGTCTGAATCTACCAGCAGTCTCTCTGAGGGGAAAAAGGTGAGACTTTCTGCTCCCGTAAAGATTTTACAGCCTTGGAAACCCTATACAGGATCTCTATGAGTCAGAAAAGACTCAACCGCATACAACCACTATTTCCATGTTCCAGACCCTGCACTCAGATCTGGAGATGGAATTGAGCTTTGTAAATACAATCATGTTGTAAAGTGGGTTTGTTTCTCCTCACTTTAGAGAAAGAAAGATAACCCGCACCTCCTGAAGGCCCACATCGCTCACTAGCGATGGAGGGGACAGAACCCTAGACGTCTGTGTAGCTCCAGAGCCCGGTTTTCTTTCCACTGCACCATGGAATCAAATTCAGGTCATCTTCACTCAGCAAGAAACGTAACACGGTGACAGCTGAACAGGCTTTGTGAACGTCGTGATGGCCAAACGCCAAACTACAAATCACACTTGAGTCATAGCAAAAGCCAAAATAACAAGTGCCGATGTGTGGTCTGCTTGCTCCAGCTGTTTTAGCTCAACCGGATCTATTGCCGATTCCCTAATACTATCCGATAGCTAAGAGCAGCTGTTAGGCAAAATTATCCATTGACGAGTTCGAGGTGACACCCAGACTGTGCACAAACCCTCGGATTAGTTGGCGTTAGTTCACCCGTTAGAGACTGAGCCTTGTGAATGCAGCAGTGTTTACTGTCTCCCACAGGGGTACTCTGAGCCAAGAAGCAGACCCTGTCCTATAGCCCTCCTTCACAGTCCCTTCTTGGTTTCCTCATTTGACCCTCTTCTGTTTGACTCAGGACATTTCATTGGTGAGTATAGGAGTTTTTTAGAGATATGATTAAGTTGTGGTCTTGATCATCCTGGATTATTTAAATCGGCCCTAAATCAAATGAAAATTGTCCTTATAAGAGAGGCACAAAAGGAGGCGAGTGGTTGACTTTGCAGTCCAGGAGCAGAGGTCACTAGGACCATCAAGGGAAAAGAGTGGAGTGTGGGACCTTACCCAGAGAAGTAGTGATGTCAGAGATGGAGGCAGAGACAGTGACGTGGAGAGATAAAGCATTTGGGGACTCTAGACCCAGAGAGGAAGAGGGGCTGTGTGCTGACGACCAAGGGGCAGGCTTGCAGGGTATACCCTTTGGTTGGTTGATGATGCATGGAGAGGATTGTAACCATGGCAACCAAATGTAACACCAATGTTCTCCCATGTAAACTATCACATAATTCACAATAAAACTTAAAAAAAAAAAGAGAGAGAGAGAGAGGGAGGCAAATAAGATTTGAACAGACAGCAGACAGAGGAGGAGCTCTGTCTTCTCTGACCACATAGACAGAGAAGGGAGAGAAGTGCCCACAAGCCCAGGAACACCAGCAGTCATCAGTAGTCTCCCCTGAATTCCCCAGAAGGGGAAGCCACCCTGCTAGATTCCAGACTTCCCCTCCATAATGAGAAAATGCATCCCTGTTGTTTAAGCCACCCAGTAAGTCATTTGCTGCAGCAGCCACAGGATACTCATCCAATGGATCTCTGACCGAAAAGATTGAGTGGGTGGCTATTTGAGGAGCGTCTGTGATCTCACCTCTCAGGCCTGTGGTAGTGGGACCAACTCAGTCCTTGGCTGAAAAGGGAGTCCCGCAGTTGCGTCTGCTCTTTGGGTATGGAGCTCCAGGCCTGCGCAAGATGAGAAACGGGCCTATTTATAAACGAATGGGGTGTGAGGGTGGGTGTGGGATCAGTGGAGGCTTCACCAAGGTCAGAGCAATCTAGTTTCCTTGGAACAGGGGACACAACAGAGAATAGCAATGACATGGGAGGAAGCTGGGGGCCAGAGCAGGGGCACTTGGGGCCTCTCTGAACACGGATTTGATCTGCCTCTGAGAGCCTGAGGCAGGAATGCCCAGCTGGTTTCCAAGTCATATCTGGTGTCCGGGGTGCAGGGCAGGCCCTGCTAGTGGGAGCAGATTCTTTCCCTCAGCCTCACTGCTGTGTCAAGAAAGGAAGTGTGAGTGCAGAGGGCTGACACCCTCACAAAGCCAGCCCAACTCGCCTGGGCCAGTGGGGCCAGCTGCATTCCTGCTGCCTCCCATCTCCCTCGGGGAGGGGAATGCTGCCAAGGTGAGTAAACTCCTGTGATCCTCTGGGTATAGACCATTCTCTGGGTAGGGCAGAAGGGAGGGACATCCCATGGGTGTCTGAGCCCAGGCCATCATGGAGCTGAGAAGCTGGGCTGTGGGTAGACAGAGCCCCTGCCAGGAACTGAGTTGGACCTGGGTCCACTCTGAGCCTGCTCCTGTTGGGGACAGTCAGGCCTGAACAGCCTCACTGGACGAAGTCACAGTACAAGCAATCTGACCCTTAAAGGCCTTCCTGTGCCCAGGACATGCCCTGCTACCAGCACGGTCTTCCAGTTAGAACTGGGCACCTTAGTGATTATACTGTGTGCTCCTGTCTGAGTCTTGGGTGTCTTTAAGTGCTTGAAAAAGAATCTGACTGTCATAGCCTTGAGCAGGAAGGAGAATGGAGGCAGAGTTACCTGCAGATGTCTGGAGGGAAAAGCTTTAGTGGAATCCTGGAAGCACAGTGGATTACATATTGGGCTGCTAACAGCAAAGTCAGCAGTTCCAATCCATCAACCACTTGATGGGGACAAGATGAGGCTTTCTGCTCCCATGAAGACTGATAGCCTTGGTTGGGAAGCCTATACAGGGTCACTATGAATCAGAACCAATTCTACAGCACACAGCAGTAGCAGCAGCAGCCCTGTTTTAGCTGTTAAGGGGATAAGGATTCCTACTCTGCTGCAAGGATAAATGGGATGAGATGGGTAAGTGATGCTTCAGTGCCCATCCCCAGGGATTGGGCTCGGGACATCGTCTTGCTATTTTAATCTTTCTCCTGGTGAGAGTTAGCTGGAGCCACAAGAGCCCAGTCTGCACCAACTGGGCGAAGGTCTCACAGTGCATCAGGGGCTTGCCTGAGGGTGAGTCTCTCTAGGGCCTCTGGGGACATCAGTACCTTCTGCCATGGTCTGTGATTACCATTCCACTTAAGCAGAATGAAACTTCCATTCCTGCTCCCAAACCCTCAACCCTCACCCACATACATCCCTCCACTTCCTTGTTACTCCTGAGTATGAGACTGACCCCACCTGGTCACCTTCTCCTGTGTCCACTGCATTGTGGAGACCTGCTATCAGACCTCTGGCTGCTTCTCCTCCGAGGCCTATCTCAGCTCAGGCTTGCCTCCGCCTTCCACATTGTTACTATAGCCTCCTGAATGGCCTCTACCCTCACATCCTCCTAGACCTGCACTGCCCCTGAAACTCCTTTAAAGTAACGTGGAGAATGTCCCAGGCTTTAAGACAGGGTGAATATGCTGATTGAAGCATTGGCCCTTTGCCTGTGGAAACCGAGGGGTCCAAGAATGCTTACTGTAGAGAGGGGGTTTTTCATTCCACCTTGAAACTGGAGAAATACACAGCCACCGTCATATTACAGCATCCAGAGAAGACCTACCCTGACCACTCCAAGGGGCCATCCCAGCACCCAGAGGTTTCCAATCTCACACATCCTGGTCTCAGTGCTAAACAACAACAAACCCTTCTTCCCTCAGCACCACACACACTCACTCACATGCACACTCACATTCTGGGCTTCAAGAATAACCTGAAGGTGGGGGTATAAGAGCACTTAGGCCATAGTGGCAAAATCCCCTCAAGGATTCCACCTCAAGTCTCATTGTGAGTGCCATGGCCACTTCTAGAAAATCTCACCCTCTTCCGATGTGTTAGTCACATTTGTGAAACAGTAGAAGGAGCAATGTCACACTTGGAGAGGAAGCTGTCAGGCAGCCCCAAAAGTTTCTGCCTCTCAGGCCCTTACTTGAGCCTCACAGGCCCTCATGCCACCCAGGGAGGGCAATTTCTTGGGGAAGGTGAGGGAGGTGTATCCCATTGGCCTTAATGAGGTAGCAAGATTGGCCTGCTTAGGAAAAGAGAAGCCCAACACTAGGTAGAACGAAGCTGAGGAGTCTGATGGTACATATAGGTAGGCTGGGACAGCAAGACTGTTGGGTGTCTGCTATACTTTGGGTGTTAGCCATATCATGGTGGAACTGAGGCTACAACCTGGCTCTTGTGGGACGGTAAGAAGATGGCAGTTGGATGACTGAGCAAGTCCCTCCCACTGTTGTTGTTCGGTGAAATATCAGAGGATGAGATTTGCAGAGCCAGTCTCCTGAGAACGACAGCTGGTTGGGAGATATACAGTACCATCAAAGAAATAATACATTAATAAAACTGTTCAAGATGGTCTTCACACAAAGGAAATACAGTTAAGCCAAATGCCTGGATCAGAATCCCAGCCCCACTAAGCTAAAGCTTGGACAAATGGTTAAATTTCTTGAAGCCCTGTTCCCTGACTTCTATAGGCTGAATCATGGCCCCCAAATATCTGTCTACATCCTAGACCCTGGAGACTGTGAGTGTGACCTTATTTGGAATCAGGATCTTAGCAATTAAGGATCTCAATATGAAATCATCCTGGATTTAGGGTAGACCATAAGTGCCCCTGGAAGACACACACAGAGATGTGATATACAGAGGAAAGAAAGGACATGTGAAGACAGAGGCAGAGATTAGAGGTATACTGCCGGATTAGAAGTATACTTCTGGTGCCAGGAGCCATCAGAAGCTGTAAAGGGCAAGAAACAGTGTTCTCCTAGAGCGTTTGTAAGGCGTATGACTCTGTCAATACCTTGATTTTGAATTTCTACTCTCAGGACTTTTGAGAGATTTTATTTTTCTATCGTTACTCAGTGTATGGTAATCTGTTCCAGAAGCCACTCATACAGTGGCCTATAAAAAGGATTACTAATACCAACCTTTTGAAGTCCTGGTGTGGCACTGTAGAATAAGCCCAGGACTATAAGGTCGGTTTGAACCACATAGGCAATGATTCAAATTCACCAGCCACTCCTTGGAAACCTTATACAGAGCCACTATGAGTCAAAACTGACTCAACAGCACTTAACAACAACAACAATATAAGCCTCTCATAGTTTTAGGAGAGAATGTGTTTTTTCAAAGTGCACATTTTTAAAAAAATCTTAAGATCTGACAATTCAGGGTCAACATAGATAATATACATTAATTCAAAGGAATATTATGCAACTATAGAAACTCATGAACAATAATAATGGAGCAAATGTTCACATTATAATATCAAAGGGGAAAACAGAATATCATATCAGAATTTAAAATTAAATATATATAAGCCTAATTTTGTTTTGTTACCATATGCCAAAAAAAGGAAAATGTAACATTGATCTCTAGGCAACATAATTATTATATATATATATATTTTTTTTTTCTTCTTTGTTGTTTCCTATATTTTCTAAGTTTTTCTCAGTGAGTATATATTACTTTTATTATCAAAGAACATGTTGGTAAGTGCCATCCAGTCGGTTGCAGCTCATACATAGTTGTTCTAAAAGTGATTTCTTCTAGCAACTATCAGATGATTGTGCATATACTGGAGGTCCACTTTCTACCTCTAATCTCTTTCTATCCTATTATTCTATCTAGTGGGTGAGGAAACCAGGTTCGGTGAGGTCACTTCTTGACCACAGAGCTAGTATGTGGCTTGTCTGCCTTGTGAACCCATGAGTGAGGACAAAACCATGAAATCAACTCCAACTTCCATGTGAGACCCCATGTGTGTCAGAGTAGAACTGTGTTCCATGGGGTTTCCAATGGCATATTTTTCCAAAGTAAATCACCAGGCCTTTCTTCCAAGGTGCCTCTGGGTTAGCACATTGGAAGAAAGAACCTTCAGCCTTTTAGTTAGCAGTTGAGTGCTTTAACTCTTTGTACCACTCAGGGACCACTAAACTGTGGAGACAGTGGTAGCAGCTTGGGTCAGACCCCATCAACCCCTACCTGGTCTTTCTGTTCCTGATATTCCCAAGGATAGGCTGTGACCATTAAGTCATAAGAACAAGGGTTAAAATCAGAGATAAATAACAACACACAAGATCCAGGATTTTGTTTTCCTGACTTTTATTGCAATGAAGGATAAATAAAGTCTGTTGTTTTTAGATGGTTGTAAAAGATGAGTCATCGCTGCAAAAACAGTGTGAAAGCCATGTCTGACTTCCTCTGCCTTCACAAGGAGAAAGGAGAATTAAACTCAAAATCAGCCCAAGGTCAATTCTTATGGGGCAAATATCAGATACGTCTGTACCCTTCAACCTTCTTTCTCCTATTCTGACAGCAATTCTCCCTCCCACAGCACTCTCTGCTTCATATCTGGGTTCAATAAACCTTGTAACGGCCACACAGAACTCATAGACAATACTCAAGATTGTTGGGTTTATTAGGGAAGTGAACAGGATCAGAAACAACTCAGGATGCAACAGTTCTCCAGTTAACCTCTTTTATACCATACTGCAGGCATGCCTTTCTCTTGTCTTTGGCCTCTCAGCCATGTGGCTCCTCGTTTCTGCCCTGCTTAGGCAAGTGTTACAACACTCTTTTCACCAGACTGTAAGTACCCAAGGGACACATTTTGCAAGTCAGTCTTCTGTCTGTAGGAACTCAGCTTTACTCACTCTATGAACCTAGAAGCTCTGTCTCTCCACGCAGCCACCTCTGCCACTGCCCCTGCTGTCACGATTTTTCCAGGTAGGGATCTTATGTGCCATTCATGCTATTCTTTCTTGATAGTCCTGGGATCATCTGTCCCTGCATCTGAAATGTCTCCTAACCCTAGCAGGGATAGAAAAACAACCAATTAGAGTCCTATACACCCTACTTGCAGGTTGCTACCCAATCATTTTTAGCATGGTGGTTCCATAGGACTAGGCACTGAGCTTAGGTCAGCAGTTCGAGTCCACCAGCCACTCTGTAGAAGAAAGATGAGGTTTTGTGCTCTCACAATGATTTTTTTTTAAAGCCTCAGAAACCGAATTCAGGTTCACTGTGAATCAGAACTGACTCGATGGTACTTAACAACAACATCAACAAACCCAATCACTTGGTGGGAATTAAGATGACTTTGGATAGAAAAACCATATCAAGTAAATGTAAAGGTTGTTGTTGTTGTTGTTGTGTGCTGTGGCGTCGGTTCCGACTCATAGTGACCCTGTACAGGGTTTCCGAGGCTGTAAATCTTTACGGGGGCAGAATGCCTCACCTTTCTCCTGCGGAACTGCTGGTAGTTTCGAACTGCTGACCTTGCGGTTCGCAGCCCAATTCGTAACCACTATGCTACCAGAGTTCCTAACGTAAAGGTACCGTGGCTTTTCTAATCATTGTCTTTCATACATGAAGGATTAATTTACCCTCTCTTCTTACATCATCTACAATTATAACTTTTACAATAATAATTAATCCTGTTAAATATTACTCACAACTGAACAATAAAATCTTATCAGTATCTTTCCCCAACTTCTCTTCCCCAGACCCACCTGAAAAAGAAGAAACTATTCAGTGGGCATTTCCCCTGTCCCACTCATTCTGAGACTAAGCAGTCCCATGAAAACTTGTAAGCCAGTCGCTTCATCCCTTTATCACCCCCCATTTTGGGCAGTCCCCTTTTAAACTGCCCATCCCTATCAACTCAGTACTCTGAGGAAACAAGCATATTCTTTAATCTGAAGAATCTTCCATTCCAGTTGGAACTTTGGGCAACTTTATCTATAAGCAAAAGTCCAGTCCATCAATTTTTATCAATTTACACCACCTCACAATTTCAAACATCTTCATTCAGTGGGGTTCTGATTAAAACAGCCCTAGTCAACCAAAATAGGTCAAATGGATACCAGCTGTAAATTTTGGAGTTCACACAGACCAGGTACCCACTTAACTCCCAGTCCTAGTTCCTGGAGACTAGGTCAGTGTCTGTAGGCTTAGGAGTTAGTTCACACAACTCCCTAAACCTCAGACTAGCCAGTACTTCCTCTTCTCTCTCATCTCTAGTCACTGTGGACCAGGTCAACAGATGCCAATGGAACATGTCCAAACTCAGCCTGTCTCTCCATTGCTGCATTTACCCCACTTCCTCTCAACAAAATCCAGGTGATCACCAGTGTGTGTGCTGGCTGGCTCCCTTTAGCTTTCAGTTCTAGAAGGGGATTTTCTCTGATGGGTACAGACTTTTCCTGCCTTAATGCATCCAATGGCAAACTGCTTGCTGGAAATTAAAATAAAAAGCCAGTCCTTTTTTTTTTTTTTTTTTTTCTGCATGTCTTTTCCTTGATCCATAAATTTCCTGTTCTCTCCTCAGTTCTGGGTAGGTCTGTATATCTTTTCAAATGCAAATATCCTGACTTTGAAGACTCTAGAGACTCAGGAATTTTTAGGATTCCACCTAAAAATTTTACAAAGGCTTAAAACAAAAAGCCTGCTTCTTCTGGGCAAATCTTAACTCCCTTTTTAACAGATCTAATCAAGTATATGCTGAAGGCAGGGTTACAAACTCTCTGTAATCATAATTGCCAATATCCATTTCCATCACACATGTATGTCTATTTCACAATTGTTGTTGTTGTTAAGTCTGTAGAGTCTGTTCTGACTAATAGATACCCTGTGTAGGGTTGCCAAGGAGCAGCTGGTGGGTTTGAATAGCCAACCTTATGGTTAGCATTCCAATGCTTATCCTACAGTGCCCCACCAGGACTCCATTTGACAATGTTGTTGTTGTTAAATGCCATGGAGTCCATTGTGACTCCATGTGTAGGTTTCTGAGGAGCAGCTGGTGGGTTTGAACTACCAATCTTGTGGTTCACAGTCCATTGCTGACCCTACAGTTCCACACCAGGATTGTTGCTGTTATTAAGTGTCGTCAAGTCAATTCTGACTCATAGAAAACCTGCATACAGTTTCCGAGGAAAAGCTGGTGGGTTTGAACTGCCAACCTTGTGGTGCTCAGTTTAGTGCTGAGCCTACAGTGCCATACTAGGTAGGAATAACCAATATCCATAAGACAAACACAAAATCCTTTTTAAAACACTCAAATCCCATCTTATTCACTGCACACTTGGACTAATCCATTCATCTGCATACAGCTTTGGGCCACTGGGCAGGGTAAATCCAGTAAGTCTTCAATCCCTATCAGCTATCTTGTTTAATCAGTCTGGCTTCTATTCCAGGCAACTCCAGAAGCTGCTTTTCTCCCCTCAGCTGTAGCATTTTACTTCTTAGATCCCTTTAGCCATTTGCTGTTTTGGGTTGTTAAATACCATAAGTCGGTTCCAACTCATAGCAACAGTATACAATTTATAAAGCTTTAAATCTTAGCAGGAGCTGAAACCCACTTTCAGCCATTATTGCTGTTGAGTCGGTTCCTACTCATAGAGACCCTGTATAGGGTCTCCGAGGAGCAGCTATGGAGCTTGAACCACCAACACTGTAGTTCAAACAACCCTGCAGTCCAGTGCATTAAACTACAGCACCACACCAGGACTCAGGAGAAAGACAAGACTTTCTGCTGCTGTAAAGATTCACCACCTAGGAAACCCTATGCAGGGTTGCTATGAGTCAGAACCGACTCCACAGGGAGTCTTTTTAGCCATATGGGTATCAAAAAACAAAATCTTATTGTCATTGTTAGGTACCCTCAAGTTGATCTGACTCATAGAGACCTTATGCACAACAGAATGAAATACTACCTGGTCCTAGGCCAGCCTCACAACTGTTCCCATACTTGAACACATTGTTTCTGTCATTGTGACAATCCATCGACTTGGGGGTTGTCCTCATTTTCACTGACACCCCACTTTACCTGATAGCACATCCAAAGTAAGAGAGAAGTTTCTAAGGAGCATCCTAGCTTCTTTCAACACAGATTTGTTTGTTCTTCTGGCATGGTACTTTTAATGTTCTCCTCCAACACTATAATTCAAACACATCAATTCCTCTACCGTCTTCCTTATTCACATGCATATAAGGCTACTGAACTTTCACTTTAACATGCATGTGAAGTACTGAAAATACCATGGGTGTGGATCAGTCTTCATACTGACACCTTTTCTCTTCAACACTTTAAAGAGAGGTCTTGTGCAGCAGATTTGCCTAATGCGATACATCGTTTGATTTACTGCCTTGAAAACCCTTCTTGTTGTTGCTAGGTGCCATCAAGTTGGTACGGACTCATGGTGACCCTATGCACAATTGAATGAAACACTGCCCGATCCTGAGCTAAACTCACAATCATTGCTATGTTTGAGCCCATTGATGCTGCCACTGTGCTTTCGATATTCAATAATCTGGTTCTGACAGTGTTCCACTGCTATTCATAAGGTTTTCAGTGACTAAATATTCGGTAGTTCATCTCTCCTTCTTCCTAGTCTGTCTTTGTCTGGAAGTTCATCTGAAACCTGTCCATCATGGCTGAACCTGCTGGTATTTAAAATACTGGTGGCATAGCTTCCATAATCACAACAACACACAAGCCACCACAGTATGACAAACTGACAGAGTAGTGGTGGTTGAAAACCCTGAAAAGGTCAATATGAGTTGGAACTGACTCCCTGGTGTATAACCACCACCAACGACCTCAGGGTCATGTCTAACTCATACAATCATCAATACATGGTGAACTTGAGTACAACATAACAAAATGTTGTCAGTCCTGCATCTTCTTCACAAATATTGGTATGTCAAGTCCATTGATGTGGTGACATTATTGTGAATGTTTTCCAACCTAGGAGTTCATCTTCCAGCACTATATCAGACAATATTCTATTGTAATCCGTAGGGTTTTCATTGACTTTTCAGAAGTACATTGCTAGGCAGTCCCTCCTAGTCTATTTTAGTCTGGAAGGTATGCTAAAATCTGCCCACTATGGGTGGTCCTGCTGTTGTTTGAAATGCGGTTGGAATTAGAGCAACCTGCAAGCCACCCCAATATGACAAACTGACAGATTTAGCTATTGATACATTAGTCACATTTCACAATGACTTCTCAAAACATAACCCAACCATAAATGGTCCCTCTCAATACAAAGAACAGGTGTTGAGCACAGAGTCCTGCTTGGTTTTCCTCTTTTTCTTTTCCCTCCCAACCAACCCTCAGCAAGTCCTTTGGGTTCAGGTAACAAATTCCCTCCCAAATGGCCCCTTCTTGAAGGCTTGTGTTGTGCAGCAATATCCTCCTGAGGCCACTGTGCCTTAAAACTTGAAGACTTTGATCTTCAGGATACAACCCACTTTTGTTCATGGTCACTAAGGAGACCTGCCCATGAGGCCAGGTCTGCCTCCAACCCACTCTTCTCCCCACCCACATTCTCAAGGGCACTCTTGGGTCTGTCAGGGTGTAGACCCTAAATCAGGGAAGAAGGTGGAATTCCTCCTAAAAAGAACATCTCTGCCCCATAACTGTGCTTCACACAAAGTCATAAATCTGAGTTAGCTTTGCTGACAGACAATCAAAGGAGTGGCTATATTTAGTGCCATGCTTAACCTAAGATGTTATCCAGAGAAGAATCCAAGTTCTGGGGAGCAGAGGGCAGTGGAGAAAAGACCCCTTCATGTCATATCCTACCCTGGCTACAGAACTTTGACTCTCTGATCCAGGAAATGTCTCACTGTTTGAACACATTTTAGTTTCTATGTTCTTCTGGCCAGAGAGAAAGTGTCTGGTAACAACATGGTTAGGAAGCAGAAGCTAAAGTTGGTGTTGTTAGATGCCACTGACTTGATTCCAACTCATACCGACCCTATGCACAACAGAACTAAATACTGCCTGGTCTTGTGGCATCCTCACAATCGTTCAACTTAAGTCTATTGTTGCTGTCATTGTGCCATTCAATTTACTTGAGGATCTTCCTCTTTTTCCCTGACCCTCCACTTTGCCAAGCATGGTGTCCTTTCCAGGAATGGTGCCTCCAAATAACATATCTGAAGTATGATAAACAAAGTCTCTCATACTTCTAACGAGCATTCTGGCTGTACTTCTCCCAACACAGATCTGTTTGTTCTTCTGGCAGTCCATGGTACTTCCAATATGCTTCTCCAACACTGTAACACAAATGCATGAATTCTTCTGTTATCTTCCTTATTCATTGTTCAACTTTCACATGCATATAAAGCTACTGAAAATACCATGACTTGCAGGGCTCGGATCAGGTGCACCTTAGTTCTCAAAGTGATTTATTTGCTCTTGAACACTTTAAAGAGGTCTTGTGCAGCAGGTTTACAACACATCCTTTGATTTCTTGACTGCTGTTTTAAGGATTGTGGATACAAGCAAAATTAAGTCTTTGGTAACTTCAATCTTTTCTCCATTTATCATAATGTTGTTTATTGGTAAGTATCTTTGTTTTCTTTACATGGAAGTGCAACCCATACTGAAGTCTGTAGTCTTTGTGCTTCATCAGTATTTTAAGTTCTCTTCACTTCCAGCAAGCAAAGCTGTGTCACTTGTGTATCACAGGTTGTTAATGAGTCTTTCTCTAATCCTGATGTTATGTTCTTCTTCATAAAGTCCATATTCTCAGATTATTTGATAAACATACAAATTTAATAGGTATGGTGAAAGAATACAACCCTGGCACACACCTTTCCTGACTTTAAATCACTCAGTATCCCTTCCTCTTAGTCTATGTAGAGGTTCCTCATGAGCACAATTAAGTGTTCCAGAATACCCATCCTTTGCCATGTTATCTATAGCTTGTCATGATCCACACAGTCAAAAGCTTTTGCATAGTCAATAAAGCACAAGTAAACATCTTTCTGGTACTCTCTGCTTTCAGCCAAGATTCATCTGACATCAGCAATGATATTCCCAGTTCCATGTCCTCTTCTGAATCCAGCTTGAATTTCTGGCAATTCTCTGTTGGTGTACTGTTGAAACAATTTTAAATGATAAATGCATGCTATTAATTTTTGCATTCAGTTGGGTCACCTCTCTTTGGAATGGGCACAGATATGGATCTCTTCCAATCAGCTGGCCAGGTAGCTGTTTATCCAATTTCTTGGCATAGATGAGAGTGACTCCAGTGCTGCGTCAGTTTGTTGAAAGATTCCAGTTTGTATTCTGTCAATTCCTGGAGGCTTCTTTCACCAATGCCTTCAGTACAGCTTGGACCTCTTCCTTCAGTACCATCGATTCTTGATCATATGCTACCTCTTTGAAATGGTTGAACTTCAACCATTTCTTTTTGGTACAGTGACTCTTTGTATTCTTCTCAACTTCTTCTGATGCTTTCTGCATCATCCAATATTTTGCCCATGGAATCTTTCACTATTGCAAGTTGAGGCTTAAATGTTTTCTTCAGTTCTTTCAGCTTAAGAATGCTGAGCATGTTCTTCCCTTTTGGTTTTCTTGAGCTGCCCTTAGAATTTTTTTTTTTTTTTTTTTTTTACTCTTTTACTTTCTCTTTTCCATTTGCTTTAGCATCTCTATGCAGGAGAGCAAGTTTCACAGTCTATTTTGAAATCCATTTTGGTCTTATCTTTCTTTGCTCTCTTTTAAATGATGGTTTGCTTTCTTCCTGTATGATGTATCCCACAACACTTCTGATCTTCTGTTATTAGTGTCTAATCCATCAAACCTTTTCTTGAGATCGTCTCTAAATTTAAATGTGATGAATTCAAAGCCATATTTTGACTTTCATGGACTTGCTTTAACTTTCTTCATCTTCAGCCTTATTTTGCATATGGGCAATTGATGGTCTGTTCCGCAGTCAGCCCTGGACTTGTTTTGAATGATGATGTTGAGTTTTTCCACAGATGTAATAAATTTGATGCCTGTGAGGTCCATGTGTATTTTATGTTGTTTAAGAAAGGTATTTACAATGAATAAGTCATTGGTCTTGCAGAATTCTATCATGATCTCTAACATCATTCATTTCTATCACCAAGGCCGTATTTTCAACTACTGATCTTTGTTTCCAACCTTCTCATTTTAATCACCAGTAATTATCAATACATCTTGATCATGTTTGATCAGTTTCAAACTGAAGAAGTTGGTAGAATTCTTCAGTTCCATCATTTTTGGCTTTAGTGGCCAGTGGGTAAATTTGAATAATGCTGGTATTAACTAGTCTTCTTGTAGGCATACACATATTATCATATCACAGACAGAATTTGTACAGATAGATGAAGAAATATTCTTTTTGATGATGAATGTGGTCCCATTCCACTTGAATTTATCATTCTTGGCATAGTCAATCATACAGATGATGATCAGATTCAAAATGGCCAATAATAGTTCATTTCAGCTCACTAATACCCAGGATAACTATCTTTATGCATTCTACTTCCTTTTTTACATCTTCCAATTTATCTAGATTCAGACTTCATACATTCTGTGTTCTGATTATAAACGGATGTTTGCAGCTGTTTCTCCTCATTTTGAATTGTAGACAGTCCCAAAGACTTTACATCTTGATCATGTTTGATCAATTTCAAACTGAAGAAGTTGGTAGAATTCTTCAGTTCCATCATTTTTTACTTTAGTGGCCAGTTGGTATATTTGAATAATAATGGTATTAACTGGTCTTCTTGTAGGCATACACATATTATCATGTCACAGACAGAATTTGTATGACATCATCATGGTCAACTGTACTTTGAGTAGGCAGCTCTTCCCCAGTCGTATTTTGAGTGCCTTTCAACTGAGGCACTCATCTTCCAGCACTATATCCAACAATGTTCTGCTGCAATTCATAAGGTTTTCAGTGGCTAAACATTCATAAAGAGTCTGCATCACTTTGTTCCTAATCTATCTTAGTATGGAATCGCTGCTGAATCCTATCCATCATTAGTCAAATTTCTGGTAAAGTACTGGTGGTACACTTCTAGCATCACAGCAACACATGAGTCACCACAGTACAACAAACTTACAGACAAATTATGGCAGTTAAACATAATTGGTTCCATTTGGCAGAAGCAGGAATTATGAAATGCCATGGCTAGGAGTCACAAAGGCAGACTGCCCTATATCTCTCTGAATAATAATGATGATGGAGCATGTGTCCAGAGCTTTGGATTTCACAGAGCTCTGGGTTGGGAAGAACACTTAGACTAGTCAGCAGGGATGGACTGGAGTCCTAAAGAATGCGACTCCTAGCTCATAGAGCTTTTGAAGAGATCAAGTGAAATAGAACATAAAAAATGTATGCAGCATAATTAATAGCATAGTAGGTTTCCTCCCCTGCTAACAATCCTCAGAATTCTATAAAGTAGCTGTGAGTTGATTTGTCCCCAATTTACAGATGAGCAAACTGAAAACAACACTCAAGAAGGTGATTTGTTAAAGGTCTTCTTCTGAGTCTCAGTAATACCTATGTTGCAGACACTTCAATATCCCTACCTCTGGGGCTGACCTGTGGTAAATAGTCCTAGAAAATAAAGGCTGGGATGAGGGGAGAAGGAGACACTAATTTCCCAGAAGCAACCTCACCATTGCCTGGGCAGTGTGTATTGTAATTGACCTAAGTCTGCTCTTGTCAGCAGCATCTCATGCACAAAGCTACTGAAAGCACTTTTAGCACCTGATTAAAACAGAGGTTTCATTTTCCTGCAAATTACCAGGCTGCTTCTCACAGTTTCATACCAAAGACAGAAGAGAGAGTGACGGGATCCTCTCCTTCTAGTACCCACTATACATGGGTGGTACAGCTGCTAGGGCTCCCCAACAGCTGGGGCAGGGTTGCTATCACAGTGATCACCTGTGTCTTTCTCACCAGGTCTGGAGAGCACCAGCTATAGCTGCAGATTGTTTCCTGGTTAGCTACTGCTAGACAAAAAGAAAAGAATAAGCTTGTCTTGAAGTCCACCTTTGGAAACATCATTCCTTTCATTTCCTAGAACAGTTCTGCTTGTTGTTGTTGTTAGGTGCCATCGAGTCAGTACCAACTCATAGTGACACTATGCACAACAGAACGAAACACTGCCCGGTCCTGAACCAGCCTCAAAATTGTTGCCCCGCTTGAGCTCATTGATGCTGCCATTTTGCCAATCCATCTGCTTGTTAGCCTCATGGGAAATGTATCTTAAGGAAGTAAGTCAAAATAAGTTTTACTTATAATACCAAAAATCAGTCTTCAGTTCACCTCAACATAAAGGAAGTGAAAATCCTTACAGTTGGATTAATAAACAGCATCATGATAAATGGTGAAGCAATTGAAGTTGTCAAGGATTTCATTCTTCTTAGATCGATAATCATTGCTCAGGAAAACAGCAGTCAAGAAATCAAATGACATATTTCATTGGACAAATCTACTGTAAATGATGTCTTTAAGGTGTTAAAAGACAAAGATATTACTTTGAAGATGAAGGTATATCTGACCCCATGACTTGGTATTTTCAATCTCCTCGTATGCATGTAGGAGGCCTGGTGGTGCTGTTGGGTTGGTAAGTAAAGTCTATAGTTTAAATCCACTAGTCCCTCCTCAGGAGAAAGGTGAGGCTGTCTGCTCCCATAAAGATTTTTTTTTTTAACTTTCTATTGTGTATTGAGTGAAGGTTTATAGAGCAGCTTTACCTGCAACAAACCATACATTTTGCTTCACTGGCGTTGGTAGTTAAGTGCCGTGGAGTCACTTAACTACAAAAACTACCAAAGATTTCCAAGGCTATAAATCTTTATGGGAGCAGAAATCCTCATCTTTCACCTGCAAAACTGCTGGTAGTTTCAAACTGTTGACCTTGAGATTAGCAGCCCAACTTGTAACCACTACACTACATGGTTGCACTCCCCTCCATGTATCAACAGTTAACAGCGTCTACCTCTATTCTCTTTGTTTATTTATTTTTAAACTTTTTATTGTGAATTGGGTGAAGGTTTACAAACAAGATCATTAGCTTTATATTCAACAAATCATACACCTTTTTTCAGTTTAGTGATTACAATCCCCTCCTTGAAACAATAGTTACCCTGCTTCTTCCCTGTGGCTCCTGATTTGCATCTAATATTTCACAAAGGAGTTCTGGTATTGTAGTGTTTATAAATTGGACTGCTAATCTCTAGGTCAGCAGTTTGAAACTACCCACTGTTCTGAGGGAGAAAGATGAGGCTTTCTGCTCCCATATTTACAGCCTCAGAAACCCTATGCAGGGTCACTACGAGTCAGAACCAACTCCATGGCACATAACCACCATTTCACAAATCAACAAAGCAAAAATATTTGATGTACAAAACAAAAAATATATATTCATTTAAATGCCCAAAGGGCACATTCTGCCTGCCAGCCTCCTGCCCGCTGGCACACAGCCTTTCTCAGTTCGTGAGTCTGGAGCCCACACCTACTCTGTCTCTCTATCTCATAAAGATTTATAGCCTTGAAAACTCTATGGTGGTGGTGATTATGTGCAATGGAGGTTCACAGCCCAATTTGTAACCACTACGCTACCGGAGCTCCTTTGAAAACTCTACGGAGCAATTATACTCTGTCCTATAGGACCATGACAGGGTCACTATGAATTGGAATATACTCAACTGTGGTGGGTCATATACATGTGAAAGTTGCACAATGAATAAAGAAGACCCAAGAAGAATTGATGCATATGAATTATGGTGTTAGCAAAGCATATTGGATATATGATGTCCTGCCAGAAGAATAATGTGATAGTTATGGTTTTATGGCAACTTGACTGAGTCAGAATTCTCAGTGGTTTCGCAGGTAAGAAAATAGTAATTTCCCATGATGAGATCTGCTCTAGTCAGCCAATCAATTGAATAGAGGCCTCCTCAAGGGTATGGTCAGCTTCCAATAAATTGAACACTTTGGTAAAGCTTGCTTGCTTTCTGCTGGGTCTAGATCTTGCATCTGGCTCATCATCCAACCTCTGGTTCTTTGGACTTGAGCCAGGGCTGCTCTATTACCTCTGTTCCTGGAAGTTGTTAACAACCTGCTTTCCTACCTGCCTGCCTGCCTGCCTCAGACCTACTAATCTTGGTTTGTCAACCCTGTGGCTACATGAGCCCAAAGCTTCTAGCCTGCCATCTGACCCACAGGCTTGGGATTTTTCCACCTCTACATCTGTGTGAGATATATCCTTGACAGAAACCTCTCTTTTTATATGCAAGTTTTGCTGAGTTTGCTTCTCTGAAGAACCTAGACTAAGACAAATGAAAAAAATGTGTCTTAGAAGAAGTACAACCAGAAATCTCCTTCGAAACTAGAATGATATGACTTCATCTCACTTATTTTGAGCAAGTTATTAGCAGGAACCAGTCCCTGGAGAAGGACACCATCCCTGGTAAAGTAGAAGGTCAGTGAAAAATAGGAAGACCTTCAAATAGGTGGATTGACACAGTGGCTGCAACAATGGGCTCAAAAATAGTAATGTGAGGATAGTACAGGAATGGACAGTGTTTCACTCTGTTCTACATAGGTTCTTTATGCGTCAGAGCCAATTCAATATGCACTTAACAACAACAACTTAAGACTTCATTGTGGGATTTTCTAAAACAGCATTCAGCAATCAGGCTAAATAAATCCCAAGAGTACAGCGACTGAGAAGATGATCTCTGGCCCACAGTTACACAGCCAGGAGCATGGTAGTGAAGGGATTCAAACCCAGTCTTTGACCTCAAAACAGAACCCTCCATTATACAGATTTTTCTGTGTTGCCTTTTAAAAAATTATTATTATTATTAAATTTTTATTGTAAATTGAGTGAAGGTTTAGAGCTACATCAACAGTCACATATTCAATAAATTACACACTTTGTGTCATTACAATGAGTGTAGTTCACTCCATCAATTAACAGTGGTGGTGGTTGTGTGTCGTGGAGTTGGTTCCGACTCACAGTGACCCTGTATAGGGTTTCCCAGAAGCAACTAGTAATTCAATCTGACCTTGTGGTTGAATGCTTATCCTACAGTGTCACACCAGTACTGAATGGTGGTGGTGGTTATGTGCTGTGGAGTCAATTCTGACTCATCACAACCCTCTATAGGGTTTCCAAAGCTGTAAATCTTTATGGGAGCAGAAAGCCTCATCTTTCTGCTGTGCAACGGCTGGCAGTTTCAAACTGCTGACTTTGAGGTTAGCAACCTGACTCATAACCACTTGCCTCTATTCACTTATCCCCCCCCCACCTATCACCCACCCACCCTGTAACCATCATAGAATGTTTCATTCAATAAGATCTTAAGTATTTACAACAGTAGTCTCATGCAGTGTCTGTCTTTCTGTGATTGACTAATTTCACTCGCATATTGTCTTCCAGGTTCATCCATGTTGTGAGGTGTTTGGCAGATTCATTAGTCTTCAACATTGTGTTATATTCCTTTGTGTACATGTACCAAAGTTTCTTTAACCAGCCTTCTACTTATGGGTTTCTAGGCTGTCTCCATCTTTTTGCTTATGTTCAAAGTGCTGCAATTAACACGAGTGCGCATATATCTAGTCATGTCAGAGTGCTTACTCCTCAGGATGTATACCAAGTAGAAGGATTGCTGTGTCATACAGTATTTCTATTTCCAAGTTTTTTAGAAAAATGCCATACCGTTTTCCACAGTGGTTGCACCATTTTACAGTCCCACCAGCAGTGTAATAGGGTCCCAGCCTCTCCACACTCTCACCAGCATTTGTTGTTTTCTGTTTCTTGGAACTTCACTATTAATGCTGGAGTAGGATGATATCTTGTTTTGATTTGCATCTCTCTGGTAGTGTAGAGGATTATGAGCTGGCTGATAACTGAAAGACCAATAGTTTGAATCTACCAGTGGCTCCTTGGGAGCAAGGTGAGGCTTTCCATCCTATAAAGATTTACAGCCTCAAAAACCTTATACAGGGTCACTATGAAGCAGAACTAACTCATTGGCACACAACTGCCACCACCAATGGCTAATGATTGTGAGCATTTCTTACTATGTTTGTTGACTGCCTGAAGGTCTTCTTTGTTTCATTTTTCTGTAAATGGATTTCAAACTTTGCCAGCACCAATTGTTGAAGAGACTTTCTCTTCCCCATTTAATGCATTTTGGCTCTTTGTCAACTGACAGTAGGTGGATGAATTTACATCTGGGTTCTCAGTTCTGTTCCATTGATCTATGTGTAGCTTGTTATAGCATCACCAGGCTGTTTTGACTAGTGTGACTGTTTAGTAGGTTTTGAGACCTGGAAGTAAGAAGCTTCTTCCTTTGTTCTTCTTTTTAAATAATGCTTTGCTTATCTGGGATCTTCTTCCTTTCCATACAAAGTTAGTGATTAGTTTTTCCATCTCTTTAAAGAGAATGATGTTGGAATCTGGATTCAGATTGCATCATATCTCTAGGTTGCTTTGGGTAATGTTGACATTTTCACAATGTTAAGTTTTCCTATTTCCAAGCAAGGTGTATTCCTCAGTTTCTGCCTAGGTTTTTTTGGTTTCTTGTAGTAGTGTTTTGTATAGGACTTTTGTTTCTCTGGTTAGACTTGTTCTGTAGTATTTCATCTTTTGCATGGCCATGGTAAATGATATTGTTTTCCTGACTTACCTTTCAGAACTCTGTTTATTAGTGTAAAGGAATCCAACTAATTTTTGTATGTGGCTCTTTACACAGCCACTTTGCTGAATCTATCGACAAGTTCCAATAATTTTCTTGCAGAGTCTTTGAAATTTTCTAAGTATAGTGTCGTATTATCTGAAAATAGAGTTTTGCTAATTTGGATTCCTTTAATTTCCCTTTCTTGACTCATAGCACTGATGTCCAGTGCAACATGAATAGGAGCGATGATAAAGAGCATCCTTGTCTGATTCCTGTTCATAAGGGGAATGACAAGTTTCCCATCATTGAGAGTGATGTTGGCCATTGGTTTTGTATATATGCCCATATATATGTTGAGAAATTTCTATTCCTATTTTGTTGAGTGTTTTTATTATGAATGAATGTTGTATTTTGTCAAATGCCTTTTCTGCATCAACTGAAATGATCATGTGATTTTTCCCCCCTTTATTTTATGTAGTAGATTACATTGATTGTTTTTCTAATATTGAACCATCCCTGAATATCTGGCATGAATCCCATTTGGTCATGATTTATTATTTTTTTGATATATTATTGGATTCTATTTGCTAGGATTTTGTTGAGAATTTTTGCCTCTATGTTCATGTTTGTCTGTAATTTTGACCATGAGGAATATTGGTCTATAATTTTCTTTCTTATTGATGTCTTTGTTTGGTTTTAGTATTAGAGTTCTGCTTGCTTCATAAAATGATTTTGCGTGTTTTCCATCCTTTTCTATATTATGGAATAATGTGAGTAGAATTGGTGTCAGCTCTTCTCTGAATGTTTGGTAGAATTCACCCATAAAGCCATCTGTGCCTGGACTTTTTATAGTTGGGAGCTTTTTTAATGACTCAATCAATTCTTCTCTTGTGATAGGCCTATTCAATTTTTCTACTTTGGCCTGCATTAGCTTAGGTAAGTCATGTGTTTCTAGAAATTTTCCCATTTTTTCCAGACTTTCAAATTTGTTGGAGTACAATTCTCCATAGTATTCTGTTATTATGCTTTTTATTTCCGTTGGTTTTGTCAGGTTGTCACACATATCATTTCATCATTGTGTTATTTGTATCTTCTCTCATGTGTTAGATTTGCCAATGGCTTGTTGATTTCATTATTCCTTTTGAAGAACCAATTTCTTGTCTTGTTGATTCTTTCTATTGTTTTCCTGTTTTCTATTTCATTTATTTCTGCTCTAACCTTTGTTATTTCATTTCTTCTGGTGATTGTAGGCTTACTTTCTACTCATTTTTTAAGATTTTCAAGGTGTTGAATTTTTTTATCTCTTCTATTTTGCATATGTGCATTTGCTGCTATAAATTACCCTCTGACACATGTATTTGTTATCCAGGAAGAGAACCTTCCCCTGGGTAGGACTGGAAAAATGTCAATACCAATCTGTCTGTCCAGTGCTCACAGTGTCCTTCTGCACACCACCTCCATGTGGACCTCAGTCATTACCATTTCCTACATCACAGCTTTTCAAGGATTTGTAGAATGAAAATACCCAATACTGTCAAAGACATGCTCAGAAAGGCAGGCTTCCTCACACTAATGGCAATGACAGCCATCTGGCAATATGTATGCATGCAGAGCTTAATAATGTTTATTTCTTAGACCTGGAACTACATGTTTGCATGTCTTAAGGACTTGAGTCAAAATAAGAATAAGTCTTTCCTGAAAAATCTTCACTGTGGCATTTTCTAAAAGAGCCAGAAAACACCCAACAATCAGACTAAGCAAATCCTATAGTGTGGAATACTAAATGATTCAAAATAATGGTTCTGAAGAATTCATAGTAAAATGGAAATGCTTTCATTATAAATCTTAGTGACAAAAAAAAAAAAAGAGATACAAAATCTTCCTGAGAGTGAGAATAACAACAAAAAATGAGAAAAACAATTAATTTATTGCACACAGTACTGTTGTTAAGTGCCATTGAGTTGGTTCCAACTCATAGCAACCCTGCATAGGGTTTTCAAGGAGCAGCTGGTGATTTTGAACTGCTGACCTTGCAGCTCAAACTGACCTTAAGGTCAAGTGCTTATCCTATGGTGCCACACCAGGACTCCATACAATACTATGGGAAGAATTTCTTTTTCTACTCTCTTTGTCTATGGGCATAACCAGGTAGTGCAAATAGTTAAAGCACTTGACTGCTAATTCAAAGTTGACTGTTTCAAGTCCACCCAGAGGCATCTCAGAAAAAAGGGCTAGTTCTTAAAAATCAGTCATTGAAACTTGTACAGAGCACAACTGACTCTAGCTCATGGGGCCACCAGGAGTTAGAGTCTTCTCACAGCAACTGCTACTGGCGCTGGTCTCTGTCTAATACATATTCAGCCAACAGAGGAGGGAAGAAAAGAGACAGATGAAGGGAGAGAGAGAGGGAAGAAGGAAGGGGAGGAGGAAAACAGGGAAAGAAGGAGGAAAGAGAGAGGGAGGGAAGGGAAGGAGGGAAAGAGGGAAAAAGAAAGGAAGGGCAGGGAGAGTAAAACTGAGAAGGGCAAGAAGGAGAATGCTTCAGTTCCAGAGGCAGAACACAGATGGGTCTTGACCCTTCAGTTTCCCTATACATCTTTTTATCTCAACAGCTGTTTGGGCTTCTCATTATTTTAAGCTTGTGACTCAACACTACCCCTGTCCACACACATTCCCCAAGGGAGGGGAGATCTTTTTAATGTTTTCTCAGTACTTCCTCACCCCTCCCCCAAACACAGACCTCAAAGCAGCTTCCTAGGGAAGCCTCCTTAGTTCATTCTCCATTTCTATACTCAAAAATGCTCTCTGTTGACACAGATCCTGCTCCAATGCTAGTCCAGGCAGAGCTTCCCAAGCTTCACCAGCCATCCCTGCAGGGCTTATGGCAGAAGACAGAACCACTAACCTTGAGCAGGAAGCAGTGTGTTGGGTCTGAGTGGGCTGGACCTGTGCCTGCTGCATCCCTGTCCCTGGTACCCAGGACAAGGAGATCCAGAGTCACTGGCTAAGTGAATGCACACAGCTGAAGGCCCATTTTCCATGTTCTTTGGAGATTAAAAGGGAGACGTGGGTTTCTCCAGATAGTGGTGGTGGCGTTTACATATATTAGATGACTCCACAGAAAGAGTGGTCACTATTTATTCTGTTTTGGCTTCTAGTAGATCCTTCAAAGAGCCATTCCCACCTAATTGCACTGCAGTTGAAGAGAGGCCAGGATTGGAGTTTGCTGTGTGGTGTGGTGGGCTAATGAGTTGAAATGAAAAGTCATTTGAACTGCAAAGTTTGTGGTTCAAGCTCACCAGCTGCTCCTCAGACACCCTATACAGGGTTGCTATGGATCAGAACTGACTTGATGGTACTTTATAACAACAACATTTACATTCTGTCTCTGGGCTTCAGTTTCCCCATATGTAGAATGAAGAAGTACAATAACTGCTGGATGCCTTTCCATCATGTTGTTCTAACACTTGAGAAAGGATCACTTGTATATAGAATAAGCTCTCAACAATGAAGTATTTTCAAAATAAAAGACATTTTAGAGAATATATTTCATGTTTTGCTTTTATGTAATACATCATAACAACTATGAAGAATTCATGATAAGAATCTTAAAAAATTTAGACTCACATAGGTAGAAATCAGCTTTTTTTTGGTAAAGTCTACACCACAAATTTATCTATGCAAATATACACCTACTGTCAGCTCCATACACATCATCCACACACACTCTCATACACTCACACACATGTATACACATACACACTATCAGCCACATACACATACATACCTACACCCACACATTCAAATACACATGCATGTACTTGTGCATACATTCACAGTCACATACACATAAACACACATAAACTCAAACAATCATATATGCACACACACTTACTCTTGCATCTACCTAAACACGCTCTTTTACATAGTCACACATCCACAGGCACAAACATGCACACGTGCACACACTCAGCCATGCACACACCAACACACACACATCCACAGGCACACAAACTCATTCTCACATTTGCATAAATACTCACATACACATGTAAACATTATTCATCACCATCATAGCCACTAAACAACTGTACTTTAGCAACAGGACTACACAACAGGACATAAAAATGGAAAAATAAATCTTGGATCTGTCTTAGGAAGAAATGATGCCAGGAAAATTGAGTCAATGAGGTCTGCATCAGACCTTAAGATAGATCAAAGACTAGGCTACTCTATCTTTCTGGGATGTGAAGCACTGAGGATTTTCGGTTCCATGGATGGGCACTGAAGGCAAATGAGGATCCAGGTTCAGCTTTCTATTGCTTCAACCATCTGCCTAGACCAAAAGAGGTAGGGTCTGTCCAAGGAAACTTTGTCTAATAACATTTTTTTATCTTAATCGGAGCTTCTGTTTACTGAGTACTAACCTCAGGCTCAGTATGGAGCTAAGGAATACATTGTTTTATTAAATCTGCAGAATGATCCCCTGGCAGATAGCAGTATGTTCATTTTATAGATAACACAACTGAGGCTGAGAGTGGATAGATAGCTTGCCTCTAACCACAGAGTTGTAATTGGAAGCCATAGTCCAGCTTTTTACTATTCCAGACTGCTTCTTTCATCTAGGCAACATGTGGAGGGTGATCACCTCTTTCATCTAGACAACGTGTGGAGGGAGTGTCCAACATTCCTTAGAGGTAGATAATATTACCTGAGGTCACAGTTCTGTCTTTAACTTTTGTTCCCCTCACTCTGGAGGTTTCCTTTTTCCTTGTAGGCTGACCTGGTGTTTCTAAAGCAACTCATTTAAAATAGTTCCTGAGGCTTAGTGGTTTTATCTTGCTTCAAATAAACAATATGGTTAGTGCCATGCCATTTTCTGCTATAAAAAATTCTCCCTGATGGTAACAGCATATTTATGTCATACTTGCCTCATTATACTTTGTTTTGTAGAATTCTTCCTTTTTGTTGTAAATTAGAATCCTAGACCCCAATTTGGTCAAGAGAAGGTTTTTCTTTAGGTGAGTTTTGTTTGTTTTTTTTTAAGAGTGTCTTTAGATGGTGGTAGAGGGTTATTTATTTGTTTCTTTGCCCAATATAATTTTAATTTATATGAATAGCACATGTGTATGGCATATATTTTATCTTCCCACTGTCTGGCTCTCCACAGTACATTTAGAAGAAGGGATGGGAACATTATTAACTCATAGCTCCGGTCCATATCATTACAGATGCTTGGGCTCTCCATGAAAGGAGTTGATGGGTTTCTGGATCCTCTGGAGTCAGGAACCTTGGGTCTGAGTTCTAGCTTCGCTCCTCACATGCTGAGTTGTGCAAATGGTTAACTAGCTCAGCTGCTAACCTAAAGGTCGGAGGTTGAAGTCCACCTAGAGGCACTTTGGAAGAAGGATCTGGCAATCTACTTCTGAAAGATCACAGACACAGTAAGGTCATATTTCCTATTTCAGACAAAGATCACTTGCGGTATTTGTTTGAAAAACAAAACAGGTTCTTAGGTCCCAGTTCAACAGAATCCCCTACTTGCCATCAAGTTGACACTAATTCATGGCAACCCCTATGTGTCAGAAGAATTTGTTCCATGGAGTCTTTTTTATTTTTTTCTTCTGATTTTATTTATTTATTTTAAGTTTTTATTGTGAACTGACTGAAAGTTTACAGGGCAGATCATCAGTTTTGCATTCAACAAATCATACACCTCGTTTCATTACAATGATTATAATCTCCTCCATGTACCATCAGCTAACAGTATTTCTTTCTATTCACTTTAGCTCTTTAAAACAAAACAAAACAAAAAACAAACTCAGGCATATATAATAATTTATACCACCAAAGGGTACATTCTGCAAGTCTGCCTCCTGGCCACCAGCTCTTAGTCCCTTTCTTTCCAGGAACCTAGAGTCCTCATCTGCTCCCTTTCTCCATGCCCCCATCTCTCCCTCCATCTCTGGTGTCCCTGTTTCTCTGGATAAGGTTTCGCATTCCGTTTGCCCTCTTCTCCCTTGATGGTCCTAGGGTCCTTTGTTTCTGGACTCCAAGCTAACTACTCCATTTTTGTTACAAAACTTTTTCTTACAAAACCTTTATAATTGTGACAGTCACAATTAGTCATGATAACAATTACTCACTATTGAATCATAAGAATCTTATTCCCATCTCTTTTTATCAGACCCATCTAGACAAGATGAAAATCCATGGAGTCTTTTTGCTTATGTTTTTACTGTTTATTGTGAATTGAGTGAAGGTTAATAGACAAGATAATCAGCTCTACCATCAACCAATCACACCTTTTGTTTCATCTAAATAACACCAATTCCCTCCATGCAACAATAGTTACCTGCTTCCTTTCTGTGGTTTCCCTTTTGCATCTAATTTTTCACAAATAAACAAAGCAAAAACATTTGATGTACACATACAAATAAAAATATATATATTCATTTAAATGTCCAAAGGGCACATTTTGTAAGTCAGCCTCCTACCCACCGACACACAGTCTTTCTTGGCCCATGGACCTAGAGTCCACAGCTCCTCTTATCTCTCTCCATGCTATCACCTCTGTCATCGCCTCTGCCACTATCTCTGCTACAGCCACTTTTCTAAATAGAATCTCATATTCCATTTATGCTTTTCCTTCTTGATGGCTCCTGAAATGAAAGATTAACTACTCTACACTTTTACTTACACATCTTCTACAATTACAGTTGTGACTATCACAATTAATCCTGCTTTTTACTCACAATTGAATCATAAAATCCTATCAGCATCATTTTCCATCCCCTTTCACCAGACCCATCTGGAAAAGAGGAAAACTATTAGATGGGGATTCTACATTACACCATCTTTCTGAAACTAAGCACACTCATGAAAGCTTGTAAGCCAGCCACTTAATGCCTTTGTAGCTCCCCATTTTTTATAGCCAATGTCTTAATTGGCTGTCCCTAACGTAGGCGGTCCAAGCTCACCAGTTGCTCCTCAGAAAGCCTATACAGAGTCACTATGGATCTGAGCTGACTCAACAGCACTTAACAACAACATCAATGCAGTGCCCTGAGAAAATGAGCTTGACCCTTGATATGAAGAATCCTTCCATTTCGGTTAGAATTTTTAGAAACTGCATCCGTAAGCAAATGTCCAGTTAATCAGATTTTGTCAATTTACACTTGTTCACAATATCAAGCATCTTTATCTTCATCTGGTAAGCTAGGTCAAATGGGTACTATTTGCAAGTTTGGGTGTTCACATACAACTACCTACAGTTCATACCAACTGGCCAGTTCACTCTCAGCTCTATCCCCTAGTGTCTAGGTCAGTGCCCATGGACTCAGGAGTTCACACATCTCCCTAAACTTTAGACCAGCCAACCCTTCCTCTTCTCTGTCTCATCTCAAGATCAGCAGCTGTCAATAGAACACGACCAAACTTAGCCCATGTCTTCATTGCTGCATTTCCCCACGTCCAATCACAAGTAAACTGGGGTGGTCATCAGCAATATACTAGAAAGCTAGTGGGTTCCCTTTGTGTTTCAGTCTTAAAGGGAGTTTTCCTCAATGGCCTCACTTTTCTTGTCTTAATGCCTCCAAAGAAACAGCTTACTTGATTGTCTAACAGCCAAAGAATCTGCTTTTTTTTTCTCCTGGTCTTTCGTTCTTTAAGAATGGTCTGTGCTCTCAACCATTCTGGGTTAGTCTGCACGTCTTTTCAAGTGAAAATGTCCCATCTCAGAAGGTTCTGGGTGGGGCTCAGAATTCCACCTAAGACCCCCATACTCCACAAAGGCTTAGCAAGAAGTCTATTTCCCTGAGAACATTCTAATTCCCCTTTTAGCTAATCCAATTAGTTATAGGTTGAAGATGGGTTTACAAGCTTTCTGTAATCATAATTTCCAATATTCATTTCTATCACACCTAAATGTCTATTTTACAATGGTAGGAGGGGAAAACCATTATCTACAAGATAATCAAGAACCTGAACACTTTTGCCCATTAAGGCTATGTCTCGATCTCTGTATCATAGAACACTGTTGTTCTAAGGTTGTGTATAAACCGCTAGTTACCTCTATCCCATTTAGCCCATGATACCTCCCTAACTCTTCCCCTATCTTCATTGTTCATCATCATTGTTGTGCATTGCCCTCTCCATTGTTGTATATATTGCCCTCCCCATCACATGAGCCAATATGTATCTATCCTCTAGTCAGTGAATTACTCTCCCCTCCTTCCCAACCCTGATAACAATCAAAGAGTGTTTACTTTAGTATGGCAAACTTTTATTAAGCTTTTACAATAATTATGTTTGTATAGGTCTTTTTTTTTAATGTTTTATTGTGAATTATATGATAGTTTGCATGAGAGAACTTTAGTTTTACATTCATTCTATCGTATATCGTTTCATTGCCATGGTTCCAATCCCCTCCATGCATCATCAA
>NW_006408807.1:1478543-1515908 GCF_000296735.1 Chrysochloris asiatica | reverse complement strand
TTATTTGTCTTTTTCTTGTAGAGGTGTTGCAGTTTCCTGTTTGTATAGGTCTTTTGTTTTTCTAGTTAGATTAACCCCTAAGTATTTCATCCTTTGGGTGACTATTGTAAATGATATTGTTTTCCTAATTTCCTTTTTGTTGTTGTTGTTAAGTTCCTGTTGAGTCGGTTCCAACCCATAGAGGTCCCGTATAGGGTTTCCAAGGAGCTGCTGGTGAGCTTGAACTGCCGACCTTGCAGTTCAAATGACTTTGCAGTCTGGCACATTAACCCACAGCGCCACACCAGTATAGAAGAAGCAACAGATTTTTGTATGTTGATTTTTTACCCTGTCACTTTGCTGAATCTTCCAATTAGTTGTTGTTGTTGTTGTTGTTGTTGTTGTTGTTGTTCTTCTTCTTCTTCTTCTTCTTCTTCTTCTTCTTCTTCTTCTTCTTCTTCTTCTTCTTCTTCTTCTTCTTCTTCTTCTTCTTCTTTTTCTTTTGCTGAGTCTTTGGGATTTTCTATCTATAGGATCATGTCACCTGCAGATAGAGAGAGTTTGACTTCTTCTTGACAATTTGATGCCTTTAATTTCCATTTCTTGTCTTATAGCTCTGGCTAAGACTTCCAACAAAATAAGAGTGATGGTAAAGAGCTTCTTTGTTTGCATATAGGGAATGGTTTGTTTCTCTCCATTGAGAGTGATATTGGCTGTTGGTTTATATATATGCTCTTAATTATGTTGAGGAATTTCCCTTCAATTCCTACTTTGCTGAGTATTTTTATCAAGAATGGGTGTTGGATTTTGTCAAATTGTCTTTTCTGCAATCATTTATATGATCATGTGGTTATTTTCCTTTTTTATTTATATGGTGGATTATATTGATTGTTTTTGAAATATTGAGCCATCCTTGCATCACTAGTATGAATGCCATTTGGTCATGATGTATTCATTTTTTGATGTATTGTTGAATTCTATTAGCTAAGATTTTGTTGAGAATTTTTGCATCTATGTTCATGAGGGATATTTGTCTATAACTTTCTTTCTTAATGATATCCTTGCCTGGTTTTGGTATGAGGATTATTCTGACTTCAAAAATATATTAGGAAGTTTTCCATCCTTTTCTATATTCTGGAATAGTTTGTGAAAAATTGGTGCCAGCTCATCTTTAAATGTAAAACCATCTGGGCCTGGATATTTTTTGGTTGGGAGTTTTTAGCGATCTGATCAATTTTTTCTTTTGTTACTTGACTTACCAAATTTTCTACTTCACTCTGTGTTAGTTTATGTAGATCGTGTTTTTCTAAAAATGTATCCATTTTCAAATTTGTTGGAGTATAGTTCTTCACGGTATTCTGTTATTATCCTTTTTCTTTTCATTCATTCTGTTGTGACATCACCTATATGGTTTCTTATGCATGTTATTTGTGTCTTCTCTCTCTTTTCTTTTGTGAGAGTTGCCAATGGTTTGTCAAGTTTAGTATTCCTTTCAAAAAACCACCTTCTTGTGTTGTTGAGTCTTTCTATTGTTTTTTGATTTTCTATTACATTTATTTCTGCTCTAATCTTTGTTATATATTTTGCTCTGGTGGCTTTAGGTTTACTTTGCTGGACTTTTTCTAATTTTAGGAGCTGTTGAGTTAATGTGTTGGTTTGAGTTATTTCTCTTTTTTGATGAGTGTGTTTATTGCTTTAAACTGCCCTCTCAGCACTACTTTTGCTGTGTTCCAGAGGTTTTGGTATGTTCTGTTTTCATTCTCATTTGTTCCTAGGAATTTTTTTTTACTTCACTTTTTATTTGTTCTACTACCCAACCTCTTTTAAGCTAGATGTTCTCCAGTTTCCATGTATTTGATTTTATTTCCTTGATCTTCATATTGTTGTTTTCTAATTGTATTGCATTGTGATCTGAGAAGATACTTTGCAGTATTTTGATGTTTTAAAATTTATTGAGACTTGCTTTGTGGCCAATACATGTTCTATTCTGGAGAATGCTCCATGTGAACTGGAAAAGAATGTGTATTGTGCTATTTTGGGGTTGATTGCTCTGTATAAATCTATGAAGTCATGTTGATTTATTGTGTGGTTTAGTTCCTCTGTGTGCTTGTTGTTTCTAGATGTTCTGTCCTTTTTTGAAAGTAGTGTGTTAAAATCTCCCACTATTATTGTACAGTTGTCTATTTCTTTCTTCAATTCTATTGATGTTGTTGTTGTTAAGTGCCATTGAGTCAGTTCCAACTCATAGTGACCCTGTATAGGATTTCTGAGGAGATGGTGGTGCATTTGAACCACCAACCTTGCGGATCAAATGACATTGCAGCCTAGTGCTTATCCTACAGTGCCACACCAGGACTCCTCAATTCTACTAGGGTTTGCTTTATGTATTTTGAGGCTCTTTTGTTGGGAACATAAATATTAATTTTTATGTCCCCTCTTCAACTGATCCTTTAATCGTGAGCTATAATGTCCTTCTTTGTCTTTTATGTTGATTTTTGCCATAAAATTTATTTTATCAGAGATTAATATTGCCACTCCTGTTCATTTTTTATAACTATAGAATTTTTGATGGGTATGAAAGAATAAACCAATGGCTACCAGATGGAGTTATTGAATGAAGCACACTTATAAATATGTTTCCAACACTGATACCCACATTTTTATGACCAATTTTCTTTTCTTACAATTTTTCCTTCTGGATAATTTCTATGATTTAGAGAAGATTGACAGATCTCCTGGATTCGCTGGTGTCTTTGGTATGCAATGTTTTGAAAATAAATACATAAACACTACAATTCCCTTAACACTAGTCCTACTGCACACATTTGGTTAAGATAAGGTCTACTTTACTGGAAAATAGACCCTGTGCATTTGTATAAGATATCAGGTTTCAAAGAAGTCCCCACGGAGCAATAAAAATCTCAGATATCTGAACATTACCACTTGTGTTTCTGATTTACCTGGTCTGGGTGGTGCTCAGTTAAAGGGAAGACTTAGAAAGCATACAAGGTACAGCTGGTGACAGCCAGGCTGGAAAGCAGGACTCTACTCCAGGTGCTTGCTTCCTTTGTGCTGGGTTCTCTGGGGCTAGAGGTGGGTAGAGCAACCTGTGCAAAGGTACAGGAGCACCTTCCTGTCCTTCTGGTTTCTCTACTGAGGAGGACTCACAATGAAACCCAACACAAGTCTTGCTACCTTCTTTGAACCTTGCCTTGAGGCCACCCAAATGTTTCTCCAGAAGTCTTGATTCCAGACTTCATGAAGATTACTAGGTTGGGGAATGTCTCTTCCTCTACAAAAAGATGCTGTCACATGTTACTCATGTGGATTATTTCTTTTCATGGCGTCCAAGAGATAAAAACAGTATATTTGACTGCTAACCAAAAGTATGGAAGTTCAAGTCCACCCATAGTTGTCTCAAAAGAAAGGTCTAGCGGTCTACTTCCAAAGTATCAGCCATTGAAACTGCCGGGAAGCATAGCTCTACTCTAACACACATGGACTTGCCATGAGTTGCAGTCAACCGGTAGCTGCAGTCAACCAGTAGTCTGTGAGCAGGCAGATAGAGACGGTCCCTGCAAGACTTTGTGCTGGGAGCTGGTTTCTGGGAATCCTGGGGCTATGTCCAGGTCTCTTCTATAGTCCCAGCTCCTTGCACACAATAGGACCTCAGCCAGTGCAGGCATTGTTATGTTGGAATAAGCCTCATTTTGAAAGAAGAGGAGAGGGAGATATAAAAGAACAACCCAATCTCAACCTGAGATGCATTTATGGAGTGCAGACCAAGCTGCTGGTACTACATTTACCCAACCCAGTCAGCAGTCTAAGAGACCCAGCCCCTCACATACCCATCTCAGCAGAGATGAATCACTTTCATCTCACTCCAACTGAACACTAAGACTCAACATAGCCCAATTTCTGACCTGCATCCTTTCTCATGCTTCCTCAGAGAAGACAAAGCCCATTAAACTACCCCTCACCTCTCCTTTAAGAAAGATGCTGAGTTCCCCAAGGCAGCAAGGTGGGAGTTCTTCAGAGTAAAGACTCATTTTACGTGAATCAGCGACTGGCTTATTGTAGGTACTTAATAAATATTCAATCATAACTACCTTAATTACCGAATTACATCATGTCTGTCTTAAGGTCGGATATAAATAAATAATGCAATGATAATAATGAGGTTCTAACAGAGGGCACTTCAGTTGGAGCCCCCACTACCACACAAATGGTTTCAATAAATTTGGGAGGATTTCATTTTTCATGAAGATATATCTGCTCACAGTAGGTGGGAACGTCTGATTTCATATTAATGCAGCGGAACACTTCCTGGCTTTCTGTTTCAGTTCCTGTCCATGACTTAATTCAATGCAATGTGGCACCCAGTCCCCTGGGAACAGTGGAGCAGGGTTGGCAGGCCTGGGCTTCACAGGGCAGACATTCAGACTGACTTTAGATGAGACAGGAGCCAGGTTAGCTTTGCTGGGACTCAGCTTTACCTCTGTAAGTCAGTTTATATTCTGTGCATGGAGTAAGGGAGTCCTGGTGTGGTGCTGTGGGATAATGCACTGGACCACAAGGTTGATTTGAACTGTAAAGTTGGCAATTCAAATTCGCCAGCTGTTCCTCAGAAACCCCATACAGCGTTGCTGAGTCAGAACCAACTAACAAAACGTAACAACAACAACATGCTTGGAGTAAAGTTGCAAACTCAGAAGTCACAGGCAGGGCAGATTAAGTAAATGAGTGACACGTGCCATTGGTCAGAATTCAGGAACATGCCCTGTCTTCAGAAAAAGTCTGCTCAGTTCCAGCTACCTGCTGTGATGAAGAAATGCACACTCAGTGTTGTCTCATCTTCACAATGGAAGTAAGACTGGTTTTCTTGGTTTTGGTTTTGGTTTTGGTTTTGTGTGTGTGTGTGATTTTGAGTTCATTCCACATTTTCTCCCAATCTATCCAGGACCTTCTAATGTGATCCTTTTCACAGCCATAGATAATGGTGGCTGGGCACCATCTAGTTCTCCTGGTCTCAGAGTCATGGAGATGGACTATATTAACAACCTCTTATTGTGATCCATATTAGTTATTTTCATTAGTTAATTTTCTGAAATATATTACCAGGCCTATCTTCCTAGTCTGTCTTCTTAGTCTCTGTTGAAACCTCTCCACCAAGGGAGGCACTGCTTGTATTTGAAATATCAGCAGCAACATTTCCAGCATTATAGCAACATATAAACCACCACAATAGGACACACTGACAGATGGATATTAGTAAATGTTATAATCAGTCTAGAGTATTTTACAGCAACCCACCTATGGTTTGGGCGGGGAGGGGAGTTGCACATCGGGGCAGCAGCTGCACTAGGAGATATCAATGACTGAGAAATATGTAGTGATGACTCACAGTTGAAATTCTGGAGCTCAGAGCCCCAGAATAAAGTATGTACTTGTTCCCCCACAGAAGTCAGGAAAGAGTAGGAAAGCAACTAATGTAGGAGTTCTGACACCAGCTCTACTGATCACTGCGTTAATTATTTCTATCTCTGAGACCCTGCTAGAGGACTGTGCTGACAACCACTATAGGACAAGGTGATAAGAAGCCCTTTGGTGACCAGGCAGCACCATATGTTTCAATAGAACCACACCTCATGGATACCCAGGAATTCCTATGAAAGCTTCAGAGACCTGAATCGGGACCCCTGGAAGTTTTTGGAAGCAGGACTAATCTTGATGCCAGATATAAAACCTAGAGGGGAAATGAAAAGCCACTCATCTGAGAGTACAGGGTGTGGTTCTGCCCCAGCCTCACACAAACCATCACTCAGTCCCAGTTGTTCAGAGGGTATCCATCGGTCAGAAGAAATGAATGTGACTTCTCTTGTGGGGTGCAAGGGTAGGGGCTTGACACCTCACTTTCCAATAGGAAGCCCAGCAGCTCCATCAATTAGAGATCTATCTGGGTAGCCACCTGCAGAAGCAATGCTTCTCTCATGGGGTCTCAGATAACCCTTTAGGCAATGTCCTTGATGGACCTTTGGACTTATAATAGTCCAAGAAGTAGGCCCTTGTCCCAGACCCAGTAGCCAGGCCACAACCCTGGAAACTAGGATTGATAGACCAGGACTTGGGAAAAATCAGACAATCCCATGCATTCTAGAGAAACCTCCCTGAAACGGAGGTATTTTTAGTCCTATCATCCCATATTTTCCAGTTGTGTTAAAACCATGTGTGAAATTAGCGCCTCACTTCTGTCTGACTGTAGCAGGAAAAGCAACAGGAAGATATGGAGTGGGAGTGAGGGACATAAAAAGTGTCTCATTAAAAATGTGGGCTCAATTTTTCTTCCCTGTAAGTTGGTGCAACAATATAGGAATGAATTTTCTTTACCCTGCTGATTGTCATGAAAAATGCATCATTATTTTTTTAAGTGGGGGACAATACAACTGTATATGCATACATTCTGCTTACAGAAGAGTATATGTTGGTTTCAGATAATGTTTTTACCTAGTGCTGGCAATATCTTATCTGAAACTATATAAAATACATATATACAGAAGAGAGAACTTTGTGGAAAATGGAATTAAAATATATAAACTTTCTTTCTCAACATAAACTCTATCAAGTTTAAGACACTTATATAAGTGATGACACTTGTTTTTAAGTGCCGTCAAGTCGGTTCTGACTCATAGTGACCCTGTATAGGGTTTCCAAGGAGCAGCTGGTGAGCTTGAACTGCTTACCTTGCTGTTCAAACCGACCTTGCAGTCCAGCACATTAACCCACAGCACCATCCCTAAACTACTGAGGGTCCTGGGAATTTAACCATGCCAATGCAGTTTCTTTTGTATTATTAACTGAAGAAAAATGGGTGCCATTTAATTTTTTTTTTATAAGATTAAGACGCAAGAAATCAAGGGTGCTTTTGAAAAAGTGCCTTTGTTTGATGAAATGAATGAACAGGATTGCTATTGTGGAGAAGAAAGACTTGTGAAGCTTTCCACGCTTCCAGGACATTTTTCTGCTAACTTCTCCAAACACTCTCATAATACATAGATGTAATCATTCTTTGGCCCGCCAAGAATCATTGAGCAAAATGCCTTGAGCCATCCCCAAAACTGTTGTCATGACCTTTGCTCTGACCAGTCTGTTTTTGCTTTGACTGGACTGCTTGCACCTCTTGATAGCCATTGTTTTTATTGTACTTTATATCTTCAGGGTTGTACTGATAAAGCTATGTTTCATTCCTTGAAGAAATATTTCAGGATCTTTATCTTATTCGTTTAAAATTTCCATTGAAAGCTCTGTTCTTGTCTGCAGCTGGTCTGAACTAAACAGCGTGGCATCCATCTAGACAAAAGTTTTCTCAGTTTTAATTTTCCAGTCAGAATTCTGTAAGCTGAGCCAAATGAGGTATCTATGGTGCTGGCTGTTGTTTCTGGTGTTATTTGTCGATCCTCTTCATTTAGGCCATGAGCAAGTTTATTTTTTCCCTCCCAAATTGATGTGGCTGGTTTGCCACTGCAGGCTTCGTCCTCAACATCATCACAATCCTTCCTAAAAAGAGTTAATCATTTATGAACTGCTGGTTGCTTTGAAGGCACTTTCCCCATAAACTTTTAGTAAATCATCATTGATGTCACATTGTCACATTGATGTCACATTGATGTTTCTTCTTACAGTAATTTTAGCACAATTCATGTTGCTCTGATAGGGGCTTTTTAAAACTGGTATTTTATCCTTCTTAGTGTCTCAAATTAGATTCTGTTCAGACATGTTACAATAAGTTAATATGAGTTCATTTGGGTGCAAAATGTTTTGTTAAATCCATGACAAGTTGGTTCAGAATATCAATTTTCCATGAACTTTTTGATGACCCCTTGTATTTATGAGGGAGCTTCAAAAAATTCATGGAAGAATTCCATTATCTTTTCATTTCATTTGGAAATATGTATGTCTATGTATGTTGGAGTCCTGGCACTGTAGGATAAGCACTGGACTGCTAACCTCAAGGCTGGTGGTTCAAACCCACCAGTCACTTCTTGGAAACTCTATACAGGGTCGCTATGAGTCAGAACTGACTCTACGGCACAAACAATAACACGAATATGTGATATCAGCTCCCTTCAAGTTGGTCCCTGACCCATTTTTCAGCCTAGGAGCGCTACTGAAACCTGCTTAACATCATAGCAAGATGCAAGGCTTCACTAATAGTCAAGTGACAGCTGTGATTCTAGTGTAGTCCGAAACCAAACCCAAGTCTCCTTCCCCATGCATGTACACATGGAAGATACATGAGAGGGTTTCCAAAATTTCAGGAAAAAATGGAATTAAAAGACAATGAATTTTTCCACAAACTTTCTAAAGCACCCATGTGTATATACATACATACCCACTGCCATCCTCAGTGGATTCAAACTCACAGCAACCCTATAGAGAGTTTCTGAGGGTACTAATCGTTACAGGAGCAGTTAGCCTCCTCTTTCTTCCCCGGAGTGGCTAGTGGATTCACACTGCTGACTTTTCAATTAACAGCCCAACACATAGCCCATTAGATCTCCAGGGTGCCTTATACATATACATATATATGATGTCATTGGTGGTGTTGTTGTTAGGTGCCATCAAGTTGTCTCGAACTCATAATGACACTATGCACAACAGAACAAAACGCTGCCCAATTCTGAGTCACCCTCACAATTGTTATAGTTGAACCCATTGTTGCTGCCACTATATCAGTGCATCTCATTGTAAATCTTCCTTTTTTTCACTGACCCTTCCCTTTATCAAGCATGATGTCCTTCTTCAGGTACTGGTCCCTCATGACAATATGTTCAAAGTTTAAGAGATGAAGTCTCGCCATTCTCATTTCTAAGAAACAGTAAACTTCTTCCAAGAAAGATGTGTTTGTTCTTCTTGCAGTCCATGGTACATTTAAAATTCTTCACCAACAGCATCAATTCGTCCAAAGTCTTCTTTATTATCTGTCCAACTTCCACATACATATGAGGTGATTGAAAGTTTCTTGACTTGAGCCAAGTGTATCTTAGTCCTCAAAGTGACACCTTTGCTCTTTAACACTTTCAGGAGGTCTTTTACAACAGATTTGCCTAATGCAATAGGTTGTTTGATTTCTAGACTGCTACTTTCATGAGCATTGATTGTGAATCCAAGCAAAGTGAAGTTTTTGACAACGTCAATCTTTTCTCCATTTATTATGATGTTATTTACTGGTCCAGTTGTGAGGATTTTTGTTTGTTTTACAATGAAGTGCAGACCATACTGAAGACTATAGTCTTTGATCTTCCTCAATGAGTATTTTAAGTTTACTTCCAGGAAGCAAGTTTATGTCATCTGATATTCATGGGTTATTTGATAATGAGTTTTGTTTTGATTTCACTTCCTTCTTCATATCATTTAACTTCTCAAATTATTTGCTCAGCATACAGATTGAATAAGTATGGTGAAAGGATATAGTCTGATGCAAACCTTTTAAATCACATAGTATTCCCTTGTTCTGTTCAAATGACTGCCTCTTGGTCTATGTACACGTTCTACATGAGCACAATTAAGAGTTCTATAATTCCCATTATGGATAACCATGTTATCCATAGTTTGTTATGATCCACACAGTCAAATGTAATTTCATAGTCAATAAAGCACAAGTAAACATCTCTCTGGCATTCTCTGCTTTAAGCCAAGCTCTATCTGACATCAGCAATGATACTCCTTATTCTATGATTACTGAGTGATAGAATATCCTCTCCTGAATCTGGCTTGAATTTCTGGCAGCTCCCTGTCAATATATACTGCAATGATTTTTAAATTATGCTCAGTAAAATTTTTACTTGCATGTGATATTAATGATAGATATAGTTAGATGATTGCCGCATTCCATTGGGTCACCTTTTTTTGGAATGAGTGCAGATTTGGATCTCTATGAGTACAAATTTGAGTCTCTTCCAATTGGCTAGCTAGGTAGCTGTCTTCATATGTCTTGGCAGAGATGAGTGAGTGTTCCCAGTACTGCACCAGTTTGCTGAAACATTTCAATTGATATTCTGTCAATTCTGGGACACTTACTTATCACCAATGTCTTCAGTGCAGGTTGGACTGCTTCCTTCAATACCATTAGTTCTTGATCAGTCCTTGAAATGATTGAATATTGGCCAATTCTTTTTGGTAAAGTAACTCTGTGTATTTCTTCCTTCTTCTTTTGATGTTTCCTGCATCGTTCAATATTGTGCCTGTGTTGTTGTTGTTATTAAGTGCTGTCGAGTCATAGTGACCCCATATAGGGTTTCCAAGAAGCGACTGGTGAGTTTAAACTGCCAAGCTTGTGGTCCAGTACTTACTCTATCGTACCCCACCAGGACTACTTTTTTGCCTAAGAATCCTTCAGTATCGCAACCTGGGGCTTGAATTTTTTTTTTTTTTTTTAATTCAGTTCCTTCGGCTTGAAAAATGCTGCACATGTTCTTCCTTTTTGGTTATCTTACGCCAGGTCACTGCACATGTTATTATAATACTTTATCTACTTGAGCTGAACTTTGAAATTTTCTGTTTAGTTCTTTTACTTCACCATTTCTTTTGGTCACTTTAGCTTCTTTACTTTGAAGATCAAGTTTCAGAGTCTCTTCAGACATCCACTTTGGTATTTTCTTTCTTTCCTGTCTTTCTTAATGATTTTTTTGCTTTCTTCATGTATGGTGCTCATGTTGTCATCCCACAACTCTGGTCTTTGCTCATTAGTGTTAAATGCATCAAATCTGTTCTTCATGTGGTCTCTAAAGTCATATTGTGGTTCTCATGACTTGCTTCAATGTTCTTCAACTTCAGCCTGGACTTGAATATAAGTAATAGATGATCTGTTCTACAATCTGCCCATGGGCATGTTTTGGCTTCTCCACTGTCTCTTCCCACAGATGTAGCCAGTTTGATTCTTGGGTATACCATCTGGTGAGGTACACATGGATAGTCACTTTTTATGTTGTTGAGAATAGGTATTTGCAATGAAGAAGTCATTGGTCTTGCAAAATCCCATCATGCAATCTTCAGCATTGTTTCTATCACCAAGGCTGTATTATCCAACTACCAAGCCTCTCTCTTTGTTTCCACTCTTTGCATTCCACTCACAAGTAATTGTAAATGCATCTTGATTGACTGTTTGATCAATATCTGACTGAAGAAGTTGATTGTTGTTGTTATGTGCCGTAGAGTTGGTTCAGACTCATAGCAACCCTGTACAGGGTTTCCAAGGCTGTAAATCTTTACGGGATTCGTAACCACTACGCTACCAGAGCTCCTGAAGAAGTTGATAGACTTCTACAGTGTAAATGTGAATAGTAGTGGTATTAACTGGTCTTCCTTGTAGGTGTATGGATAGTATCCTAACACAGACAACATTGGTTTCAAGCTAGACCCTGAAATACTATTTTTGAAGATGAATGTGATGTCATTCCTCTTGAAGTTGCCATTCCCAGCATAGTAAACCATATGCTTGTCTGATTCAAAATGGCCAGTTCCTATTTATTTCAACTCACTAGTTAAGATAGCCATCTTTATGTGTTCCAGTCCATTATTGACATCTTCCAATTTTCTTAGATTTATGCTTCATACATTCAGTATTCCCATTATTGATGGATGTGTGCAGTTATGCCCTATCAACAAATGAAGGTCCTGAAAGCTTGCTCCAGTCACATTATTATGCTCGCTCTACATAGAGGAGGCAGCTCCTCACAATTGTATTTTGAGGAACTTCCAATATGAGGGAACTATAGCACTATATCAAACAATGTTCCACTGCTATTCATAAAGGTTCCAGTGACTAACCAATAGAAGTGGTCTGCCATTCCTTCTTCCTAGTCTATCTTAGTCTGGAAGTTCCACTGAAACCAGTCCACCATGGGTGATAATGGTGGCATAGCTTCCCAGCCTCACACCAATGCTGATTACTATAAGTGAAGAGGGCTTGACTCACTAACTGATGAAAATCAGTTAGTATGTATACCCCACCCAGAGCCATGGATTGAGTCTGACTCAAAGTGACCCAATATAGGATTTCTGAGGCTGCAAATCTTTTTTTAAGAAATTCTTAACTTTCTTCCTTGAACTGACTGGTAAGTGTGAACTGCCAACCCATTGGTTAGCAGCCCTGTGCTTTACCTACACTATGCATCTATCATAAACAAGTTATCCTACTTTAAGTATTACCTTGGCACCTAATTTTTAAGGGCAACATTGCTGCTATTAGGTGCTTTCCAGTCAGTTCCAACTTCAATCCAACCTACGTACAGCAGAATCAAACACAGCCCCATCTGTGTCGTCTGAACAAATCACTACTGCTTGAACCCACTATAGCAGCCACTGTGTCAATCCGTCTCCTTGAATGTCTTCCTGTTTTTCACTCACCCTCTTCTTTTTTGTTTTAAGGCAGATCATTAGTTTTGCATTCAACAAATCATACACCTTGTTTCATTACAATTATTATAATCCCCTCCAGGTACCATCAGTTAACAGTATTTATATTTACTTCAGCTCATTAAAAAAAAAAAACACAAAAACACTCAGGCATATATAATAATTCACCCCACCAACGGGCACATTCTGCAAGTCTGCCTCTTGGCCACTGTCACTTAGTCCCTCTCTTCCCATAAATCGAGTTCTCAGCTGCTCCCTCTCTCCATGTCCCTATCTCTGCCTCCATCTCTGGTGTCCCTGCTTCTCTGGATAAGGTCCCTCATTCCGCTTGTGTTCCTAGGGTTCTTTGTTTCTGGACTGTAAGATTAACTAATCTCCCCTTTTTGTTACACAACTTCTACCTTTACAGTTGTGACAGTCGCAATTAGTCATGATAACAATTACTCACTATTGAATCATAAGAATCTTATCCCCAACTCTTTTAACCTTACTCTCTTCTTTACCAAACATGATGTCCTTCTCTAGGGATTGGCCCTTCCAAATAACATGTCCAAAGTACATGAGACAAAGGCTACCATCCTTGCTTCTAAGGAGATTTCTGGCTGTACTTATTTCATGAAAAATGTGTACATCTTCTGGTAGTCCATGATATATTCAATATTCTTCACCAATTTTAGTGCATCAATTCTTCTTCAATCTCCCTGATTCATTGTCCAGCTTTTGTATGCACATAAGATAATTTTAAAGACCATGGCTTGGCTCAGGTGTGCCTTACTCCTCAGTGTGATACTTTGCTTTTTAACACTTTAAAGAGGTCTTTTGCAGCAGATGTTCCCAATGCAATTCCTCGTGTATTTCCTGATTGCTTCTTCCATGCATGTTGGTTGTTAATCTAAGTAAAATTAAATCCTTGACATCATTTCCTTTTGTGTTTATCATGATGTTGCTTATTGGATCAGTGAGAATTTTTATTTGTTATGTTAAGGTGGAGCTCTGGTAAGCGTAGTGGTTATGAATCGGGCTGCGAACTGCAAGGTCAGCAGTTCGAAACTACCAGCTGTTCCGCAGGAGAAAGATGAGGCTTTCTGCTCCTGTAAAGATTTATAGCCTCGGAAACCCTGTACAGGGTAGCTATGGGTCGGAACCGACTCAACGGCACTTAACAACAACAACATGTTAAGGTGTAATCTAAACTGAAGGCTATAGTCTTTTCATTGATAAGTGCTCCAAGTTCCCTTCACTTGTAGCAAGCAAGGTTGTATCATCTGCATTTCACAGATTATTAATTAGTCTTCCTCCAATCCTGTATTCTTCTTCATATAGTCTAGCTGCTCAGGCTATTTGCTCAGTATATAGGTTGAGTTAGTATGGTGAAAGGTTATACCCCTGATACACCCTTCCTGATTTTAAATCACACAATATCCCCTTGTTCTCTTCGAGCACAGTGTTCTGAAATTCCTGTTCTTTCCAATATTATCCACAATTTCTTATGATCCAGCCAGTCAAATGCCTTTGCATAGTCAATGAAATACAGGTAAACATTGCTTTGGTATTCTCTGCTTTCCATATGACATCATTCCCTTCTGAATCCAGCTTGAAGTTCCCTGTCCATTGATGTACTGCTGCAACCATTTTGGTGTTGTCTTCAGCATAGTGTTATTTGCCCGTGATATTAACGATATTGTTCTATCACTCCCACACTCTACTGGCTCACCTTTCTTTGGAATAGGCACATATATGGATCTCTCCCAATCAGTGGGCCAGGTAGCTGGCATCTAAATCTCTGAATATAGACTAATGAGTACTGCCAGTGTTGCTATTTGTTGGAGCATTTCAATTCCTCCATCCTTATTTCTAACCAATGCCTTCCTCCTTCAATACTATTGGTTCTGGATAATATGCTACTTCCTGAAATTGTTCAAATGTTGACCAATTCTTTTTAGTACAGTAACTCTGTAAACCTCCACCTTCTTCTATTGCTTCCCACATCATTCAATATTTTGCCTACATTCAATATTGTAACTTGGGGCTTAAGTTTTTTCTTTAGTTCTCCCAGCTTGAGAAATGCTGAGTATGTTCTTTCCTTTTGGTTCTGCAACTCCAAGTCTTTGCACATTTCTTTATTGTGCACTCTCCTACTCTGCTATTTTTTTACCTAATTTTCAAGTGGTCTATTGACAATAATTTATTTACCCAGCCTATAAAGTTGGAAATTTGGTTGTTTCTGATATTGTATGTACTTGCCAATGGCTTAGAGATGTTGGCTTCCTTGAAGCTACTGGATATCAAATAGCCCTAAGTAAGGTCGCCAGACAGACTGGAGTCTGTGGGATAGGCCAGGCAGGCCCAGCAGTCACCTTCTGTCCCGCAAAGCCCAGGGATAGTCTTAGATCATGCTCTGGCTGCTGACAATGGCGCTTCGATCCTTGTCTGCCTCCCTCCTTCCCTCTAGCTCCCAATTCCTCCCCCTCCACAGCTCTCTCTGACCTTCACTTTAAATAGTGAAAAGGAATTTTTACTTTCTTAAACATTATGGAACATTTTTAAGGTTCAAAATGTCCAGCTTCAGATATCTTGTTTCCTATGCGTTGTTGTTTTGTATGTTCACTTTATTTGATAGCAACTTCATTTGACAGAGCAGACCTCCCTCATAGGTTTCCGAGGCTGAGATCTTTATTGAATGAGGCCTGGTGGTGCTACACTTAAAGGGTTGGAGCCTGCCAGCCTTTCTACTGGAGAAAGAAGTGACAGTACATCAAAGTGACAGCCTTGGAAACACTATGGGGCAGTTCCACACTATCTAATAGGGTTGCCATGTGTTGGCATGGACCCAACAGTAATGGTTTGGGCTTAGAAGCTTTGTTTTTATCTATTATCACACCTAAAAAAAAATCAGTGATTCCCTAAAATTATCAAATACCTAGTCTACATTCATCTTTCCTGAATTGTCTTATAAAAGTTTACTATAAATACTTAGTTTTAATCAGTATTCAAACCCAGTCTGTGGATGGCATTTGATGGGGTGCATTTTGTCTTAAGTGTATTTTAGTCTGTATGCCCCACCTGCTTTGCTCTCAACAACTTATTTGTCCAAGAAACTGTTCACTTGTCCTGTAGAGTTTTCCATACCCTGAACTTTGCTCCGTACATCTTTATGATCTCATTTGACCATTTTCTCTGTCCCTGAAATCTGATAGATAAATCCAGGCATGCCCTAGTTACCTAGTGCTGCTGTAACACAAATACCACAACTGAATTACTTTAAATAACAAAACTTGATTTTCTGGCAGTTCTGTAGGCTGAGTCTGCATTCCTGGAGAGTAGCTCCAAGCTTTCCTTGGGACCCCTTGGTTTTCTTTGTCATTCCCGGGCTTGTAGATGCATGTGTCCCCATCATCTGCCTTCCTCTTCTCTTTTTGTCTTTGGGTCTATTCTTCTCTTTTTATAACTCTATAAAGTGATTAAGTTTAGGACTTACCTCACACTGGTATACCCTCATGAACACAACCAAAGAAAACCTCGTTTTCTAAACACAGTCATATTTATAGGAACAGAGGTTAGGATTTCAACACATATTTGGAGGGACACATTTCAATCCACAGAACCTGGTTTAAATACTTGCTCTGATTTTTTGTTTTTTGTTTTTTGTGGGTTTTTTGGCAAGAATACTTCACAGGTGATGTGCATTTTTACAGGAGGCCCATTGATGTTCCTCATCCAATATTTCATGCTTTTCCACTTTTCAGGAAAATGAAGCAGTGCCCTTGTTGTTGTTGTTGTTAAGTGCCATTGAGTCGGTTCCAACCCATAGCGACCCTGTACAGGGTTTCCGATGGTGTAAATCTTTACGGGAGTAGAAAGCCTCATCTTTCTCTCACGGAGTGGCTGACAGTTTCAAACCGCTGACCTTAAGGTTCGCAGCCCGATTCGTAACCACTACGCTACCAGAGCTCCTTATGCCCTAGTGCCCTCCAAAGACAACCCCTGAGGGTTGTTTGAGTTTTTGTTTTTCAGTATCACTGTGAACCACAAGATCGGCAGTTCCATCCCACCAGTTGTTCCTGGGAAACCCTATATGGGGTTGCTATGAGTCAGAACCAACTCAACAGTGCTTAACAACAGCAACAATGAATTCATGGATTGAAATATCCCTATTGCATTACAAACTCTTCCATCTTTCACTACTGGGAGCTTCTTCAAGTTCTTTTCATGTGATCCCAGTAATTTATTCCATTTTGGTATGACTACGTGCACCAGATTCTCCTAAAGCATTCCCTGCTCCAGACTAGAATTGCCACTTTTCTAGGGGATGTTTGTTCTTTTGAAAGATAAATGATATTCAGAGACAAAGTTCTGTGTACTGAGAGTGTCGCTATTGTGTCAGTCACTGCTTCTGGGCTTTTCTAGTAGAATATTATTTTTTGATTTATAGAGACTGTGTATCGAGAGCTCATATGGATATTGAAACACTGTCAATTCTCATTATTCACTGATTCTCCTGTTAGCTGTGCTTTTACGGGCACTCACAGACAGGCACAGAGCAGTGAAAAATTAGAGTCATATGACACACACGTTTCCAGCTGGGGTCAAACAAGGCAATGCTCTGTCTTCTTAGTTCAGCACTCATATAATAAGCAAGTGTCCTTTTCACAGACTATTTGATGCCACATTTTTAATGTTTCTGTGCTTTTTGTGAGTGACTTCACTGTTTAAAATGACCCCCAAGCAAAATGCTAAAGAACTGTCTAGTGTTCCTAAGGGCAAGAAGGCTGTGATGTGGCTTAAGGAGAAACTACATATGTCCGGTAAGTTTCCTTCAGGCATGAGCTATATAGCACTGATATCTGTGAGCTCAATGTTAATGAATCAACAATATGTATTTAAATCGGGGAGTATATACAGATTATGGGTTGATCAGTTGATGAAAATGTTGGAATTAGAGACTCACAGGAACCTAACCCTGTATTTGTCTTAGCAGTAATGACTCAGTACTCATTAATTCAGTGACTGCAGTAACTTTATAGAACTTGACTACCACAAATACGAGACTTAACCGTATGTGAATCAAGGCTTTGCCTGACGTTGATTTTATACATAGATCTCTGCTCTCACAGTAAAAAAAAAAAAAAAAAAAAAAAAACTTGATTTCTAGTCATATTAACATAGTTTCTAATTAGCTTTATCTGTCCTGGTGTGGTGCTGTAGGATAAGCACTGGACTGCTAACCACAAATTCAATGTTTCAAACCTACCAGTCACTCCTTGGAAACCCTATTCAGCGTTTGAATTGGAACGGACTCGATGCACTTAACAACAACCAACAACATATCCATGTATATTTCAGTTTAATAATATGAGGGTGAATAAAAATGGATTGGTACTAGAGTTCCAAGGAGTCCTGGTAGTGTGGTGGTGGTTCTGTGCCGTGGAGTCAGTTCTGACTCATAGCAACCCTGTACAGGGATTCCGGAGCTGTAAATCTTTACTGGAGCAGAACGCCCCATCTTTCTTCCGTGGGACAGCTGGTAGTTTTGAACTGTTGACCTTGTGGTTCGCAGCCTGATTTGTAATGTGTAGTGGGTTACAAATTGGGTTGCTAATGGAAATGTCAGAAGTTCGAATCTACCAGTCATTCAGTGGAAGAAAGAAGAGGCTTTCAATTCCCATAAAGATTTACAGCCTCAGAAATTTTATACAGGGTCTCTGTGAGTCTGAACTGACTCCACAGCACACAACCACCACTACCACCATTAGGGTTCCAATTCACACATGCGTGGGTTTATTCTGAACAAAATATGTTTAAAGATGTCTTTGTGATCTTAGAATGTTTGCAGGCAAACATTCTAAGAAATATACTTGTCATAGTCTCGTTAGGGTACCTTCAAATAAAAGATCTAATCCAAACAGTGATTTCTGAGATCTGCTGGACACGTTTAATTAGAGGCAAGGAGATCAGCTCAGAAGATTATGGCAACTGTTTGGGGGATGTCAGAGGATAATCTGGATAGATTTTTCTCAAAGGACACAGGATAGTCATGAGGGCTTGTTATGAAGAAGTTTTGTTTTTTGGTGTTTTTTGTTTTGTTTTGTTTTTTTAATTGAAAACTCTATTGGTGAGAAAAAGGCCAGGAAAGTTGTGTTGAGGATTTATTTTTTTCATCATCAAAATGCACTTGCTAATTCTTTAAAAGTAGCAAGGACTGTCCTAAGAGAATTTTGTTGAGAAACCTTACCCCATCAATCCTATAGCCTTGTTCTTGCCCCTTTACACTTCTTTTTATTCCCCAAACTCAAAGAATATTTAAAAGGACTGAGACTTGTGTCCTACCAGAATGCCAAATCGGGCGTCTTTTTTCTTTAATAACCAAAAAAACATTTTATTATGTGTTGGTTTATAGAGCAGACCATCCATTTTGCATTCAGCACGTTCAACACATTTTGTTTCATCTCATTGATTGCAATCCCCTCAGTGTAATGTCACTTATCCCACTTGTTTCTTGTGTTTCCTGTTTCCATTCTACCTTCTCTCCTAACCCTTCTGAACCTTGTCCTTTGGTAAATGCTGCCCTTTTGCTCTCAAATGGTCAATTATTCTAAGGTGTCCATACCTTACTAGTGTTATTGTTCCTCTTATAGGCCTATTGTTTGGCTGACAATTTGAGCTATGGGGGACAGTTCAGTTTCAGACCTGAAGGATGTAGGGTTTTTAACATAGGGGGATCCACCAGTCTCTATTTGATCAATAAGCTTGATCTCTTTTATGACTTTGAGTTTTATCCCACACTTTTCTCCCACTCTATCCAGAACCTTCTAATGTGATCCTTTTCAGTACAGTTGGTAGGGGTAGCAAGGCACCATCCAGATCTTCTGGTGTCAGTTCTTGTGGTCTTAGGGCTATGGAGACTAATATTCACATGGTTCATTAGTCTATTGGATGAATTATGTTCACGTGTTTTGTTTTTTCATCACCTTTTTTTCTCTGGACAAGGAGAGACCAATGATTGCACCTTAGATGGTGACTCACAGCTTTTAAGACCCCAGTGGCTGCTCATCACAGTAGGATGTAAAACACGGTCTTTGTGGACTGTTATGCCTATTGACTTCGGTGTTCCCTGTCTCAGTTTTGATGCGGTGTAAATAAGAGAATGTAGAATCCTTCAGGGAGGGTTAGAGATGGAAACACCACTGTTATAAATAGAGAGTTGGTTGGAGGGTATGTTGAGAAACAGTAGCTTAACATTTTGATACTCTTGTTTCATAAAGGTTTCTATGATTTTGTGACAGTACGTTTACTTTATTCTCATAACAGTATTATTGACAATGGTTAATGTTTTATTTTTATTGCACATTGGATCTTATTTACACTTAATTTAGTGTTAGGGTACACACCTACTATGGGTCTTATGGAGTCCTGGTGTGGTGCTGTAAGATAAGTGCAGGACCACAAGGTTGAAGGTTCAAACTCACCAGCTGCTCCTCAGAAACCATATAGTGGGTCACTTTGAGTTGGAACTGACTTAATGGCACATTGAAAACAACAAGATGTTATGTCAAATTTCTATATTTTAAAATCATTTGAAATAATTTTTCTATGTGAAATTGTGCCACCTCCATATTAAGTTCCTTTAAAAAAAAAAAAAAAAGAAATTCTCTCAACTGTTAAAAAAAAAAAAACCTTTCTTTTCATTTTGATTTAATTTAGTTTATAATTATTTAATAAACTTAAATGGTTCCAATTAACCAATTTACAGAACTAAGTATTTGAGTCAGTCCTCACTCTGTATAAAGTCCCCGAGAGTGACTGGTGAATTTGAACTGCCAACCTTTCACTTACTAGTCCAGTGTTTATCATACAGCACCACACCAGGACTCTACCTAAATATTGTTGTTGTTAAGTGCCATCAACTTGTTCCATTTCATAGCAACCTTCTATAGGGTTTATGGGAGCTGCTCATGGATTTGAACCACTGACTTTGTGGTTAACAGTCTTATGTTTATCCTACAGTGCCACACCAGTACTCCCTATATCTAAATATTTGGGAGGGGGGAATCAAAATAAAATGAATACATGACACATGAAAATGATATGAAATTCAAATTTCTGCATTCATAAATCAAGTTTTATTGGAATACAATCACACCCATTTGTTTACATATTGTTCATGACTTCTTTTGAGCTACTATGGCAGAGCTGAGAAACTATGACAAACACCATCTGGTCTGCAGAGCTGAAATATTTACTCTCTCACCCTTTACAGAAAAAAGTGGTCCACCCTACTCTAGCCATCCACATGGCCCCTCAGCTCCTCCTGACAATGAGTTTCCAGACTCTTAGTGCAGAAAGATGAGTTATGGAGACCTCAGGAGCTTTGGGAGCATGGACCCTCAGTTCATTGCCATGGGCTTGTTTATGCTGGGGAGTATTTTAATAAACTGTGTTTCCTTTATTTCACAGTGCAGTTCTATCTCTTTGCTAAAGAAACTAAACTTAGATTTGAACCTAAGTTGTTATTAGTTGCCATTGGCTCATAGTAACCTTATGTATAACACAACAAAACACTGCCCAGTCCTGTGCTATCTACACTTGAGTGACATTTTAATTGAGAGGAGGCAGCCATGGAAAGCTCAGAGACAGGATGTCCCAGGCAGGTGAATAGCACGTGCAAAGGCCCTGAGGCTGGATTGATGAGCAGGCTTTAAGAAGAGCAAGTAGGTCTTCCATCTGGAGAAGTTTATGTAAATTACTTCTAAGAGAGCTGAGTACTAGTAAAGACACTTTTCAGAAGCCTGCAGACAAGAAGTCACACATAAGCAGGTTCCTAAGTTCCAAGAATCAGGAAAGTTGCTGTCAATGTGAGTTTCCAAAATGGGCCTGAAGCACCCATGTTGTGTTACCCTCACGATCAGCTTAAGGAGCTCTGGTAGTGTAGTGGTTACGAATCGGGTTGCAAACCTTAAGGTCAGCAGTTCGAATCCACCAGCCACTCCGTGGGAGAAAGATGAGGCTTTCTGCTCCGGTAAAGATTTACAGCCTTGGAAACCCTGTACAGGGTCGCTACGAGTTGGAACCGACTCCACGGCACACAACAACAACATGATCAGCTTAGAGCATGTCCAATTAATTACTTATACCCTGCGTGGTATAAATGGTTAATACATTTGGTTGCTAATTGAAATCTTGGAGATCGACTCGATGGCACCTAACACCTAACAACAAAAACAGAGGTGCCTTGGAAGAAAAGCATGGTAATCTACTTCCTAAAATTTAGCCACTAAAAACCCTGTGGAGCTTAGTTCAAATTTAACACACTTGGGGTTGCTATGTGTTGAGTCAACTCAATGGAAACTTTTTTTTTTCCCCAATTAATACAGTTAGCCATTATTGTACAAATAAAGTGGTATCCGGGCCTTTCCCCAATGATGCCAAACCGTTATGTGAGTCTCTGCAGTGTTCTGGTGGTTCTGCTGAAAGTCTAGCCAGCGAAGCCACAGGATGATGGTGACAGTGCAGCACATCAGAGCCTGAGGGCAGCTTTATTTATGTTTTTGCAGAATGTGCAAGCAGGTCTTGTTTTTCTGGACGATGAGAGAGCCCGCTGGCTCACATAGCATCTATGAGTCTACATTTAGAATGGTGTCTTCATTCACATTCTTTCCACGCAGCTCAGAGCTAATAGACAGAAACAGAATGGTCACTTTGCCTGGGTCAGATCCTGGAAACCTGTCAGTTCCAGCCCATGTGGACACTGAGTTGTGGAGCATGTACACCTTGCTGGAGGGGGTATTCTGGCCACTGGGATCAGTACAGATGTCAGCGGTCCCTGGTGAGGCACAAATAGAGGCTTCTTAGGGAGAAACCAGACTCTGTGGTGGTCAGCTGTGGTCAGGCCAATGGCGGATCCCAGGCCAAGCTCCAGAGTGTCTTCCACCAGGACAGGCTCCCTGTGGATCAGAGTGCGGCTATGACAAATACACGGGAGTCAACTCAACAGCAACATACTTGTTGTTGGGATTTTGGTTTTGTTTTTAATTGGTTTCAATGTGTATTAGGGAAAAAAACACAAACTACTAGAAGATCAAATCAATGCATTTATCGTTATTGTTGGTTATATAAATCTCATTTTTGTTGTAGCTGTTGTTATGTGCTGGCGAGTTGGTTCCAACCCATAGCAACTCTCTTTAGGGTTTCCCAGGAGTGGCTGGTGAGCTTGTGGTTCAAACTGGCTTTGCAGTCTAGCGTATTAACCCACAGCACCACACCGGGACTCTGAAATCTCATTTTAAATGTAGGTAAATTTGAATTCTTCTTAAAGAACACTCGTCACTAAATGATAATACAGATGGTTGAGAATATAGCAAAACTCATGAAAAGAACAAATAAGTAGTATTGGGAAGTTAGTATTTGGAGTCCTGGTGTGGCATTATAGGATACGCACTGGACTGCTAACTGCAAGGTCAGCAGTTCAAAACCACCAACTGCTCCTTAGAAATTCTATACAGGGTCGTGACTCAATGTCACTTAACAACAACAGCATTTGGGAAGCTTGGCAATATACTAGCATTTGTATGTCAATGAGCATTTTTCATAACACATCCTAGAGAGCATGAGCATGCGTTCATCTTAGACATGAGTACACTGAAATTCACAAGAGCCAAATGACCGATGTCTACTAGCTAGAAAATAATGGAATCAGAAGTGCCATTTTCTGGGTCATTTATTTATTTGAAGTTTGATTTATGTCTGAAGTTGATCTTTTTCATTTACCAGGTGGGCTGGTGCTGGTGTTGATAAGTGGGAGAGGTGGGTGGATGCAGTGAAAAAGTTGAGGGGTTCACTTTATATCTCCTTGAGTCACCTCTGAGCAATGAGAAGTGAGCAGAGTCCTACAGTCCAGTCCTAAAGTTCCCAGGCAGAAAGCAAGTTGGGAGGAAAAGGGTCTCCAGATGTCTCCCTATGTGTTTCCTGGTTGAGACCTGACATGAAGGGACCATCTTTTCTTTCTTAATTTGAATTACCGTACATAGACCTGGGCCTCTGTGGTCCTGGCATCCAAAATGGTCAAGACCAGAGGTGGTGCCAGACCCCAAGTTAGCACTGGAGAGAGACCACCACTTTGAGGAGCCTGCAGATTAGGGGCACAAAACACTCAAGAACACTGCTTGAAAGTGCAGACACATCCAGGAGCATGGTGTGTGAGTGGTCACTGCTATTTCCCAGTCCAGGGCCAGAGGAGTGGGAGGAAGCGCTCTTATAAAGAAAGAAAAGACTTGATCTAAGTCTAGGCTGCTTGGAAGGGTAAGGACATAAGCAAAGCATCAAGGTTGGAAGTGGTCTGGAGTTCTTCAAGTATTTGGGGAGCAGATGACTCTAAAGACTCTTAAAGAATGACCTTGGAAAGCAGGTAGTGCCCTCTGAGACTCCTCCCAGAGATAATGAGGAGAGCTGTGGCCTGGAAGACAGCTATGGTTCCTCCAGCACTTGAATCTTCCAGCCAGCCAGCCACCATGTCCAACTCATAAGGTGCATTTACCGTACCCCTTTCTCCCCCAGCTAATTTCACAGCTTCCTGCCATCCTTAACCTGGAGCCCCAGTCTGGCCTCCCCCTCGCCTGCAGCTGAGTGTGTTATTTTGCTCCAAAAGGATGGGCTCCTTACTCGAGGAATGCAGGGCTGCGGCCGTCCAGAGCCGATGATGAAACAGGCTATTTCTGCTCTGGACATCAGCAGTTCAGACACTGGCTCCCAGGCACACATGCCCGTGTTTTTACAGTCTCTTTAGAAAAACGCTTCCCATTGTGCCTTGAGATGTGTTTACTTAAATCTAGGTGCTAGAACAGCTTTAGAAATGGTTCAGGGATGAATTTGGAATAGTGGTTAAGGTCCAGCTCAGCAGCCATCAATTTCTCACTCCCCAAGTTATCTATTACCCAGCCAATCTGGAGGTAAAAATAGCTGCTGAGGCTGTTTGTTTAATCTGACTGTTACTTGACACCACACGGGTGTTGCAGTGTGGACTGTTAGCCTCCAAGAGCACCACTTGGTCCCCCAGGCTGGATCTCTATTTGGGTGTACTGCCCCAACTTCCAGGGCCCTACCACTTCTGGGCACTTAACTTCCTCAGGTCCACAGGTTTTGAAGAATCCGTGGTCAGGGTCTTGAATTGACTCTCCTTTCCTCTTTGGACAGCCCAGCTAGGGAGAGGGGAAGAAGTTTGAGTGCTGGGAAGAGTCAGCTGCCGCCTGGACTGCCGGAAGAGCGGAGTGTCCCTGCTCCTGGGAGGGCCTGGAAAGCAGAGCAGCCATGCGGACAGTGCAAGGTAGGGGGGGGCCGATGCTTGTTTGGGTCCTTGGCATGAGCATGGCGGCCCCACTCACTGTAGACAGGCACTCACTGTCTGGACACTCAGAGTCCTATGTGTATGAGCCAGGCTGTAGTGTAGGCAGGTAATGTTTGTGTTCAGGTATTCAAGTTCTGGGCGGGCTACTGCATATCCGGTGGGGGAGGAAAGAATCCTGTACCCTAGGAGGGGTAAGCTGTTCCTGTACACAGTGTATACATGGTGACTTTGCCCTTGCATGCTCTGTGTGCAGGCGATCCCCTCTCACATGACCATGTGGGCACATGCCTATGTATGTGCCCCAGTCACTGTGCTTCCAAGTTGAGATGACTGCCCGACCATGGGTTTTAGGGTTGGAAGAGACTGGCTGTTTTGTCCCCACAACACTTGGTCAGGCAGGATATACCATAAAATACTATGGAAAAAGAGAAAACTTGCTTTTTTGAAAATAATGACCCACAGAGTCTTAGAGCAAGTGTGTACCTAATACCATGTTCTCTTATACCTTGAGTGGCCCCAGACTAGATGTCCACTGTGAGGGCATAACCGAATTCATCTTTTCTCAAGGTGAAGAGCAGCATTAAGTATGTATGGAAAGCTGGATAACCTTAAGAAAAGTTTTTACTTAGGATTTAAAAACGTCCCAATAATTACAAGACTTCTGGAAATTACATTAAACAAATGTGCATATTAAAAGAGGATCAACCTCATGGTTAACCAGTGGGCTGGCTACTTTTTTGTAAATAAGGTTCTATCAGCACACAGCCACACTTATTTGTTTACATATTTTCTATACTGCTTTCACACTATAACCACACAGTTCAGCAGTAGTAACACGAACCCTAGGTCCTGCAGAAACAAGAATATTTAATACATGGCCTTTTATTGAAAAACTTTGCTGACTCTGCTGTACAATAATACTTCTTGAGAAGGACATATTTTGTTCCAAAAAAAAGCAGTAAACATTCTGGTTGTTAAACTGGCCTGTTGGTCCTGCCCTGAGCCAATTCTCCAAGTCTGTTACAGGAAACGTTCAGTCTGTCATTGGGACGCTGTGAGGAATGGCTTAGTAATACACAGTGTGGCAGGGTGGGCAGACAGACTATGCTTATCAGGGTGGTTTATAAATAGTCATCTCTGGGTGACCTGAGTCCACGCACATCTGCTCCTAGGTCTTTGGGGAGGGAGCGACTGTACTCACTCTGTGCGGACAAACTCTGTGGAGTCACTATAACTGCTTATTCAGGAAGAAGGTGGGGACTAGAGGAACACTGTACCCATAAGCAGGGAAGCTCGAATTTTCTGGGAACCCAGAAAGAGCTTAGAGGAGACAAGGAAGGCAAAAGACAAGGAACTCATGCATCCTCAGGGGAATAATATGTCCAGACCAATGTCTTTTCAATCAGAACACAGAAAGTGTCTTTGTGTTTTCTGCTTCTTTGCTCCCGAATCCTATGGAAGCTCTGGAGGGACTGAAAGAAGAGAGGAAGTCATGCATTTGAAATAGCCTTACTTCTCCAGTCTGCGCCAGAGCTCGGTAACTGAGACCTGGCAACAGAGCCAAAGCTGAGCATCTTCCTTACTTGCCCTTGGGAGCTCACACCATCTGCTGAGGGCTCTGCAAGAGAAGACTGTCCTGGTGGAGACCTGAGTGGCATACTCACCTTGAGCAGATCAGGAGATTGGAATGGGTCTTAGTTTGACTTTCATTGGAGAGTTCAAAGCACATTTTACCAATTCCAGCAAATCTGTAGTCCTGGAACTACATCATTATTTTTGTAAAGTCAGTTGGAAAAACTCAAGACATAGTTTCTATTTGGAAAGAAGTGGCTGCCTGATATGAGCTGGCAGAAGTAGAGTGGGGAGGGGGGGGGAGGAAAGTAAGTGAGACATAGATCAAGACCCAAAATCAGAGTGTGTGAAGTACATGCTGAGATGTACCATCCAATCTAAGTCACCAGTATCATTCTGGAACATTCCCTAGGGGACTGCTTATGGAACAAATGTTGACGTGAGTAATACTTGGACTCATGAGGCCACGGTGGACCAGAGTTGGTCTGTGATGTGAGAAGATGACCTTAGTCTTTCGTGGAAGTCTGAAGACCATTCTATGCAAAGTGCATTTCTTTCTAAGTGCATATAAGTGAGCTCCAGGTAACTTGAGTAGGAATGGGAATGTTTGGGAATCCAGGAGGATGAAGATCAGAAGAACCCATAAACTGTGAGTGACTTGTTTCCTGGGACATAAAAATCCAGTCGTTCTTAATATAAAGGGACCATGTATGTGAAGGTGAAGTACGTTACTTGGTGGAACTCTGTTTTCTGCTTTGCTAATCCCAAGTAGGGGAGACATGAGCATGGCTCCTAGGGTTCTGAATGGCCTCCCAGAGCCATAAAATTGGGCCCATAGGTTTCTGGTGGAGCCCGGGAGCAACTTGGGACCGTCTCATTCCTCGGTGTTGGTCCTCCCTTTCCCTGAGAGGCTGCTGCCTCAGCTAGGCTGGACTCCTGTGGTCAGGGCTGCCAAAGCCTTGTGAGAGACATTCAGTCTCGTCAATTCACATCCTACAGCCTTCAACAGAGATTAGGAAAAGCGAGGAAGAGAGGAGGTACCTTGACTTGTTTGAGAAGCTTCTTGAAGAATTCCTGAAACTCTAGCTGTGTGTCCTACATAAAGCCAGCTGGGCAGGCCTGTGGCCATCCTCCCCACTCCATCTGCAGTTGTTCTTCAGACCTACACCCTATATCCTGCCTGCCCCCTAGAGCTGCCCCTTGCCTTGCCCTTTCTTGGGGCAGACATGGCATGTATCATGACCACTCACACATACCTTCCTGGGTCTGTTATCCCCTCCTGAAGAAGGTCAGTCCTAAAGGCTGCAGGGATTAACAGATCAGAGTTCAGATCCACTTTCTTCCCTTCAACTCAACCACCATTCCCACTAAAGTGCCCATTGTTTGTGTTCCTCCTCTGTGCAATGTCTTTTCTGATTTTAGCTTTTATCATTCAACCTGTTAGCTTCTATGATCCTATTCACAAAGACAGGAACTGCTCTTTAGAGAGATCAAATAAATGCTCAAGGATGTGCTGTTAACGGGGGCTGAGACTGAAAATTGGGATCTGAGTCTAAAGATCATGTTTTATTCTAACGTAGTGGTTATGAATCGGGCTGCTAACCTCAAGGTCAGCAGTTCGAAACTACTAGCGGTTCCATGGGAGAAAGATGAGGGGGGTCTGCTCCCATAAAGATTTACAGCCTCGGGAACCCTATGTAGGGTTATTATGAGTCAGAACTGATTCCACAGTACTTAACAACAACAACATTAACCTCCCTATAATTAAATCTCACATCAGTATCCCCAAATTCACTAAAAAGCAGAGCATACCATTCATCAAAGTGTCAAAAACTCCTTAGAAAGATCATTTGTACCTACTGAGGCTACTGGCATCTCCTCGTCCCATCAGACCTTCAGGGTGCTACCCTGGGATGCAGATTCAGCACCGCTCCCCGGAGGCCTGGAGCAGTCTGGCAGGGAATGGGTTAATCTATATCCACAGACCAGCTCTACCACTTCTCAGCAAGCCCTCTGCCTCCGCTTCCTCCTCTGTAAAATAGGAATGATAACAGCCCCCATCTCAAAGGAGTACTGTTAGTATTAAATGAGAAGATGTATACACAATAGCTGGCACCTGGCAGATATAGGAGAATTGGTTTCTCTTCTCAAGTGTACTATTTTATCAGTTTTCTCCTACAGAAGGCCTTGTGATTCAGTGGTAGAATTTTTACCTTCCATGAAGGAGACCCAGATTTGATTCCCAGACAGTAAACTTCAAGACAGCCACTATTTATCCATCAGTAGAAGCTTGTTTGTGGATATGATGCTGAAGAAGCTTCAGTGAAGATTCCAGACTGACAGACTAGGAATAAAGACCTTGAAATTTAATCTAGAAAATCAGCCCCCAAAGCCCTAGGGAGCGCAGTTCTAGTCTGCCACACATACGGTTGGTATAAATTAGGGGCCAACTTGACGATGGCTAATAATACACTACAACTTGGCTCATTGCTTTCCAGAGAACGCCAATGGGAACCTGATGCTTCAGGATTCAGTTGATTCCTGATCATTGCTCCTATGTAGAGCAGGTGGTGTTGTGTAGGGGTAAAGCCAACTGACAGTGACCTTTGGATACTCACACGTCATTATTACCTTCCTTCCTTCTGTGTCAAAGAGGGTCAGGATCCTTGTACCTTCAGTGCTTAACAGAGAGGACCCAGCCCAACTCCTCACCATGCAGATGAGAAGGGAAATGCCATGGGACCCCCTTCTGGTGCCTCAGGGTTCACTCACCTCCACCAGACAGACACCTGGTTATGCACACATATACCACACAGCAACCTCTCCAAAGAAAGAGAACATTAAACCTTCTTAAGTCTCAAGGGGCAAGTGTAGGTATTTACAGTGTAACTGAACAGTGATTTCTGCGTGAGGCAATAACTGTTAGCAGGACTCAGGTAATTGCCTAGAAGCTGCAGACTTGTTTTTTCAAGGGGAACATCACTGACTGACTGTAAAGTGGTTCTAGCGCAAACAGAACATTGAGTTCTGTACCAAGCAGTGGGTGGTTCCTGAAGCCAGACACCAGAAACAAGAGGAGCTGGGGAATGGTCCAAGGACAGGGGGACTCGGGGGTGAGGGCTCTGCTCGGGCACTTGATCTCTGTGTTTTGTGTCAGGAAATTGAAACATCACCCAGTGTTCCTGGTGACCCCACAGCAACCAGAGTCTGGCTCCGTGTCCCTGATTTAAGTAGATTACTTGGGGAAGGGAGAGGGTTGGGTAGTAATGACATTTCTTAGATAGATACATGGTGCCATTCACTTCACAGGTATTCATCCATGTGCCTCACAACAAGTCTACAAGATTGGGACCATTCTAAGTCTAATCTTATAGACTTGGTCAGCTGTCTAGGACTCCACACAGCTAATAGATTCAGGATTTGAGCCCAAGGAATTTGGCTTCAGTCCATGCCCTTTGCCCTGCATTATACTGCACCTGTCTGGGTACTGGAGATGATGTGACTCATATTTAGTGAGTATCTACTATGTGCTGGATGGTCCCTAGGTGGTACAAATGGCTAACATGCTCAGCTGCTAACTGAAAGGTTGGAGGTTCAAGTTCACTCAAAAGAAAGGTCTAGTGATCTTCTTCCCAAAAATCAGCCATTGAAATCCCTATGTAGCACAGCTCCACTCTGACACACATGTGGTGACCAGGAATTACAATCAACTCAATGACAACTACTTCTAACTAGGACTATAACCGGGGCCTTGACAGTCATGAGCTCCTGTAACCCACTGAGTCATTTCACTCTTTGGTGTTATCACCACAGCAAAAGATATGGGATCCCATCCCTACAATGTCAAGGAGCTCTGGTAGCATAGTTGTTATGAATCGGGCTGCGAACCTTAAGGTCAGCAGTTCGAAACTACCAGCTGTTCCATGGGAGAAAGATGAGGCTTTCTGCTCCTGCAAAAATTTACAGCCTCAGAAACTGTACAGGGTCACTATGAGTCAGAACTGACTGCACAGCACATAACCACCACCACCCTACAATGTCAGCTTCTAAAACCCAACCCTTTAATGGTGGTGTTTTCACTTACTGAATATTTATTCTAAGTGAGCCTGCTCTGGTCTCTACCTCATTGGCTTTTATGTCACAAATACCCAACAAGATAGGTTTTATTGCAGATGATGTCCTCGGCCTGTGTGGGTCTCAATTTCTCCGTCTTAAATTCCTTTTTGGCAACACCCTTAGCTGAATACCAGGTTTCTATGACAATTGACTGAGATTATGAATGTAAAGTGCTTGGCAGGTGTACAAGGTGGATCCATGGATGGATGCCTTGAGCAGCCCCAAACATGCTGATGTTCCATCACTACTCTTCTAGCTCTGCTTCTCAGACTGGGTCAGTCAGTCCAGTGAGATGGGAAAATTGAGCCTATGGAAGGGTGAGAATTCTGCAACACCCCTGCCCTCCCAGCCTGGAGCCTCCTCTCTCTGCTCCACTGCCCTGGGCTCTCCTCCCCCATATGACCTGATTCTCTTCCCAAGAGACATGGTTGCTGAGCATACATACCTACACTCCCAACACACCCAAGTGTCTCTTACTCCCGGAACCGCTTTAGTGACTCCTCTGTAGATAACACTCTCCAAGGTGGAACCCAATCCACTGGTTACAATTATTCCAGCAACAACCACATCATAATCACCTGGACATAGTCACCACCCATTTGTCCTGTGGTGACTTGTGTTGGAAGTTATGGCACCAGATTTAAAGTACCAGCAGGGTCACCCACAGTGACAGGTTTCAACAGAACTTTGAGACAAAGACAGACTAGGAAGAAAAACCTGGTCATCTACCCTAGAAGATTAGCCAATGAAAACTCTAAATCGCAACAGCATATCGTCCAGTAGAGTGCTGGACGATGAGCCCCCCTAGGCTGCAAGACACTCAAAATACACAGTGGCCACAACAAAGGATTGAAACACACAGTGCTCATGAAGATGGGACAGGACCAGATAACATTTGCATCTGTTGTATGAGCCACAGTCGCAGCTCACTCAATGGCAATTAGCAACATCAGCAAAGTCTGCCTGACTGTGCACAGGCAATCATGGGCAGGGCAAGAGATCAAGGTCTTTGTCTCCTAGGCTATGAAATCCCAGGTGGGATGAGGTACAAGGAATCAAAGGGCCTCCTGTGACCAAAGGTCTTGTGAGCACACCCTAAGGAGGTCTCAAGAGGATGAACTAGGGGCTGTGCAGTAGCCCCAAAAGAGAATAGTGTAGTGATGAACAGAGATTCCAAACCTTCAACAGGCTTTTCAGAAGAGCCTTTATAAATTCAAGTTGCAGGGAATCTGACTTCTGAGATGATCTTTAAAAAGTCCAGATTTGAGGCCCACACCACCAGGTATTAAACCTTCTTGAACTCCATGTTCCTCCTTAGTAAAGAGCAAGAGTAAGTCCTACCTCATTAAGCTGTTCTGAGTATTAAATTTTGTTGTTACAAGTAAATGTTGTTGTTTTGAGTCGGTCCCTAGTGACACTTTACGGGAGCAGAAAGCCTTATCTTTCTCCTGAAGAAAAGCTGTTAGGCTCAAACTGCTGATCTTGTGGTTCGCAGTGTGTTATTTATCATATGGAGCCACTGCACTCCCAGATAATAATAATAAATAAGAATTATTAATATTAGATTACTCATAAAGTGTCTATCTTATATCAAGCGCCACGTAAGTAAGGATTTTGTTCCTTCCTCCCTTTCTTCCAACTTAACAACTGAGTTGTCTTGTGCTAGGGGCTATGATGGAGTCCTGGTGTGGCACTGAACTGCTAACTGAAAGGTCAACAGTTCAAACCCACCAATTGCTCCTCAGAAACACTATATAGTGTCATTTAACAACAAGAAGGGCTACAATATGTAGATGACACAACCTTGCTTATTGAAAGTGAAGAGGACTTGAAGCATTTACTGAGGAAGATCAAAGATCTTTCTGTAACAGGAAAAAACAAAAATCCTCACAAATAAACCAATAAACAAAATAAGGATAAACATAGAAATGTTGAAGTTGTCGAGGATTTCATCTCACTTGGATCCACAATCAATGCCAGTGGAAACAGCAATTCAGAGTAAAAAATTTAAAGTGGGGTAGGCGAGAGACTGAAAACAGAGCCATGGAATAATTTGCAGGAAAAGAAAGAAAGACCTCAAATAATATACTACATTGGGCAAATCTGCTGCAAAACACTTCCTTGAAGTGTTAAAGAACAAAGATGTCACCTAGCCCAAGCCATGGTATTTTGAATTAGTCCATACACAGGTGAAAGCTGGACAATGCATAAGGAAGATCAGAGAATTGATGCGTTTGAAAGATAGTGTTGATGAAGAATATTGAATATACCATTGATTGTCTGAAGAATAAACAAATCCATAGTGGAATAAGTACAGGCAGAATGTTCCTTATTCATTGTCTAACTTTCACATGCATAAGAGCCAATTCAAAATACCATGGCTTGAATCAGGTGCACCTTAGTCCTCAAACTGGTATCTTTGCTCTTTAACAATTTAAACAAGTCTTTTGCAGCAGACTTGCCCAAATGCATTCTTCATTTTCTTGAGTGCTGCTTCCATGGACATTGATTGTGGATCCGAACAAAATTAAATCCTTGACATCTTCAATCTTCTCTCTGTTTATCATGAAGTTGTCTGTTGGTCCAGGTGTAAGGATGTATGTGTTTTTTACACTGAGGTGTGTAATCCATACTTTGATCTTCATCAGTAAGTGCTTCAAGTCCTCTTCACTTTTAGCAAGCAAGGCTGTGTCATCTGCATGTCATAGCAACACTCTGCACAACAAAGTGAAACACAGCATCGTTCCGCACCATCCTCAAAATTGTTATATTTCAGCCCGTTGCTGCAGGCTCTGTCAATCCACCTTGGTGGGGGGTCTTCCTCTTTGCTGACCCTCTACTTTACCAAGTATAATGTCCTTTTCCAGGGATTGGTTGTTCCTGACAATATGTCCAAAGCATTTGAAATGAAGCCTCACCATCCTCACTGCTAAGGAGCGTTCTGGCTATACTTCTTCCAAGACAGATTTGTTTGTTTTTCCAGCAATCCGTGGTACTTTCACTATTCTTTGTCAGCACCAAAATTCAAATGCATCAATCCTTCTCCAGTCTTCCGTACTCATTGTCCAGCTTCACATGCATATCAGGTGACTGAAAAGACCATGGCTTGTGTTAGGTTCACCTCAAAAGTGATATATTTGCTTTTGAGCACTTTAAAGAGGTGTTTTGTAGCAGATTTGCCCTATCTAATACTTCATTTGATTTCTTTACTGTTGCCTACATGAGAATTGATTGTTGATCCAAGTAAAATAAAATCGTTAACAATTTCATCTTTTCTCTATTTATCATGATGTTGTTTATTGGTCCAGTTGTGAGGATTTGGGTTTTCTTTACATTGGGTTGTAATCCATACTTTAGGCTTTAATCTCTGATCCTCATCAGTAAATGCTTCAAGTCCTCTTTGCTTTCAGCAAGCAAGGCTGTGTTATCTGCATATTGCAGGTTATTAATGAGTCTTCCTTCGATGCTGATGCCACGTTCTTCATTCTTCATATTGTCTAGCTTCTCAGATTATTTGCTCAGCATAAAGATTGAATGAGTATGGTGGAAGGACACAACCCTGTTATACACCTTTCCTGTTTTTAAACCATTCAGTAACCCCTTGTTCTGTTCTAGCAACTGCCTGTTAGTCTGTGGACAGGTTCTACATGAGCACAATGAAGTGTCCTGGAATTCCCATTCTTTACAATATTATTTATCCATAGTCTGTTATGATCCACGTAACTGAATGTCTTTTCCTAGTCAATAAAATACAAGTAAATATCTTTCTGGTATTCTCTGCTTTCTGGAAAGATCCATCTGACATTAGCAATGATGCCCCTCATTCCATGTCCAGTGTGAATTTCTGGCAGCTCCCTGTTTGAGTGCTGCTGCAACTGTTTTTTGAATTCTCTTCAGAAAAATGATACTTGTATGTGATATTACTGATATTGTCAAATAATTTCTGTATTCTTCTGGGTCGCCTTTCTTTGGAATGGGCTCAAATATGGATCTCTTCCAGTTGGTTGGCCAGGTAACTGTCTTCCAAATTTCTTTACATACATGAGTAGGCTCCCAGCACTGCATCAGTTTGTTGAAATATTTTAATTGATACTCTGTCAATTCATGAATTCACTAATGCCTTCAGTGCTGCTTGGACTTTTTCCCGCAGTACCATCAGTTCTTGATCATATGCTGCCCCCTAAAATGATTAAACATCGACCAATTTGTTGGGGGTGTGATCTCAGGGCCTCTGAGAAAACTGCCTGAAAACACAGCAAACCAAGTCAGAAATCTAACTCAGGCTGGGGTAAACTCCATGAAGAAATTCATCCAGCACTTTCTCTCCTGTGCAACTACTCTGTGATGCTGGCCAGCTCACACAAGTTGAGCATCCTGGACTCCTACATGTCACAGGACTCTGGGGACAATTGCCAGGCCACATGACTTTCCTGGTGCTAGACAAAGCTGCCGAGGAGCCCTAGGGTAGGTCGAAAGCCTGACTTTCCTAATCTAGCTCCTAAATGGGTCTGGTCAAACTAGGCCAAGCCACAGTACAAGCTAACTTCACATAATTTATAGTTTTGTAGCAGGAAGTCATGTAGGCCAACCCAGGTGTGCAACAACTTTTGTGCAAGTAACAGCTGTTTTACCTGCCTAGAGTCACTGCTTGAAGTAAGCCAAGTTAAGGTCATTAAGGTAAAATGCACTTAAAAAGCATTGTTTCCCTTCCTTCCAACCCAGTTCCACAGGACTGGGCTACGGTCAGCTCTACCCAAGACCAAATCTCAGCACTTAGAACAGATTGACCAATAATAGTAGGCACTGGATAGATAGTTTCAAAGTAGATAAATGCATAAATGAATTAGTAAAAAAAAAAAAAATCTCATTTGGGTGCTGAGATCCCGTGTTTTCTTCGAGTAGAATACAAATGAACTTAAATTTTCTGATTTCCAAAAATTAAAAGGTTGCAAGGACAGAGCAAACTGCAGATCAATCCAGCTGGAGTCCTGGCTGAGGGTCTTATGCAAGGGATAAGGAATTAACTAAGTGGTCTCAATTTCCTCAGCTATGAAATGAGGAAGGATGTCTGCCTGGCACCAGTAGGTGTAGCATGGCCTTACCCTCTGCTCCCTGTAGACACCTTCCATACCTGCCCCTGTCCAGAAGGACACCAAATGAGGAAGCCAAGTTTGCTATGTTGTTATCCACATTGTGAAATGTGGAAAAGTAAACTTTGAGACAGACACACAGGAAGGCTGCTGGCAAAGATGCTGAGAGGTCAAGAACTTGGCCTAAGTCTAAGGGACAAGTCACAGACCCAGAGCACAGCACTGCAGTGAAGTGAGGTAGGCATGCTGGGTGTCTGCATTCATGGACAGAACATAGTCCCCTATCTGTCCATGTCTGATACATATACCCACCACTTTTAACTACCCTGAACAACTTCTCAGTTTAAGATCTCAAGAACAAGCCAGAAAGAGAACAAGAGGAGGAAATTCTACTTCGTTGGGACTGATTTGTACCTCAAAGCCAGTGGTTCAAACTCACCAGCTACTACTTGGAAATCCTATACAGAGTCGCTATGAGTCAGGACTGACTCAACAGCACTTCACAACCACAGCATGGGGGTGATAAAATTGTCCCTGTCATCTATACTATCTCCCTGTTTCCTTCCACTGAGAAGTGAAAATACCATTTAATTAGTGTAATTAAATCTACCCCAAGATCTTGAGCTCAAAAGCCATGTACAGGCAAGTGGTTAGGCCTAAGTAGTCAAGCAAACCCAACTGGCTTCCTGTAGAGAAAATGGCAGGAAGGATGCCCAGGCTCTCCATGCCAGCCTCCTGCAGCATCAGCGCCCCATTCAGATGGCAGTGACCCGTATCTGCTGGCTGATCCAATAGTTCTATTCTTACATTGTCACAACAACCTGAGCTTAGAAAGTCCTGAGGACTCAAAGAGAAAGGAAAATCCTCCTTTTGCCCTCCTGGATCCTTGGAGTCTCCCATTACTTTCATTCTAGCCTATAGCAGTATGGTTGACACCTTTCTGCAGTGACAAGGAACCCAACTAGGATACCCAGTACAACAGGAGTTCAGGGTTCCATTCGGGAGATGGCACATGGTGGTGAGTTGAACGCCAGCTCTCTTCCTCTGTTTACCTGCTGTGTTAAACACATAGTGCCCTACTTTTTGCTGAGCCTTTGCTCCTCCACCAGAAATGGTGAAACTCAGGTCTTCCCAATTCATCTTACAGGCGTCATGAGACTCAGACAAGATAGTGAATGTCAGGCTGTGTGACATGAAGACCTAAGTCATTTCTGTCACTGCTGTCATTCCAGTATTGACTCACTAGACTGGCTTCCTCTAACACAGCAAATAGGTGGGCAGAAGCATGTTCTCCTTGGGGACCTCCGAGAGGCCTTCTCCGTGTGGGGCTTGAGAAGATCACCCATCCCAATTGCTGCTCTGCCTGGAGCCTCCAGCACCCTTGACTAGTCAGAGGAGGGACCTGTTCTGGATGCTCTACCACAACATGAGATGTAGACTCATTTAAAAAAAAAAGGGGGGGATGGTTCTACAAGAAATGAGAGCACAAGGAGGGCTTGACCGGAAGTTGCTGACCAGGTGACACTAAGACAATCCAGTCATGAGGGACTACCATTCAAAGGAGCCAGGTCAAAATGCTCCTGGACCCTGAAGCTCCCTCAGGCTATTACCAGTAGGTTTAGGAGGCAATGGCCATGGACAGAGAGATGTTAAGTGCAGAGAGGAGGTGATGGCCCCACCAAAAGGCCTTGAGGGTCATGCACAAGCTTCTGGATATATTCATTTTGTAAGAGATAAGAAGAGAAAGAAAACCTGCATCTGCAAAAAGCAGCACATTCTGGTCCATGATACTTCAACAACATTGTGCAATGAAACCTGGAAAAGGCATCACTTGAGAAATGTTTCATAGACTTTTTT
>NW_006408807.1:1476167-1477478 GCF_000296735.1 Chrysochloris asiatica | reverse complement strand
GCTTGCCGCTTCATTGCTGCTTTTACCCCACTTCCCCCCATCGGTGATGTGTGTGGTCACCAATCAGAGCGTGTATTTCCGTTGAGTCTTAGTCTTGGAAGGGGGTTTGCATTGAGAGGACCTGGCCACTTGCCTTGATGTTTTCTAGGGAAGTGATTTGTTTGTTCTTGTTGTAACAGCCTCATAGACTTTTTGTACAAGGGTAAAGGCTCAAGTGACATAAATGGTTTAACCTCAACTACTAATTGAAAGGAGCCTTGGTTTGGTGCTGTAGGATAAGCACAAGGTTGGAGGTTCAAACCCACCAACTACTCCTTAGAAACACTATACAGGATCACTGATTGAACCAACTTGATGGAACTTAACAACAACTAATGGAAAGGTTGATGGTTTGAAACCTCCCCATGGTACAATGGAAGAAAGACTTCTGTAAAGATTACAGCCAACAAAACCTACTCAGAAATGACTCGAATTTGGGGGTTTTGTTTGTTTGTTTGTTTCTGTGTAAAGGATAGTCACTGGCTGGTAAAAGCAGCAGCTAACCAAAAGGTTAGTGGTACAAGTTCATCCAGAGTTGTGTCAGAAGAAAGATCTAGTGATCTGCTTCTGAAAAATCAGCCTTGAGACCCTTATGCAGCACAGTTCTCTTCTGACACACACAGGGTCGTTATGATTCAGAATCGACTCAACAGCAATGGGTTTGATTTGTGTTCTACTTGACCCTGATAAAAGCTTGACTAGTACCCAGAATCAGTGGATGATGCTTGTGTTAACCAACAAGTGTTAGTGAGTTAGTGTGTTGCTTTGACAACACAGAGTGCATCCTGACATTTTATCTGTTGACTCCAACATCAGGTATAACAGATTCTTTAATGACCTACCTTGTACCTGTAAGCAGGACCCCAACTAATGTATAATCATTTGCTGGATACTGATGCTCTAGAATTAATCGAAACAACCCCCAACTTGGAGCTTGGAGTTGGGTTAGAGATACAAGCTGGAAAGCAAGGGCACTCGGGAATACCCTTCTTATTCCTCCTTAATGTAACTGTTCCTCAATGTTCACCTTGAAACTTGATTCTACTTTACATGGCATGGGCTAGTCTGTTAAATACCTAATTACAAGAATGGTAAGTGTGGTCCCCAGCCGATCTCCTCCCTCCCTGCCTTCCTCGGATGGCAGCTGTTTATACTGGACGTGTGGCCAGAGACGGGTAAGGATCACGTGGAACCTCGGCTACTTAAGACAGAGCCATTGCCATGCTGCAATGAGTTTCAATGACTGGTAAGACTGAGGAATTCGCACTGACC
>NW_006408807.1:1443506-1475660 GCF_000296735.1 Chrysochloris asiatica | reverse complement strand
ATAAATATTGCATGTTGTACGAGCATAGTCTGAGGACACTTGCTGCCTTGTAGACATTTGCAGTCCAGCACATTAACCCACAGCACTACACCAGGATTCAGCACAAAGTGATGCTGTTGTTTTGTTGCTAGGTACCATTGAGTCAGTACCAGGTCATAGCAACCCTATGCACAACAGAATGAAACACTGCCCAGTCCTGCGCCAATCTCAAAATCACAACTACATATAAGCCCATCACTGCTGCTACTGTGCCAATCCATCTCGTTGGGGGCCTTCCTCTTTTTCTCTGACCCTCCATTTTACCAGACATGATATGTAGGAGCTAACTAGGTAACAGGGAAAAGATAGAGGTAAAGAATTCCAGGCAGAGGGAACAATGTAGAAAGAAGTTGGGAGAAGGCCAGTGTGGGTGTAAAGCTAAGAGTGAGGGAGAAAAAAGTCCAAGATAAGGACAGAAAGGGAGGTTCCTTGTGAAGGAGATTGGTTTTCATTCTTTAAAGCCCCAAAACCATAAAAGGTTTCAAAGCAAGAAGTTGATGTGAATGGATTTCATTAAATGAATGAACTATTGCAGTCGGTGATGTCAGCTTGGGCCATTTGGTGACAGTGGAGATGAAGATAAATGTATGGGCCCAAGAAATTTCCAAAAAATGAAAAAAATCACAGGACTTGGAAATAGATTGGATATAAGAAGGCACTTAGCGGAGGCAGGGGGAGAAGTCACACTTGACTCCCACATATCTGGAATCCATGAAGGGACAAGAAGCTATGGAAAGAAGCAGGTTCAGTCTTATACATGTAAGTCTACAGTGTGTGTCCTGTGGACTAGTGAATACCTGGGTCTGGAGCTCCAAGAAATAGTTTGGGTTAGATAAGTTGCCAGTCTGTGGAAGGGAATTATGGGTATGGGTAAAATTGCCTCTGTAAAAAATGTAGAGTGAGAAGAGGCCCCAAGGATGAGAGTTAAGGGAATCCAGTATGTGATGGTCCCAGATAAGAGGATGCAAGGGAACAGCCAGAGCAGAAGGGAGGACTGAAAAGCATGGGTCTCAGAAATCCAGTGAGACCTGTCTCAAGAAGGTAGTGACCTGCCTAGAGGAAAACAATTGCAACTTCGAGGTTAAATCAGATAAGGAACAAAAATTACTCACTGGAAGATCCATTTCGGTAGAGTAGGGTATAAGGAACAACTGGCAAAGTGAAATAGATCAGGGAACTATTGAGTTACAGAGAAGCTGGAGATGGAGCTTGTAAGAGACCAAATAGGAATTACCACTATGTGATTAAATATTCATTTTTGTTTCTATTAATTCATTAGAGCAGATTCTAAGACCTTAATTATAATGTGGCTTGGCAATATACAGTTAATCCTCATTCATGTTATTTGTCATTAAATCAGCTCCAGGTCATGGCAAATTTATGTACAACAGTCCTCACCATTCTTCATGAGCTTGGAATGTTTGAGTCTATTGTTGTGGCTAGATACTCATATCCTTTTTTTCTAAAAAGTGTTCAATATGCCAAACTTCATTACTCAGGGTGGCTTCCACCAAGCATTCTACCCTACAAGCAAGACAGTTCTGCCCTGGCTTCAGGAAGGATATTTCAGGGGCAAGACCAAGCCATGCAGCCACAGGGAAAGGGGAGAAAGGAAACACAAAGTAATGTTTTTGTTGTTGTTGTTAAGTGCCTCAAGTCAATTCTGAATCACAGGGACCCTGTATAGGGTTTCCAAGGAGTGACTGGTAGGCTTGAACTTCCACTCTGTGGTTAGCAGTCCAGTGCTTATCCTACAGTGCAACACCAGCACAAAGTGATGATGGTGTTAAGTGCCGTCGAGTCAATTCCAACCCATAGTGATCCTGTATAGGGTTTCCAAGGAGAGACTGATGAGTTTGAACCACCGACCTTGCGATTCACACTGAATTAACCCACAGCACCACACCAGGATTCAGCATAAATTGATGTTATTGTTGTTAGGTGCCATCGAGTCAGTATCAACTCAAAGCAACCTAACAAAATATTACCCAGTCCTTTGCCAACCTCACAATCACTGCTCCATTTGAGCCCATCACTGTTGCTACTGTGCCGATCCATCTCATTGAGGGTCTTCTGATTTTTTCTCCGACCCTCCATGTTACTAAACATGATATCATTCTCCAGGTACTGGTACCTGAAGACAGTATGTCCATCCTGGCTTCCAAGAAGCACTCTGGATATACTTCTTCCAATACAAAAATGTGTTCTTTTGGCAGTTCGTGGTACTTTTAATATTCTCCTCCAACATAGAAGAATGCATCAATTCTTCTATGATCTTCCTTATTCACTGTCCAACTTTCACATGCATATGAGGTTATTAAAAATACCATGGCTTGGGTCAGGCACACCTTAGTCCTCAAACTGACATCTTTCCTCTTGAATGCTTTAAAGAGATCTTGTGCAGCAGATTTGCCTAATGTAATATGTCGTCTGATTTCTTGACTGCTGCTTCCATGAGTGTTGATCCAAGTAAAATGAAGTCTTTGACAACATCAATCTTTTCTCCATTTATGTGGATGTTATTTATTGGTCCAGTGGTGAGGATTTTTGCTTTCTTTACATTGAGGTTCAACCCATACCAAAGACTGTGGTCTTTGACTTTCATAGTTATTTAAAGTCCTCTTAGCTTTCAGCAAACAAGGTTGTATTATCTGCACAGTGCAGGTTGTAAATGCGTCTTCTTCCTGTCCAGATGCCACGTTTACCTTCATATAATCCAGCTTCTCAGACTGTTTATTCAGCCTGCAGTCTGAGAAAGTGTGGTGAAAGAATACAACCCTGGCACACACCTTTCCTAATTTTAAATCATTCAGTGTTCCCTTGTTCTGTTTGAACACCTGCTTCTTGGTCTATGTACAGGTTCCTCATGAGCACAATTAAGTGTCCTGGAATACACATTCCTCAATGTTTGTCATGATCCACACAATTGAAAGCCTTTGCAGTCAATAAAGCACAGGTAAACATCTTTTTAGTATTCTCTGCTTTCAGCCAGGATCTATCTGACATCAGCAATGATATAACTCATTCCACACCCTCTACTGAATCCAGTTTAAATCTCTGGAAGATTTCTGTCAATGTATGGTTGCAGCTGGTTTTGAATTATCTTCAGTGAAAGTTTGCTTGCATGGGATATTAATGATATTGTCCAATGATTTCCATATTCTGTTAGGTCACCTCTCTTTGAAATGGGTACAAATATGGATCTCTTCCATTCAGTTGTCTTCCAAATTTCTTGGCATAGATGAATTAGTGCCTCCAGTGTTTCTTCAGTTTGTTGAAAGATTTCAATTTGAATTCCATCGATTCCCAGTGCATTGTTCTTTGCCAATGCCTTCAATGTACCTTGGACTTCTTCCTTCAGTATCACTGGCTCTTGATCACATGCTACCTCTTGAAATGGTTGAACAGAGACCATTTATTTCATAAACAGTGACTGTTTATTCCTTCCATCTTCTTTGGATGCTTTCTGCCTCATTCAGTATTTTGTCCATCAAAACCTTCAATAGTGCAATTAAGGCTTGAATTTTGTATTCAATTCCTCAGCCTGAGGAATACTGAGTATGTTCTTTCCTTTTGATTTTCTAACTCCAAGTTTTTGCACACTTTGTTATAATATTTGACTTTGTATTCTCAAGCTTCCCTTTGAAACTTCCTGTTCAACTCTTGTACCTCCTCATTTATTTCATTTGCTTTAGCATCTCTACATTGGAGAGCAAGTTTCAGAGTCTCTTCTGACATCCATTTTGATCTTTTTCTTTTTTCATGTTTTCTTAATGACCTTTTGCTTTCTTCCTGGATTATGTTCTTGATGTCATCTCACAACTCTTCTTGTCTTCTGTCTTTAGTGTTTAATGCATCAAATCTGTTCTTCAGATAATCTCTAAATTCAGGTGGGATATGTTCAAGATCACATTTTGGCTCTCCTGGACTTGTTTTAATTTTCTTCATCTTCAGCTTAAACTTGCATATGAGCAATTGATGATCTGTACTAAATTCTGTGCATGAATGGGAGTCTCATTGGTTTATCCTTCAATGCTAACTGCAGGCAGTGCCACAGATTCACCACTGAGTGAAACAAAGGACTCCATCTGAACGTCTCATAAGACCTTAAGACTCTAGGGGTCTTTCTCAATAGAATTTTTATTACCCTGTGCCTCAGTTTGCCCTTCAGTAAAATCAGAACAAAGATGTTTTTTATCCAATCAGAGCATTGCCACAAACATTTATGGAGCTTCTATGTTGATGCACTTTGATGACTAAGGTGTGCCTAATCCAAGCCATGGACTTTGTAATCATCTCATATGCACCAAAAGCTAGCCCAATGAACAAGGAACAGAAGAAGAATTGATGCATTTGAATCATGCTGAAGAATATTGAATATACCATGGGCTACCAAGTGAACGGTGGTGGTTCTGCAGGATAAACACTGGGCTTTGAACTACAAGGTCAGCAGTTTGAGCCCACCAGCAGCTCTGAGGGTAAAATATGAAGGTTTCTGCTCCTGAAAAGACTTACAGTCTCAAAAACCCTATACAATGTGGCTATAGAACTGACTTGATGGTACTTAACAACAACAGTAACCAGAAGAATAAGCAAAGCTTAGAAGAAATAGGACCATAATGTTCCTTAGAAGCAAGGATGGAGACACTTCAGCTTACTTACTTTGGACACATCATCAGGAAAAATCAATCTCTAGAAAGGATTGGTAAGTAGAAGGTTATCAAAAGAGAGGGAAACCCTCAATGAGATGGAATGACACACAGCCATATCAAGAGGCTCAGATACAACAAGGATCATGAAGATGGCACAGGATTAGGCAATGCTTCATTCTGTTGTACAGCAGGTCACTATGAGTCTGATTCAAAGCAACTGAAACTAGCAACAGCAAACGTTAATGTGATCAGTGTACTGAAAAGCAGGCCCTTCTTTCAAGGCCCAAGTAACTTTTTTCTGGTTGAGGAAAGAAAGAAGCAATCATCATTTCCTAAACACATAGTTTACAATATATGCTCTGTGATAAAGTGGTGCGAGTTACAGAAAAGGTAAACCCAGTATGCTGCAGGAACACAAACAAATACTCTCTAAGCCAGCCGGGAGAGTCAAGGTCTGACCCAACCATATGGTGGTAGACACAAAGCACTTCTGTGATTCTCCAAAGGAATATACTCTACAAATTCGAGTTCTTATGATTATTAATATTATTAATAAACTACCTTAGACTAGATTAATATCCTGGAGCTCTGAGCTGGGGAAAGCCTAATGGAAGCCCCGATGGTCTGCATTTAAAATTTGCATAGTGGATTTATTTTAATTAGTTTACACTTCATTCTGAACACTCTTGAAATTCTCTTGGGCAGCTTTTTGGTTCTTTTAGCTGTCAAAATAGATACCCAAGCCTCCTGCCAACAATAAACTGAACGCCGTGCTACTTCTTGCTGAGTGGACTTAAGTTTGGCCGCTCTAGATCTCTTTACTACAAAACCTGGGTAATTAATTTATGTGGAAAACAGCCTTTGATCAAATTTTACTAGCAAGAAATAATTTGAAATTGGGTCAATTGTATCAGAAATCCCAAAGGCTTCTGAAGATTTCTTGGATCATAGACACATTAATGAATTTTGGAAAGGATTGAATTGACTGTATTTTGGTTTTCACCAAAAATGCCTATGTTTAAAACTATGTCTCATTCAAGTTCAAGTGTGCATGGTAGTTATTTTGAACATTTAAAGACATTTATTCCCTCCTCCTTTCATTTATTCATTCATTCATTGACTGACCATTGAATGTCTCCCATGCATGGAACATGTACCTGACCCTTTCATCAGATGGACTTCACTGAACTTATTTTCCTCTTCTTTCTAGATGGGCAGTGATGACACCAAACATAAGCATGAACAGAAGTTTTAAAATTGCAAATCTGAAAACCCAGCAAGGCAATCTCCAGCAGATCCCTAACTCCTCTAACAGGTATGGATCAACTCAAGAGCCAGCATCTGGAAACCTTTATGTTTTGTCAACTAAGATAAAAGTTTCCATTGAGTGGGATAGGGGAGGCAATAAGGCCAAATTTACAACTGCAACTCCAGATGAATCAAATCAGAATTGAAGAAAGCTTTCAAATAAAACTTGTGAGACGGGGAATGGATCCTTCTTTTTCCCTTGTTGTTGTTGTTGTTGTCAGGTGCCATCGAGTCGGAACCGACTCATAGTGACCCCATGCACAGCAGAATGAAACAATGTTTGATCCTGGGCCAACCTCACTACCGCCGCCACACCTGAATCCATCAATGATGCCACCTGGCTGATCCATCTCTTTGGGGGTCTTCCTCTTCTTCTCTGACCCTCCACCCTACCCAGCATGACATCCTTCTCTAACGGTTGTTTCCTCCGGACAATATGTCCAAAGTAGGAGAGACGAAGCTTAGCCATCCTGGCCTCCAAGGAGCACTCTGGCTGCACTTCTTCCAAAACAGATCTATTGGTTCTTTTGGCAGTCCATGGCACTTTCAGTATTCTCCTCCAACACCACAACTCAAAGGCATCAATTCTTCTACGATCCTCCTTATTCACTGTCCAGCTTTCACATCCATATGAGGCTATTGAAAACACAATGGCCTGGGTCAGGCGCACCCTAGTCCTCAAGCTGACATCTCTGCTCTTCAACACTTTAAAAAGTTCCTGTGCAGCAGATTTGCCCAGTGCAATACGTCGTCTGATCTCTTGACTGCTACTTCCGTGAGTGTTGATAGTTGATCCAAGAAGAATGAAGTCCTTGACAACTTCAATCTTTTCTCCATTGATAATAATGTTGTTTATTGGTCCAGTGGTGAGGATTTTTGTTTTCTTTTTCCCTAGGCAGATGAAACACTATTATTTTCTGAAAATTCTGATTAACAATGGTCTTCTTTCACTACTGAAATCATGAACCCAAGATCAGTGAGTGTTCTTTGGCCACAAGCAACAGAAACACAACTGGACAAATTGAGCAGAAACATAATTATTGGAAGGAATTGGACCACTCATAGATTCAATGTGAAGGCTGACAACCCAGGCTGGAAAAGTTTAGGAACCAGCAGCTCCCAAAGTGCAACAGGAGTTCAATCACTGGCCAGAAGAGCCAGGGCATGGTTTCCATTACCAAATTCAGAACACAGAGGTCCAGGAGAACCCAGATAATTAGCCTGGCCTGGGTTTCACATCTGCAACTGCCCCAGGCACATTGTCAGGCACATTAATTCTCAGCCAGCCCCACCATGACTGAACAACATGAGAGAGGGACACCACTAAAAGGCACCAAGTGCTTTTACTCAAAGGAGTTGAATAGAAGAGTACTCCTAAAATAAATAATAAATAAAAAGATCTCCTATAGTAGGAAAGATTTCCCACTATCCATCTGTCCATTTGTCATGCTATGTTCATTTACATATCACTACAAAGCCACCCCACATCTGGCACTCATCTCTCAGTTTGTCCTACTCTGGTGGCTTGTGTGTTGTGGTGATGCTGGAAGCTATGACACTGGTATTTGAAATACCAGCAGGGTCACCCATGGTGAACAGATTTCAACTGAGCTTCCAGACTAAGACAAACTATAAAGAAGAAGAGGCAGACTACTTATTAATTATTAGCCACTGACTACGTTATGAATAGCACAGAACGTTCTCAGATATGCTGGTAGAAGATGAGCCCCTGAGGTTGGAAAGCACTCAAAGTACAACTGGGGAAAAGCTGCCTCCTCAAAGAAGAGTTGACCAAAATGACGCAATGGAGTAAAGCTTTTAGGCCCTTCATTTGCTGATGGGCACAACTCAAAATGAGGAGAAACAGCTGCAAACATCCATTAATAATCAGAACATGGAATTACAAATTATGAATGTAGGACAATTGGAAAATATCAAAAATGAAATATAAAACATACAAATTGAATCCTTAGTCATTAGAGCTGAAATGGACTGGTATTGGCCATTTTGGATCTGACAATCATATGGTTTATAATGCCAGGAATGTCAAATTAAAGAGAAATGGCATTTCAGTCATTGTTAAAAGGGACATTTCAACATCTATCTTGCAGTGCAATGCTGACTATGATAGAATACTATCCATATGCCTAAAAGGAAGACCAGTTATTCAATTTTACATGCCAACCATTAAAACCAGTGATGGATGTGTGGTGCTGTAGGATAAGCACTCAGCCATGTGGTCGGTTTGAACCATAAGGTTGGTGGTTCAAACTCACCAGCAACTCCTCAGAAACTGTATACAGGGTCACTCTGAGTTGAAATGGACTTGATGGCAACAACAACAACAACACTGTGATAGTTCAGGTTTTGTGTCAACTTGACTGGGCCAGGGATTCCAGTGGTTTGGCATTGAGATGTGGTTATTCCCATGGTGAGATCTAATACAATGTAGTTCACTCTGTGATGATTGGCTATGAACAATGTAGTTCACTCTATGATGACTGGCTATGAGCAGGCATAGTTAAATCTATGTGGTTGACTATGAGTAGGCATAGTTAACTCCATGATGATTGCCTATGAGCAGCCAATCAATTGAAAAGATGTTTTCATCGGGGGTGTAGCCTGCTTCCAATATAATGAACACTCAGGCAAAGCTTGCTTTTCTGCTGGGTCTGAATCTCGCATCTGGCTCATCCTCCAACCTCAGGTTTTTGGACTTGAGTCAGTGGCCTGCTTTATTATCTGCCTGCCTACCTGCCTGCCCATCTGCCTGCCAGTCCTGCCTGCCAATCTTGATTCATCTGATTGTGACTTGGGACTCTTCCACCTCGACAATTTGAGCCATTTCCTTGATATAAACTCCCCTTATCTATATATACAAGGAGCTCTGGTAGCGTAGTGGTTACGAATTGGGCTGTGAACCACAAGGTCAGCAGTTTGAAACTACCAGCTGCTCCGCGGGAGAAAGATGAGGCATTCTGCTCCTGTAAAGATTTACAGCCTCGGAAACCCTGTTCAGGGTCGCTATGGGTCGAAACTGACTCAACGGCACTTGACAACAACAACAACAATCTATATAAACATATATAACACACTGATTTTGCTTCTCTAGAGAACCCAGTCTAAAACATCTACCACCTTCTTCAGTCTGAAATGGATTAAAATGTATTGATAATTACTGGTGATTGGAATGTGAAGGTTGGAAACAAAGACGCAGGATCAGTAGCTGGAAAATATGGCCTTGATGATAAGGTGTTCCTGCCTCAGAAAGGCAGGAACTTTCCCAGAAGTCTGTACTTCCAGTCCTTCAACTTGAACTGAGTCACATGACCATGTGAGCAGTGTGGGAGTCTAAGCATGTGTTTATTTTCTAAGATCTGACAATGGAAATAGACAGTGAGGGGGTAGAAAAGGATGTGAGTTCAGCCAGCAAGTTCAGCCCCCTACCCTAGCACATGAGATGACACTTCTCCCTTAGTTGTGGTCCTCTGAAAGGCAGGTGCCACAAGGTGTCTGTGCTTTCTGGGCACAAGCAGCCTTGGTTTCAAGGTTGGGCTGTGAAGCATAAAGTAGTTCCTCATCAGCTAACTGAACATGCTAGAACTCGGGGGCCTCTCAACAGCAGTCTCTGCTCAATTCCTATATCCATAAAAGCAAATTCGCCTACCAACAACTCAGCATTTGAAACTCACTGAAGGTTACAATCCAGGGACAGGAATCAGGAGACCCCAGCACCGAATTGCTCATGGTGCTGATTGTATGGCAGTACTGACCCTGGGCTGGGGACCTTGCAGAATGTAAGTGCAGGAGGCACACGAAGGCTCTCTCAGCCAACACCTGCCATCAGAGGGCAAGTGCTATGAACTGAATTGTGTCCCCAATAAATGCATTGAAATGCTAACCACAATGCCTACAGATGCAATTTCATTTGCCAATAATGTTCTTTTGGTTATGTTGTTGTTGTTAAGTGCCGTCAAGTCAGTCCCAACTCATAGCAACCCTGTATACCCCTATAGGGCTTCTGAAGAGTGGCTGGTAAGCTTGAACCACTGACCTTGTGGTTCAAACTGACCTTGTAGTCCAGCACATTAACCCACAGCACCATACCAGGACTCCTTTTGTTATGTTAATGAGGTCATTATGTCAATTAGGGTGTGTCCTAAGCCATTCACTTTTGAGATATAAAAAAATGGGACTGTTGTTAAGTGCCATGGAGTCAGTTCTGACTCATTGAAACTCTAGGAGTGGCTAGTAGGTTTGAACTGCAATTGGCAGTCCAGTGCTTATTCAATAGTGTCACATCAGGTCTACAAAAGATAGGACTAGGAAAATAGTTGTAGGCATGTGTAGAGTGCCAAGGAATCAAGGAATACCAAGTGTACAGAAACAGAGAGATTCCCCCTCTTCCCAGGTGACATAGAGAGAGCTTTCTTCTAAACCCTGTGCTCAGATTCATACTTCTAGTCTCCTAATTGAGAAAATACATTTCTGTTTGTTAAAGCCACTCTCTTGCAGTATTTCTTTTTTTCTTTTTTTAACTGTTTTATTGTGAATTATGTGATAGTTTACATAGGAGAACATTAGTTTTACATTCATTCTATCGTATATAATTACATTGCCATGGTTACAGACCCCTCCATGCATCATCAACCAACCAAAGGGTACACCCTGCAAGCCTGCCCCTCAGTCATCAGCACACAGCCCCTCTCCCTCTCTGGGTCTAGAGTTCCCAGCCACTCCATCTCTCCATGTCATCCTCTCTGCCTCCATCTCTGGCATCACTGTTTCTCTGGGTAGGGTCCCGCACTCCGCTCTTCTCCCTTAATGGTCCCAGGGGCCTCCGCTCCTGGCCTTCTTGCAGTATTTCTATTATACCAGCAATAGGAAACTAAGAAAGCGAGTGAGACAAACCTATGACCCCTCCGCAAGTAGTAGTGGAGCAGGGCACCAAGGACTCCTGAGCAGCTCAATCTCCCTGATGTGCAGCAAGCACTTTGACCATGTGCCCCCAAACCACTGTCAGCCTTATTCTTAGTGCAGCCAAGCAGGGAAGGGGCGGGGGGGGGTTGACACCAGGACAGCCCCTGCCCCTGCAAAGTGGGACTACTTTGTAACCAAGTTTCAACCTGTCAGCTGTTCCTAGTGGGACCACTTGTTAGGTGCCATCTAGTTGGTACCAACTCATAGCAACCCTGTGTACAACAGAACGAAACACTGCCCGATCCTGGGCCAACCTCACAATTGTTGCCACGCTCAAGCCCATTGATGCTGCCACTTTGCCAATCCATCTCACTGGGGTGGGGGGGGGGGGGCGGGCTTCCTGTTTTTCTCTGACCCTCCACCTTACCAAACATGATATCCTTCTCCAAGGACTGATCCCTCCTGACAATATGTCCTAAGTATGAGGGATGAAGTCTGGCCATCCTGTCCTCTAAGGAGCATTCTGGCTACACTACTTCCAACACAGATCTGTTTGTTCTTTTGGCAGCCCATGGCACTTTCAATATTCTCCTCCAATGCCATAACTCAAATGCATCAATTCTTCTATGGTATCCGTTATTCACTGTTCAACTTTCGCATGCAAATAAGGTTATTGAAAATACCATGGCTTGGGTCAGGCACACCTTAGTCCTCAAATTGACATGTTTGCTCTTCAACACTTTGAAAAGGTCTTGTGCGCAAATTTGCCTAATGCTTTAAGTCGTTTGATTTCTTGACTGCTGCTTCCACAAAGGGTTGATGGTTGATTCAAGAAAAATGTAGTCTTTGACAACTTCAATCTTTTCTCCATTGATAAGAATGATGTTTACTGGTCCAGGGGTGAGGATTTTTGCTTTCTTTACATTAAGATGCAATCCATACCAAAGGCTGTGCTCTTTGATTTTCATCAGTAAGTATTTTAAGTCCTCTTCACTTTCAGCAAGCAAGGTTGTATCATCTGTATATCACAGGCTACTAATGAGTCTTCCTCCAATCCTGATGCTACATTTTTCTTTATAGAACCCAGCTTCTCGGATTATTTGCTCAGCATACAGGTTGAATAAGTATGGTGAAAAAATACAACCCTGTCGCACACCTTGCAGAACGTGAATTTGATGTTTGGTGCATCTTCCCAAGAACTCAGTCATGTATCGCCTAACCCAGGTCTACTCTTAGTTTCCTACTGCTGCTGCAACAGAGACAGTGGCAACTTGAAAGAAGAGGGATTTTCTCACAATTCTAGAGGCTGAGTTCTAATCAGGGTCTTAGTCACACTGATTTCTTCTCACAAGGCATCTGCCTTCCCACGTGTATTTGTGTCGAATCTGCTCTCTCTTTTTTCACTGTTTACCTCTATCTGTGAAGACACTATTTACCCCACTGTGTCTGCACCTGTCCATGGTACTTCTGCCAACCTCCTTCTTTCCTGTCTTGTTTGTTGTCCTCTCCATCACCCACATTAACATGTATCTACCCTCTAGACCACAACCCTCTAGACACACGTTAATGTGGCACTGGTGTGGCGCTGTGGGCTAATGCATCAGACTGCAAAGTCATTTGAACTGCAAGTTCGGTGGTTCAAACTCACCAGCTTCTCCTTGGAAACCCTATACAGAGTCACTGTGGGTCGGAATTGACTCAATGGCACTTAACAACTTAACAACAACCCTCTAGATACATGTTACTTTCCCTTCCCTCCTATCCCTGGCAACCATCAAAGAGTGTTTCATTTTTCTCTTTCAAATGTTTATATATTTGCAGGATATAAAAATATGTTTGTCTCACTCTTCGTCCCTTACTCACTCAGCCTATGTCTTAATCCATGTATCTATGCCCAGAACACCATTGTTCCAGGGATGAATATCTATCACTAGTCACATCTATCCCCCTTAAGCCCATGCATGTGTCCCTGTATCTTCAACTATCTTCATTATTCTTCTGCCACTATCCCTCTTCTTGCATATTACCTTCCCCCTTCCTATGTATTGCCTTCCCCATTACCCAGCTAACATGTGTTTACCCACTAGCTTCCCCCACACCCTTGGTAACCATCAAATAAATATTTCTTTTAGTCCAGAAACCTTTTCTTAAGCTTTTACAATAACAGTCTCAGACAATATTTGTCTATTTGTGATTGACCAATTTCACTCAGCATAATGTCCTCTAGGTTCATCCAAGTTATGAGGTGTTTTGCAGATTCATTGTTATTCTTCAGTGTTGCATAGTATTCTCTTGTGTGTATGTACCAAAGTTTGTTTATCCATTGTTCCATTCATGAGCACTTAGGCTGTCTCCATTTTTTTGCTATTGTGAATAGTGCTGCAGTGAACCACTCATGTCCTGGCTCTTAATTCTTACAGATATATATCAAGTAGAGGGAGTGCTGGGTCATAAGGTATTTCTATTTCCAATTTTCTGAGGAATCAACATCCCATTCTCGAGTGGTTGAACCATTTTACAGTCCACCAGCAACATAGGAGGGTCCCAGTCTCTCCACACCCTCACCAGCATTTGTTGCTTTCTGTTTTTTTGAACTTTGCTGTTAATGCTGGTGTGAGATGATATCTCATTGTTGTTAATGGCTAATCATTGTGAAAATCTTATCTCTTTAATGGCTAATCATTGTGAAATTTTGTTGACTGTCTGGTGAAGTATCTGTCATGTCCTGTGCCCATGTTTTATTTGGGTTGTTGGTCTTTTTCTTGTAGAGATGTTGTAGTTTTCTACAAATTTTAGATATTAGTCCCTTGTCTGATATGTCATTGCAAAAAAAAAAAAAACATTTCACAGTCTGTGGACTCCCTTTTTACTCTTTTAGTGAAATCTTTTGATACACAGACATTTCTAATTTTTAGGAGATCCAAGTCATTTATTTTGTCTTTTACTGATAATGCATTCTTTGTAATGTTTGATAGTGTATGCATGCCATGTATTAGAGCCCGTAAGTTTGTCCCTAGTTTTCCATGGATGATATTTATAGTTCTACTTTTTACGTTTAAGTCTTCAATTCATGTTGAGTTTGTTTTTATATGTGATGTGAGTCCAACTGATTTTTTGTTTTTTAACTGATTTTTGATGATCGATCTTATATCCTGCCACTTTGCCAAATCCTTCAATGAATTCCAATAATTTTCTTGCTGAGTAATCTCCTCTTTTTATCACTCAGAAATGATTGGATTTAGAACCCACCCTCATTGGTTCAACTCATTAACATAACTAACAAAATTCCTATTTACGAAGAGGAGTCTATCCACGGCTACAGGGATGAAAAGTAATTTAATCCATGTACTGTGTTGGATATTGGCAGGGTCACAGGTCCCAGCAGGAAGAAGAATACACAGACAGGATTTGGAAAGGAATGGAATGAAGGGACAATAATAGAGGTTGAGACAGAACTAGGGAGACCCATAAATGCATGAGGCCCTTCAAGAAGAGTGGGGGTCCTCTAGAGGCAAAGGAGATCTCATTACTGTCCAGGAAGAGCTGATGTCCAGGGAAGGGGCATCATCACACAGCGTTGTGGCCGTGCCAGGGCCCACACCACAGCAAGGAGGAGCGTGAAGAGAAGTACCATTGTATCCCCACACCGCCTTTAATAGCCATTGTGCCTCCCTCTGGTCAAACCCCACAGGAATCCAGAGACACTGTCACTTCCCTGGGTGGGTCTGGGGTGAGGGACAATGAGAAAATAGCAATGAAAGTTACCCCTAAGTCCTGGAATGTATTATAATGAGGGGACAGGCAACAAAGAGGTCATTTAATTTTAGACTGTGCTCACTCAGTGCCTTGAAGCAGACAGACAAGGTTCTAGGTGTGAGCACTGGGAAAGGGACCATCACATAGAATGGTCAGAGAGGGACTTCCAACTTTACGGTGCTCCATTTTCTGGTACTATGTCACACACTACTCTGTTGTGATTCACGGGGTGAATTTTCAGTGGCTGAGTTTCAGAAATAGATTTCCAGGCCTTTCTTCCTAGTCGGTTTTACTCTAGCAGCTCCACTGAAACCTGTCCAACATGAGTGACCCTGCTGATGTTTGAAATATTGGTGACATAGTATCCAGCATCATACCCACCAATATGTAAACCACCACAGTACAACAAATGGACAGATGGGTGGTAGGCCATGTTCATGCCCTGTACTTATTTCTTCTGCAGAGAAAAAAATTCTCACTTGGCAAACTGCATCTGACTGACCGGGAGATCTGGTTCTGAAGGAAGAGGGCTACCCCCACACCTACAGAAGTACGGCTGGCTGGTGCCTTCCTGTGCAGCAGACCATGCAAGGCAACAAGAAGGGCATGGATGGCCTCAGTGACTCATCCAGCATTGGCAGCCTGCTGGACGATGCAGACCGTGAGGTGAGCAGCCTCACAGATCGTGCCTTCCGCAGCCTGTGCATTTCTGAGGACACGGCCTTCAGTGAATCCCCAGACTTCACTTGCCAGGTGTTGGGGAGCCTCCACCAGGGCACTGTGAGTCACACCCAGAGGAAGAGTGGCATCTGGAGCCAGTTACCCTCGCAGGGTGGGGAGCATGCCGGCTGGGCAGCCACACTTCAGCAGCTACCCAAGTATGTGCAAGGAGAGGAGAAGTACCCCAAAGGCAGCCCCCCACTAACGCCAGTCCAGAGGAAGCTGGAGGTGCCACTTTCTGGCCTGAGAAGCAGCAGCAAGCCTCTTTCCAAAGTATCATCCCTAATTAAGTCCTTTGACAGGCCAGAGAGCCAGCATAGTGACATTAGGCCTCCCCCAAGTAAGCCTTCCACTCTGAAAATTGCTCCCAAGTTTGCTCCTCTTCCAGAAAGCGGTGTCAACTTCTGCTTCGATTCCGCTTTTCTGACTGTCAGGAGGGTGCCCGCTGAAGTCTCCAGCACTCACCAGAGTGGCCATCAGCCTGGCAGGAAGCACCAGGAGCAGGAATCCCCAAAGAACCCTGAAATGTCCTGTCACAGCTCCAGCACCTTCCTCCCAACCCCCAATGTCTCTAGCTCCTCAGAGTCCAGGTTCCATTCCCCAGCCCACAAGACAGTCAAAGGGGAGCCTGGGAAAGGCAAAGAGTGGGTTCCCAAAGGGACCTTCCTTCACAGTGAAAACAGTGCTTTTGAGTCGTGGGATACCCTCCAGCCACGGCTACTACAGAGAAAAGACCCTACTGAGGTCCCAGAAAGCAAAGGGCCCAAACATTTCCAGGAGGTGCCCCTGCTAAGAGAACCCCATCTGCCTGAACACAAAGTCTCCCCCAGCCAAATGCTGCCAGGCTTTAGTCAGGAAGAGAGCCAGCAGCACACTGGGACTCTCTCCACATCTGGACCCTGGGACTCAAGGGACCCTGGGACCCAGGTGTTCACAATGGAGAGGAAAGCCTCTAGCTCCCAGCCTGACCCTCCACTGAAATCAATCCAGGCTCCATGGAGAAAACCGAAGGCCAGCAAGACAGGCAAAGAAAGTCTACAAGATGCTTCAGAAGAAACAAAACAGCCCTACAAGAGGGCACCCCCTTTGTATGTAAAGCAGACACTCGAAGGACAGTTTCCTGAAGCTGAAGCTCCTGACCTACCTGTAGACCCCAATGAGCGCTACACTCCTCCTTTTAACATCAGTGAGCTTCTGACACCCATTCTACCCACCAAGCATGTCCTGGACTCGTTGAACAGCCAGCCAACAGAGAAGATTCCATCACCCCCAGGACAGCCCAATGGATACCAAGAGAAGGAGCCAGGTGAGGGCCAGTCCTGGGACAATTACAAATCCAAAGCCCCTAACCTGCTCTTCAATCTCAAAGATGTTCGTAAGCATGTGAAAAACATCTATAGTCCCAATCCTCTCTTGAAAGGCCTTGATGAAAAGCCCAGAGATAAGGTCGAAGACAAGCAAGAGATTGTTAGCAATGGAGTCATCCTCCCTGTCAGGACAGTTGAGGACAATCCTAGAGCAGAACCTAGTGGTTCATCTGCAGACATGTTTGGAACTCTTAGCTCAGCTCCAGCTAGCACCAAAGCCCCCTTTTGTGTCAATGGGGAGACTGTGGAGACAGGCAGCTATGAGGAGGACAATGCCTATGGAGAGGCAAAGCTGAATCCCACCAAGCCAGGCTGGGGCCTGGACTCCAACAAGCACATCCTCAGGAGGCAATTCTCACTGAAGCTCTCTAGCCAAGAGCCCGAGGCTTTGAAAGCTGCTGAGATGCCGCAGGCCCACCAGCTACAGAATGGGTTTTCTAGATCAGTCTCCCAAGACTCAGAGCCTGATACAGAGGCAGGTCTGCAGAACCCAGACTCCTACCAGAAGCCCTCTCCAGGGCCCCTTTCTCCTGAGGAGGAAGATGTATTTTATAGTGACAGCCAGTCTGATTTTATGCCAGGTCTCCAAAGCAAGACTAAATTAAGCACCAGTTCTTCAGATCAATCCTTTGCCTCATTCGAAGATCAACAGAAGATGTTGTGTGCCGAGAGTCAACAGACAAACAGGAAGAATGATATGAGTGTAAGTGACAGTCAGAGGGATGAGAAGGAGAGAATGTTGGGAAAAGACAGGCAGCAGATGCCCTTAAGTAATGGGCATGTGTGTACAGATGAGAACAGCAAGGGGGAAAGGTTGGAAAAAGATGGTGAGAGTTTGTCTGAAGGAAGACCAAGGAAGGTATCAACAGAAGCAAATTTCAGAGGCTCTTGTGTTGGAGGAACTAAGGCTATGGCCCTTTCACATACCAAAGAGTTCACAGAGGCACCGTCTTCCACTTTGAACAAGCATTCGCTATTTTTGATTAAAGACAACACCCTCAGGACGACTCCTGTAATCAAGCCCATCACACTGCCCCTCCTGAGGACTCTATCATCAGAGGATCCCACCAGTGGTGGCCGGAAAGAAGCGGAATCCCCAAGGCTAGCTAAGGATCCTGGTGTCTGTGCTCCAGAGAGCCAAGGAATGCCCAGCACCCCAGCACCTGACCACCCACTGCCCACTAACATGCAGGACTCACCCTGGAAGCATAAAGCCCACCAGGGTCCAGAAGACCTCCTGCAGGTAGCCAGCACAGCCAAGACAGGAGCCTTGCAGTCATCTGTAAAGGGGGCTCTCCCATCTCCTCCACTGGTGGGAGATGGTGATAGAATGAGGCCATCCCCAGGTGTGGCCCCTAAAGTTGTGGGGAACAATGGCAGGAGGAGCTCCACAGACCAGGTGAGGTTGAATGCTCCAAGGTGCATGCCACGAATCACTTTCCCAGAAGATGACACAGAAGACAAGACAAGCCCACACTTACTGGGGATGTGTTGGGAAGAGCCAACAGGAGGTTTCAAAAGTACCTTTTTGTCCACACCCAGAGCAGGGGCCCTAAGGAAAAGACTGATCCCCGGTGAGATGGTGACTTCTCCCAACGCCAGTTCCCTAGAGGGAGAGAGCATGTATTCTCCCACCAGCAGCAGCGTCCCCAGTGAGCTGAGTATGCTGCCTCAAGAGGACCTGCCCAGAACCAGCCCCAGGGCTCGCCTCTGCCCTGCACCAGGCATCCAGAGGGAAGATGTGACCCACGCCTTGTTATGGGAGGAGGCCTCTGACCCCCAACTTGAGACAATGGCATTAGACCTCAGGTCTTTATCTCCCAGAGGTTCCCTTGTGGACATGACCAGCAGCTCAGCAGGTCTTCCAGAGAAGCTGGGACCACCTGTGCAGCCAGAGAGGTCTGTAGGCAAGCCACCTGCCGTCCCACCCAAAAGTGAGAAGGCCCTTCGACGGGCGAAGAAGCTGGCCAACAAAAAGAAAAAGACTGATCAGGGACAAGAGAGACCTACTGAGTCCTGGGAGGAGCGAACCTGGTCCAAGGATATAAAGAGGGCCGGGCACAGGGCACTGTCCCCGGAAGAGATGCCTTGGCAACCCAGTTTCCCTGCAGTCCGGTCCCTGCCGCCTTCCACACACCGCCACTCTGTATCCAGCTTCTCAGAGCACAGCATGATGTGGCCCAGGGAACCTCCGCTGGCCAAGCCCCTGCTTCCATGCCCTGCCACACAGAAGGTCCTCCAAGATCCCCAGTCTGGGGAATACTATGTCTTTGACTTGCCACTTCAGGTGAAAATTAAGACCTTCTATGAACCAGAGACAGGCCAGTATTTCAAGGTCCCTATCCCATCCTCAGCAGGGGGCTCCCCAGAGCCCCCTCTGGCAGCAGAGGCACTGGATGACCATCCCCTGCTGTTGGCTGGCTTCCAGCCCCTGCCTGTGACAGCCTTGACACCTCTGCGGTGTGCCTCCCAGCTCTCTACTCCCACCTTCCTGTTGTCAAGCCCTCCCGTCACCAAGGTGGCCACTGTTGGGCACAAGGACCCCCACAAGGCTGAACTGCAGTGTGTCTCTCAGGCCTCCCGGGACTCCACCCAGAATATACCCGGCCAGTACCCCAAAGGGCCTCCCCAGAGCTCACAAGAGGAAGGCAGAGAAGCTCCAAGCCTAGAGATCATCGCCATCAATGACTTAGAGGATTTTGTCACTGAAGACTTTTCTTGAAAATTAAGGCAGACTAACCCTCCACCCTCCAAATAAACCCAGAAAAGCTTACTTACCCGCCTCCCCAGAACAATCACTCTTTCTGTCTCTTGCACACACACACCTATACTCAGACACACGTTATGTACACACATGCACAAACATGCCTACATGCACACATAGACAGCTCCACATACTTAGCCATTTGAGATCCCTCAAAGTCCAAAATGGTGTGGGAGATTCTGAGAAAACCCACCACAAACTCCCCTCAGGCAAACCTCTGCTAAAGAGCAGGTCCTCTGAGGGGCACTGTTAGCATCCCTTGGTTCCTCTTCCCAAATCCCTCCCACTCTTCACCTTGCTATCCTTCCTTCCTTCCTTGCCCATCCCCTGAACCATCCAACCCCTTCTCTGGGTCAGGGTTCTGTGGACACAGTAGCTAGAATGCTTATAAAGAGCTGTGTTGGAGGAGCCACCCAGGCAAGCAGACTACACTGAGACAGAGGCTGAGCTGTAAACACACAATGCCAGCACAGACAAGGCGACTTCATCCCAACGCAGAACCACCACTACTCAGTGTCCACTGCATCTAGGCAAAACTGGCTCAGGGACTAACCTAAGACAATGGAACATCTTGTTGAAATGTTTGAATAGGATAGGTTTTCTTCACAGGATGTACCTTGCTTCTGAAAGCTATTTTCTGATAAAGAAAAGGCTGCCTTTAAAAATGTGAAACAGTTTGCAGGTATGTTTCTCTCTCCAACTCCTGTCTTCCTTCTATGGGTACAGCAGATCTGCCCAGCTAGTGGTTTAAGGACCATGTGGACTCCAGACCTGTGTCCCTGCCATATGGGGCATGGGGTCCTCCATGCCTGAGCACTGTACTGAATTTGGGGTCAGCTTGGCTCCCTCCCAGCCCAGCATACCCTCCTCATCTCTTTCACCCTGTTGATGCCTTCTCTGATAGGGCCAGGGATGCAAAAACAAAGTCACCCAACCCTCATCTCAGGCCCAGGGTAAGAAGTCAGCCTGATGCCTTCCTATGCAGCCGAAGAAAACTGCCCCTAACTTGTGACCAGCACGGTGCCCTAGCCTCACAACAAAACAAAACAGTCATTTGTCTGAGTCTCAGGTCCTTAATGCTACCTGAATTCACAGCATCAATGCCATCAGGTTTGGCTATCCCTAGAGAGCCAGCCAGAATGATTAGTGAGGAGTTGAGGCAAACCCCAGAAAAAGTGTTGCCTAACACAGGGGTGAGGAACCTTTTTTCTGCCAAGGGCCATTTGGATATTTAGAACATCATTTAATATAAATTTATGTTGCCATGAAAAAGCTCTGAGATTTGTTGAATTTCAAGTCCCACCTGCAGTTGCCTTGGCAGGACCAGACCAAATGATTTCATGGACTTATACAACCTTCAGGCTAGATGTTCCCTCCTCCTAGTAAAACTCGGTTAAAAGTAGCTATTCCCCACAAGGAAAAATAGCCCATTACTGACTTTATGTTTCTTTTGCCTGAATTCTGGAGTAGAAGCAACATGTTGTTATTATAAGCCGGTTCTGACTCCCAGCAAGTCTATGTAAACAGAACACAGCCCTGCCCAGTCCTGTCCCATCCTTCCCAGTATTGCTATGCTTGAGCCCATTGCTGCTGCCATGGTGCCAATCCATCTCATTGGGGAGCTTCCTCTTTTTTTGCCGACACAGAGCAACATACACAAAGCTAGGAACAAAAAGATGGATATTTGAAAGCAAGGCATTTAACATCTGCTCCCAGCAGAGAGCAAGCATTCTGTGGACACCTGGCTCCCCAGAAAGTGAGCTTGAGAACTTAGATCACACAACATCAAGTGCTCTGTGTCCCTGCAGAGTACAAAATCACTACCCCAGGAAAACCAACTCACTTTCCCAATGACTTTCTCCTCCTTCTGTCTTTCGATAGGGCTGATTACATATGCCTTCTCCCTCCCTCCGCTCGCCTTCATTTTCCCTCTCACCCCTCCCTCCCTATTTGCTTCTTCCCCTTTCAATGTCCCCTCCTTCCTCTCCGCCCCCCCCCCAAACATTGGCAGTTCCTGCTCTGTGCCAGGCACTTCAGGGGGTGAAAGGAGTTGAAAATATCGAGATAATAAGATCGGATCTCAACCCTCAAGGAGTTAAATCTAGCGGAGAAGAAAAACAAGTACAATCCTATATGGTAAGTAATTTAATAGGATGCTTTGAGGGAGAAGAGGCAGGCTTCCTGTGGGAGATGGTGTCTGGCCCTGGCAGCAAGCAAAAGACAGCACATCACTTACAATGAAACCAGAATTTCCCCAGTATACTTTTATTCATGCTTTTATTCTGGCTACCAAGCAAAACTGATAGATTCATTTTGCCATATAAAAAATGTGTGTAGCTAATTATTTATTAGTATTTCTCATCATCACAAGAACTAAGCCAGTGCGGTCCCCCAGGATAGATCCTCATTGATTGAAATTTCATTCATCTGAGTTGCCCATAAACACCACTATTTCTACCACTGTATTGAATGGGATAGTGGTGAGAACTGTGCAAATATATTGCCTGTGAAAATCATACGTAAAGACCACACCCACATCTTCTCTTCAGTGCATGGCTCTTCACTGTGAATCATAGCCCCTCCTGAGGGGAGTAACATACATGTGGAGCAATTCAAGGAAATGGCAAAGTTTCTGGAGCTGTTCAGCTGTAAGCAACCAAGAGTTGTCATTGTGGAATTGCAACTATGCGCCAACCCTGTGTGAGAAGCTCTGAACCCTGCTCTCTAGGAGAGCAGTGCACCTGTTAACCTCCATTTCCCAAAGGGAAACAAGGACACTGGGAAGTTCAGTCCCTTCCTAGTCACATGGCCAGTAGATAAAGAGCCAAGCTGGGAACTTGGCTCTCACTGACCTCTTGGAGGATTTACCTAACTCCCCACTGAGCATGGTCTCCACATCACCTAGGACTTGTGAGAAATCCAGAATCCCAAACCTCATTCCCTCAAGGTATCTGGGTGGCTTGTCTGCAAATAAAGCTTTGAGAAGTGTTAGCATAGAGTTTAGTAGACTTGGGAATGTCTGCAAGGTCAGGGTCCTCAGTTCAAGCTCACCAGCCACTTCTTGGAAACCCTATACAAGGTTGCTGTAAGTTGGAACCGATCCAACGGCACTTAACAATAACAACAACAAGGGATGCCTGAATGTCTTCATATTCTGTGTGACTCTTGTGCAAGGGGACTTGCAGGGAACTAATGTAGACTCAGTGTGACAAGGATATCTCCAATGATTAGAGCTCTGTGAAATGAATGTTGAATGACTTTGGGGACTACCAAGATCCCCATCCCTGGAGGTGCACTTTAGAAACTGAGACAGTGATGGATTCAGATGTCAGAGGAGCCTCACTGGATTTTGTGTCAACTATAACTCTGAGACTTCTGATACATTTGAGTTCTACTATTCAATATCTTGTATCCACTGTCTAAACATGAGTGACACGTTTGCATATAAAAGATGAGCTCTCTGGAAAAGCCCAAATTCTATACATATAAGAAATATTTGAACCCCGGTGTTCCAGTGAAGGTGTCTTGTGTGGACCTTCCACAGCTTTCAGATATGCAGACTGGGTGAGCAGAGAGTAGTCTGATCCCCATCACCAGCACAGACACAGAGCTCATCCACACCCCGAGCCCTACGCAAAATGCCTTGACAGGGACAGAGAGAATCAGAGGCCGTCTGAATTAAAACATCCATCTGCCCGCAGGCATCTGATGCCAGTGATGATCCTCCTAATGATCCCACCCCCAGAGGAGGAGTCCTAGCCCTGTGCGGGATTAGTCACCTGGGTTCTTCCTTGCTTTACTCCACATTCATGTGATCAGACTAACCAAGTGCAAGAAATGCACAGCTGTGGATTTTAAAGCTCACAGAAGATTGTGGTGCAGCCTGGCTTGCAAATACTACTCCAGAGCAGTGTCCATGCCCCTGGACCAGCCATGTGCCCAAGTGCTACCCTTGCCCAGAGTTCTGCCCAAAGGAAATCCTTCCAAGGAGGATTTAGACCCTCTGGGTCAAGCCTGAGATCACTGGGGGCCAGGGAGAATCAAAGGCATGCCCTTTTGTGTAGAAGACTCCTTGAGTGGTTCAGTTAACACGTTCAGCTGCTAACTGGAAGGTTGATAGTTTGACTCCACCCAGAAGCAACTCAGAAGAAAAGCTTGGTGACTTAGTTCTGAAATAGTATCCATTGAGAACCCTACAGAACTCAAGCACCAGCTCTACCCTGACACTTGTGGGGTCACCATGAGTCAAAGTTGGCCTGGCATAGCTGATTCCACCTTCTCCAGGGAAAGGCAAGACCCCAGGGCCACCCCTGTACTCCAGCAGCTCAGTAAGTGGAGGGGGGGGTGAGGGGAACAAGCTGCTCTAGATCTTCTGCCCCTCACCACTCCAGCTATTTCTCAAAGCTCTGACACTGAAATCTACAAGGAAGGAGGAAGATGGTGTCATTAGGAATAAAGCTGGTGGATGCTGCAACTGTGATCAACACAAGTATTTGTGGATTGAGGAGTTACACTGAGCATCATCATTTCCAAATCAATAGCCCAGTCCTTCTGGATTCATCATTTGTTCCAACTGCCTTCATCATTCTTCTCGAGCCTCAATTTATCTTGGCAATAGCTGCACTTGACACTACTTGCCCAGGTTCTTCCATGTCGTTACACTTCTGAGTCCCAGAAGTGCTCAGAAAGCTTATACCCATCCTCCCTGGGTCCTTTTTGTCTCACTTCATGATAATGTCAGCACCTGTTTTCTTACTCACTCAGAGCCTCCCTTATGTCTCCCCACAGTCAGCCCTTTATTCCACTGAATTTGGGAGATTTTTGACTGATATAATTTTCTTTCACTGTTACCAACCCTAGGTTACTGGTCCATCCTTCTTGCTACTCCCACACTTTCACCAGTGCATTTTTCCTTACTGACCTAATTTGCTTCCCAACTTCCAAATAATGAAAGTACCAGCAAACCAAGTCAAAAATGAAATGTTCTGTTTCTAGCAGATCCCTCCAGCCATTGGTCTCAGCAATGATGTCCCCCCATTCTCTTTCTTGTACCTATAGCCTTTAGAGTCCTAGAGTGGCACTGTAGGATAAGCACTAGACTACAAACTGCAAGGTTGGTGGTTCAAACCAACCAGCCACACCTCGGAAACCCTATACAGTTTCACTACGAGTTGGAATTGATTCCATAGCACTTCACAACAACAACATAGCCAATGGCATGACCTTCATTGTGAATGCACCTGCAGTGTCTTTGTCTAATCAGGTGTCTGTGGCACCTGCATGAGGCAGGTCATTTCTGGGGCCCTCCCTGTCTGTCCTGACCCACATACCTGTTGCCCCATCTTCACTGCCTGAAGTGCCAATTTCCAGAAAATGGTCCCTCTGAAGGAAACATTGTGAACAGCATGAGGCACAAGCTCAGACTGAGTACCTACAGCCTCTGCCCTGCACCTTCTCTGATTGTCCAATAGGCAAGGGTGGACTTCAGAAGTTGAGCCAGATGGCATGAGTTCGGGAGGCCAGCTCAGTTTCACTGGAAAGAAGAGGATCAACAAAAATGAGAGAAAGCCTCCAGGAAACGGACTGATACATTAGCTGCAGCAAGGGACTCAAACATATTCACAATCATGTTACACATGTGTTATACATGTTATACATGTGTCACCTGGACTCAGAACTGGCTCAGGGCCAGCTAACAATGAGCTGTATCACAGGCTACACTGTATCACAGGCTACACTGCCTCACACTGAATGACCCAAAGAAACTAGAACTAAACCCCACACAGAACAATGGAAGAAAGAGAGCAAGAAGACGACTCACAAGTATGTGAGGATGTAGAATGCACGGCTAATGACCTCCAGGAAGAATTGTCTCCTTTGCCATGAAACCAAAAGAACAGGATGGTGCTTGGTTACTATTGCTAAACATTTTGATCAAAATGCCAAAGAAGAGTCCTATTCAAAAGGGGATATATAAAACAGAATTTCAAATCCTTATGGGCTGTGGGCTTTCTACAGCTATGCAGGGTGGATGAAGCCCTGAAACCATTGCTCTGAGATCATCTTTAAACCTTAAACCAAAAATATCCCCTGAAGTCACCTTAAAACCTAACCATAGTTTAGCTTAACTATTAAAAAAAAAAAAAAAATAGTCTACTTGGAGCATTATGATACTTTAAGAACTATCTATGTGGTACTAAACTTACAACAGTAGCTCAAAAGATTAAGATAGGAATGTTAGCGGCCAGTGAGTTTATGTTAATGAGGTAGGAACAACTCAGAAAAGGAAGGTAAGAATGATTACACAACTTAAGGAATACCACCAATGTCACTAAATGATACATGTAGAAACTGTTGAAATGGTATGCATTTTGCTGTGTATATTCTCAACAACAAAAACAAATAAAATCTAGGTGGAAAAATTAGAGAAAGGAAGCTCCAAGGTATGTTGTTAGGTGTCATTGATTCATAGCAACCCTGGACACAACAAACGGAAACACTTCCAGGACCTGAGCCACCAATCGTTGCTACACTTGAGCCTATTCCTGCTGCCACTGTGCCAATCTATCTCGTTGAGAGAGTTCCTCTTTTTTGCTGACCCTGCACTTTACCAAGCGTGATGTCCTTCTCCAGGGACTGGTCCCTCCTGACAACATGTCCAGAATATGAGAGATGAAGTGTCACTATACTGGCTTCTAAGGATCATTCTGATTGTACTTGTTCCAACACAGATTTGTTTGTTCTTCTGGCAATCCATGGTACTTCCAATATTCTTTTCCAATACCATAACCCAAATGTATTGATTCTTCTATGGTCTTCCCTATTTATTGTCCAGCTTTCACATGCATATGAGGTGATTTAAAATACCATGGCTTGGGTCAGAAGCTCCTTAGTCCTCAAACTGATAGCTTTACTTTTCAAGTTCCAGGATATAGTCACAGTAAACTCATCTGGGGTCTCCCCCTCAAAGCAGGCCCCCACTCTTCCTGGCTCCAATTCTCAGTGATTGCATTGCCAGATTGCTGCTTCACAAAATCTGTGAGAGATAATCATAAAATGATTACTGTTGTCTTAAGCCATTGAGTTTCAGAATCTTTATTACATAATAAATTACCAGAACACTCTCTCTCCTAGCCTTTCTCCTCTCTCCACCAACTTTCCCTGCTAATAATCCCAGTGTATCCTACTGTGTCCCAGTTTAGACACCTCTTCTGTAGCGGGGCATGCTTGGTTCCTTACCTCCTGACACCCCTCAAGCCCCCGACCCCATGTCACAAGCACCTCTCGTGATGACCTGACTCATTGTTCTTCTTCCTCATTAGTGTGACCATCAGTTCCAGAGAGAGGGACTTTGTCTGACCAGGTCATCATTGTATCCCCACCAGTTAACCCAGTGCCAGGTACAAGGCAGGCCATCAGTAATCATCACTGATTTCAACAGAATTTTTAAAGGGTTGAAACCGGTAAAAATAATCTTTTCAGGCAATGCCATAGTAACAGTATTTCCTCACCTTTCTCCACTGGTTACTTAGCACCATGCGGATGAGCTCCCAGTCCCAACTCAGAGCAGGCACATACCTCCTAGTGGGCAGCTGAGGACACTACACCTCACAAATGTGGTCTGTAGACCCTAAGACCTAAGAACAGATGTTTCACAATGTAACCCATAAGTCAGTACTCACATTAACTAATGTTCTTGGATGAGGAATTCCACACCTGCCAACACAAGGAAGCCAAAAGGTTTGCCAAACACTCACAAATAACTTCAAAACCCACATTAGAACCAAATTATTGTTTGGTTTTGTGATGGTAAAATGATGAAGACATTAGACAAATTATATTAGGTGGTGAATGTGCTTGACTTTGTGATTACTACCGCAGGGAGGACTCTCAGCAGACAGTCTTCTGAAGTATTTCATCATGTCTGGTTGCCAAGTGAGAAGGCCAGATTAGTATACATAGGGTTTTAACTCATAAACCACTGAAGAAAAATGTTTAGAATCATGAGGGTAAGTTGAGTTAGTGATTTTTATCTCTCCATTTTCCTTCAATTCAATGAAACTGTCTAATTTAGCTCTATAAATCCTATATAGAGTGAGTATGAGTCAGAACTGACTTTGTGGCACTTAACAAATGGAGAAATAAATATTTCAACAACAAAAATTATTTTAAGGGATAAATATCATACTACCTAAGAATATAGGAGTCCTGGTGTGGTGCTGAAAGTTAATGCACTGGACTGCAAGGTTGGTTTGGACTGCAAAGTTGGAAGTTCAAGTTCACCAGCTGCTCCTCAGAAACCCTATACAGGGCCGCTATGAGTTGGAACCAGTTCAACGACACTTAACAACATCCTAGAGGTTTAACTCTAAGTAAAATTTAATATTATCAATCAGCAAGAAGTTTTTTACATCTTTACATTTTAATTAATTCCTCAGTGATTTTTTAAACAGATGACTCAAAATTTCTTGGAAAGTAAAATCAGCCACTAAGAGATTTTTCAAATACCCCCAGAAGTTGTAACAGCTTCTTTTAAATATGTTTTAAGGCTCCAAAGACTTAAAAACCAGTTGACCTCAGCAAAACGCATCCATTAAAAGAACCCTGATAGTGCCTTCTTCCCAGAGCATGTGGTTTTCACCAACAGGGCCAGTCCATTCATGCCTGGAAGGGGCTCTGATTTCTTACATTTTGTGTACCAGGGTAAGAGCAATATGTTATATTTCTTCTAAAACCTGTGCAGGTATATTTGAATCTAATAAGAGTCATCCAGGCTATGGCAGAAGATGCTGAGGAGAAGGGTTTCTCTAGGATAATCTAAGCTCTATGTTGATGGTCCTAGAAAAGATCTTACTAGGCCCAACAAAACTCTCAATGTGACTCCATTTTCCCTGACATTCAGGTACAGATTCAAGCAAATCAGGTGAGAGATGTCCACCCAAAGTGACCTCAGTGGTGGTGGTGGTAGTTATGTGCCGTGGAGTCGGAACTGACTCATAGTGACCCTGTACAGGGTTTCCGAGGCTGTAAATCTTTATGGGAGCAGAAAGCTTCATCTTTCTTTTGTGGAACAGCTGGTAGTTTTGAACTACTGACCTTAAGGTTTGCAGCCCGATTCGTAACCACTATGCTACCAGAGCTCCTTAATGTGACCTCAGTAGGTCCATTCAATAAGGCCACTTTTATATAAATCCAGAACCTTTGGGACTTTTAACAAGAATTTAAAAGAACTCTGTTTATAAATAATTTTACCACACTCACTGATTAAGCTCTTAATTGAATTTACCAAACACTTAACTATTTCAACTAACTCAACTACACAGTGTAGTTGAGTTCATTGCTGAATGAAGTATGAGAAGATTTAGAATGGTTTATGGGGAATAAATCCATTCTCTTTTCATTCTTTTTTTCCACGAACCTTTTGAAGCTTCTCATACCAGTTCTAAGTCAGTATAAAATAGGCAGACAGGACTGGGATCCTGGAAAGAAGGGAAACAAACAAGGTGATCCCTGTGATTACTCTCTGGAGGGAATTTCTAGGCTTCAATGCAGGAAGGGGAACCTCAAACACAGCTGCAATCTAGCTGAATTGAAGACATAAATATCCGAGTTTGGGGATGTCTGTTATTGTTGTTAAGTGCCATCAAGTCAGTTCCAACTCATAGTGACCCTGTATAGGGTTTCTGAGGAGTGGCTGGTGGGTTTGAACTGTCAACCTTGTAATATTAGTCTGGTGGGAAGGACTAGTAAATTAGGAAAGAAGGTAGCAACGCAGAAGAAAAGTTCTGGAAATCTGCTAATAGATCTCCTCAAATCTTTTGCCGATTACTGATATGCACGTGAGGGAAAGAAAACCAATTCTAGGAAAAGAATCAGTAGAAATAGACAGGTAGAACAATTATCACAGAATGCTGGAAATAGTTCATGTCCCATTAATCATAAACATAGTAAACAAGGCATTGGGTATAACCTTTCAAAAAGTATCACCCTAATTGTTGTTGTCGCTGTTAAGTGCCGTCGAGTCAATTCTGACCCATAGCGACCCTGTGTAGGGTTTCCAAGGAGCAGCTGGCGAGCTTGAACCACCAACCTTGTATTTCAAACAACTTTGCAGTCTGATGCATTAGCCCACAGCACCACACCAGGATTCCATCAATTCAATTCTAACTAATAATGACCTGGAACAGAAACATAGTGCAGCATCTTGCACCATCCTTGCAACCATTGGTGTGTTTGAGCCCACTGTTGTAACCACTATGTCAGTCCATCTCATTGGGGGTCTTCCTTGTGGTGAGGCTAAAATAAGTCCTAGAATAACATGTGCACTGGATATACCGTTAAAAAAAAAAAAAAAAAAGCTTGAAGGTAAGATTTCCAGCAAGATGGTAGACTAGGCAGGCACACTACACTGATCCTCAATAACAAACACACAAGAGATCAGATGAAATAGATATGAATTGCCACCATTTGAACTTTTGCAAGCAGTCTGCACTAGAGAGTGACAACACAAAAGCTCTCCCGTGGCTGGCAATGAAAAAGTTAGGATCTTCCCTAGTACCTCACACTCTCCTGATGGCCAGAAGCATGGCCAACTCCCATCTTCACCCACCTGAGCCCCCACCCTGCACAGTCCTGGTTCTATGTATGAAGTACACCTCTACCCAGTCTGGAGACAACTGAACTCGGCTGCGTCACACCAGCAGAACTCACAGTGTTGGATCCCTGGGAGGCTCGGAACTCCTTCTGTAACCAATCACCTTGCCTGAAGATGCCCTCTGAGTCCAAAAGAGCACCTTCCAAGAACAAACACCCTGATTTAGCCATCTTCTGAGTCAACATAAACTACTTCCGGATCAGGTGCCCTGACCCCAGACAGCATCAATTCTGGCAGGAACTCCATCTAAAACAAGACGTCCCATCCAGAACTTTGTCCCCCTACCCCACCCCATGATTTCCTTGACTGGCAGAGGGTGTTGACTAATACCAACTGTCCTTCCCCCTGCAGTTTTCTTCTCTCTTGGTTCTGTTTCTACTCTACTTTTCTTCTTTGTTTTTTGCTTCTCTTTCTTTTCTTCCCCTTCCATTGTTTTTATGCTTTCTTTCTCTGCTTTGTTTTTCCTTTTCTGTCTGTTTCTTTTTGCCTTCCCTTCTTCTTTCTCCTTTATATATTTTCTCTTTTCCTTTCCCCCTCCCTACATTTATTTATGTTTTTCTTTCTTTTTTACTCTTCCTTTGTTTTAATTTTCCTTTTCTTTTTTAGTCATCAATTGTTTTTTCTTGCTGTTGTTTGTCTGCTTCCCCCACATACACTTGTTTTTTTCTTTATTATCTTCTTTTTGCTGTTGTTTCTTTTTGTCTTTTTTCTCATGTTTTTATCTTTATTTTGATCTCTCTCTCTCTCTCTCTCTCTCTCTCTCTCTCTCTCTCTCTCTTGAAGGAATACAATAGTACCCACACAGCCTAGCCATACCCATACCTCATGCAGCCCCATCTAATGGTTTAGGATCACCATCTGTTCACAAACCAAGTGATCATCAAGAGATAGATACCACTTCCGGTAACCGACGGAGGCAAGACGACATGGGTAAGGAGAGCTCCAAGGACAAAGGGGGAGATCTCAAGGAGGAGGCCGTCCAGTAGTGAACTCAAAACCCTCAAATCACCATAAGACTCAGGGCATATGCCTCCTCTACTAGCTTTTTAAAAAATCACGCCACGGAGGAATTTTTGGCATTTTGAACTTTCACCCACCAGTGCCGGCAGCGACTGGCCCAGCTCCTTGGAGTTTTGAGGGTGGGGCTAGAACCAGGCCCAGCAGGGAATCTCAGGTGGACAAAAGCCTCAGGAGAGCTCTCTGACCCAGCTGGAAATCTCAAGACATGTAGCAGGCAGGGAAAGGGGGTTTGACCAGGGTGCAGAGAGATACGCAAGTGCTGTGTCTTTTGGAAGTCATCAGACGCAAACTATATCTGCCAGGCCAAGCGGCTTTTTGGAATTTTGAACTTTCACCTGCCAATGCCGGCAGTGACTGGCCCGGCTCCTTAGAGTTTTGAGGGCGGGGCTAGAGCCAGCCCAAGCGGGGAATCTCAGGTGGACAAAAGCCTCAGGAGAGCTCTCTTCCCCAGCTAGAAATCTCAAGATGTGTAGCAGACAGGGAAAGGAGGTTTGACCAGGGTGCAGCGAGAGACGGAAGTGAGGCAAATTTGAAAGTCATCAGACGCGGACTCCACCCACCAGCCCGAGCGGCTTTTTGGCATTTTGAACTTTGGCCCACCACTGTGGGCAGTGACTGCCCTGGCTCCTTAAAAGAACATTCTGAGGACTTCCGGCGCTTCCATGACTGGGCAGCACAGCCTCCCTTCTGCTATCGGAGGATTCCACTCGTGTTTTTTATTTTGATGTTGGCTTGGTTTTCTACCCGACGGGTGTTGTTTGGCTGTCACATAGCCTCCCTTCTGCTAGTGGAGGAATCTTTGTCCCCCTACATTACCCGAAAGAGTCAGCTATTGCTGCCAAATAGCCAAGCTGCAATAACACTTTATAAAACACCAAATCCCAGGTAAGAACCAATACCAGCTGCCATAAACCAGGGAAACAAACAACACCTGTAAAAGTTACTCTGAGTTAA
>NW_006408807.1:1432526-1435833 GCF_000296735.1 Chrysochloris asiatica | reverse complement strand
ATGAAGCGGCTGGGACTTTGGATCCAGAGAGGGAGAGGGACTGTGTGCTGAAGACTAGGAGGGGGGAGTGGAGTGTAGGGGGAGGGTTTGTAGGGTATACCCGTTGGTCGGTTGATGATGCATGGAAGGGATTGGAACCATGACAATGAAACGATATACGATGGAATGAATGTAAAACTAAAGTTCTCTCATGTAAACTACCATATAATTCACAATAAAACATAAAAAAAAAGAAGCAAGGGTGGACAGGCTTGGAGTCTGGCCATGAGCACAGGGCAGGAAGGTCTCCTCAATGTGAGGAGGCACCTGCCAGGGTGTGCCCCAAGTCCTTGAACCAAACAGGACCGAGCTGAGGGATGTCACTGAGTTTCCAAAGTGTACCAAGAGAATGTAATACATGAGAGAGGTTAGCAAGCATAAGGCAGGGTCCAAGGACTTGTGCAGTCCATAAAGCATCCAGTAACAGCTCAGCAGATAGTGGGAGCTCCCATCCATTCAGAGAAGGGCAAGGCCACATTGAAAGTCCCAGTCAGAACCAGGAATCAAAGTCTGCGGTACTCACTGGGGGAGCTATTGGAACTACAATGGGTAAGAGCTTCTCCCTGCTAAGCCATGCACAGTCAGACTAGACGGTAGCCACTGTAGGGTCCCAGCATGAAGTTACATCCCCTGGGGAGCCAGCACTTCTCTGGGTGGTAACCTGGAATCACAAGCATGGCTGGGCAGGGGAGGCCTTGTGGTTATGAGCAGGACTTCCCAAACAGGGAAGCCTCTCATCATGTCATGGATGAGGAAGGACCACTCCACAAACAGGAACTGGACTCTCGTGCTCTGCAGGATATGGACTGTCCTTCCAGAGGATGGCTGAGGCTGATGCCTGGGCTAAAGGGCAGGGAGACAGGCTGAGAGCAGAGGGGCATGTTCGTAGTGACCTCTGAACTGAAGAAGGTGTCAATTGACCCAGGTCACAAGTCTCCTTGCAGCCCATTTCTCTGTACAGTGAAAGGACCACATTCTTTTCCAAAAAATAGTGCAAAAAAAAAAAAAAAAAATAGTGCAAAAAATTTTTTTCCTATCTCAGACACTCTTCTGGAATCTTGCCATTCCCTCATTAGGCAGTGGATGGAGTCTAGGTGCCCTCCCCAGGTCCCAGGGCAGATCTTTCTTTCTGATTGCCTCAACTCAGAGAATACAGTGGAAATGATGGTGACTTTCAAGCATGATGGGTTACAAAAACCAATGGAGTTTCTCTCTCTCTCCCTCTCTCTCTCATCCAGAGCAACCAAGTATGAATTCTGAACCACCATGCTGTGAGGAAGCACTTAGAGCTATCCTTCAACTGCCTCCAACCTCATTCTCCCATCACCAGTCACCATCATATAAGAAATCTCCAGCCAAGAAAATTCCTCACCTACAGAACCCATGAAATATACTAAAACATTGTTGCTTTAAGTCCCATTGAAACAATTTGTCGCTCAGCATTAAATAATCAGAATAATGGACTATGCTCCGCTGTGCTGTGGGGAATAAGGAAAGTTGCTGTGTGTCTGTGCTTGGGTTAAAGAAGGAGAAGCAGTCCATGGGATCAGCATCAAGGAAGTAACAGTGGTTAGTAAGACAGCTAGGGGCAAAAGTTGACACTATACGATCAGGCCAACCTGCCCTTCCTACCTTAAATGACAGCTCGTATTTTAGATACTTCTTGTCAGTAAACTGTTATCATCTCTGTTATACTAAGGAAAACCTTAGGCTCAAACAGTTAAGTGTCTGTCAAGCTCATTGCACTTGTAAGGAGTATAGCTGGGATCTGAATTCCAGATTCATTCAACTGCAAAGCAAAGCTGGAGGTACTTTGCCAACAGTATGATTCCTTAAGGAAGAGCCCAACTGTGCTGTGCAGATTTCACCAGTGTGGATGGTGGTTGGCAGGGGCTTCTGAAATGGGCAACTTGAAACCAACTTGGAAAGAATCAGTGGCCTGAGTAAAGGGTGTGGACACTTCTGCCTAATGTCCTCCACACCCATCTATCCAGGAAGAGTGCTCACCCCCACAGATTTCCCACTGCCCACCTGCCTTATTCCTATTGTTCCCCTCCCTGCTTCCACCATTAAGAAGAGCAGGTACATCAAGAAAAATGTATCTAAATTTGCATCTCAGTCAGACTGGTATGTGGACCCTTATGCCTCAGGCATTGGGCTTAAGTCCTGTGGGCTTGGGGCAATGCCCTAACACATTGCAGTTACTGGGGACAGTATACAGATGTCAGATCCATTTAGAGTTGGACAGCACCTCAACATCTTGCATCCTGGAACATGGGTCAGGTAGGCAGCAAAACTGGGAAATTGTAGGTACATGGTTGTCATTGTTGTTGTTGTTAAGTGCCATCGAGTCAGTTCTGACTCATAGTAACCCTACATAGGGTTTCTAAGGAGTGGCTGGTAGATTTGAACCACCAATCTTGTGGTTAGCAGTCCAATGCTGGCCTTACAGAGTCACATAGTATCCATAAGTTACCCATAATCCCAGGTCTGCTAGCAGGGCATTTTTCCAGCTTCAAAAACTCTCCTGATAATTTGAGGTGGTACTGGGGGAGAAAGGGCAGCATGAAACTGTCCATGCCTCTGTGCCTGAGTGAAGGCTTCTGGTGCCAATGGGACTTACAGGGGCATCTGAGGCTCAGACTGACCAGTCTCAGGTGTTGGGGGCACTGGGTGACTTGAGGCTGCTGGGTAAGGTAGGTGTGGTAGTGTGATGGGAGGTCAGACTCCCTCTCCTACAAAGCCAGGCCTCACCTCCAAATTCAGCCCACCAAGTAAACAGAGATGAATCTTCCCCATAAAGAGGGACTCCGGCTGATGCCATTACTCATTGCTGGCAATAAAACTGCTAAATAAAGAACTAAGACTTAATGATAAATCTATGGGAGGGATGCCTGACAGGACAATTAGACTGAGAGATGAACATTCTTTCACAGACATCACCACCAGGCATATATTATTAATAAAATAGACATGGATCTCAGTTGATAATAAAGGGGAAGGAGACCCCTGGCCCCCTATCCCAATAAAGTCTCATCATTGACATTGGGCTCTAATTGATTTCAATTCTGAGACTGAAGAGGCTGTAAACTGTGTGGTCTTGAGGAAGCCCTCACTTCCTCTTATCTTCCTCCCAGAATTAAAGACAGGACTCCAATGACACATACTGCCAACTTGTACCCTGGTCCAGCCCTTGTCTGTATATTAATGATGGGTAACTAAGTATCTCAAAACTTAGTAGTTTAAAAACAACAAACATTTATTATCT
>NW_006408807.1:1399893-1432426 GCF_000296735.1 Chrysochloris asiatica | reverse complement strand
AGGTCAGGACTTGAGTATGGCTTAGCGAGTGCCTCAGGCTCAAGACCTCTCACATGGATATAGCCAGCCAAGCTGTCAATCAAACTGTGGTCTCATCTTAAGCTTGTGGGGAGGAGTATTCCAGAACACATAATTGTGTCCAAGAAGAATCTACACATAGACCAAGAGACAGTGGTTCAATCAGAATGAGGGGACACTGAAAGGTTTAAAATCAGGAAATGTGTGTGTCCAGGTTGTATTTTGCTGTGGTAGTTTGTCATGAAGTTTGCTGTGACCCTTGAAGTTCACCTGGAGCCTTAACTCAGAAAACACCCTGATGTATATTCTCAGATACAGAGATATAAGAGATTGAAAGAGGATATTCATATGCATTTTTCATACTATGTATGTGGTGGAGCATACAGCAGGCAAAATGATGAAACCTTCTTTGATATTATGAAACAAATGAATAAATAGCTGGTCCTGGAAGCTCAGGACTATAGTCTCAGGGGACACCATGGTCAATTGGCATAACATAATCCACAAGACAATGTTCCACATCCTACTTTGGTGAGTAGCATCTGGGATCTTAAAAGCTCATGAGTGGCTATCTATGGTCCAGCTATTGGTCTTTCTATATGCAGAAGAAAGAAGAAAGATGAGAAATGAAGATACTCAGAATCAATAAGTAATGGACTAATGGAACCTGTGCCCATCAGTCGCCATGACCCTGAGACCAGAAGAACTAGATGGTGCCCAGCTACCACTACTAACTCCCTGAAAGGGATCACCTTAGGAGATCCTGGATAGAGTGGCAGAGTATGTGAAACAAAACTCAAAATTATTTTAAAAAGAAAGACCAGACTTACTGGTCAGAAAGGGACTGGAGAACCCTGAGACTATGGCCCTTGATCACCCTCCAGGTCTGGAAAGGTGCTCACTTCAAGCAGTAGCTAGGCATATAGGTGGAACAACAACACTAGTAAGGTAGGCTCACTATGAAGGATGGAACAGTCAACCATTCAAAATCAAAGGGGCAACATGTACCTAAGGACAAAGTTGAGAAGGGATGGGAAGGAAGGTGAAATGGAGGTAGGAACCACAGGAAGGAAGCAGTATAACTGTTGTTGTTCCATAGAGGGGATTACAATTATTGAAACACACAAACAAAAAAGGTGTTTTATATATTTAACATAAAACTGATTACCTTATAAACCTTCACTCAATTCACAATAAAAAAAGAAGAAAAAGGAAGAAACGAGTCATTAAAGCCATCTCACATCCAAAGGACGGCAATACACAGGTGGTGGGAAGTATTGGGAGGCATCTTAGAGGCTACCTATTATACCTGTGAAGTAAGTGTATGGGTGACAGGATGGAGCGGAGAGGCAGGTGGGTCTGCCAGGTCAGAGAACACCACACAAAGAAGGTAATAGGAGGGACAGGGGATGAAGGGTAGGAGAACAGAAAAGAAGGAGAGAGGGAGGGAAGAGTGGGGAGAGGAGAGAAGGCAGAAAAGGAGAGATGAGGAGAAAATTAAGGAGGGAGGAAGAGAGGCAGAAGGGAAGGAGAAAGGAAAGATACTCATTTATAATTGGAATATTTTGTCCCAAATGATTTTTTCACTTCCCTCTGCAGATTTGTTGTGTTGTTAAATGCCGTCGAGTTTGTTCTGACTCATAGTGGCCCTGACTAGGATTTCTGAGGCGTGGTTGGTGGGCTTGAACCACTGACCTGGCAGTTCAAACAAACCTTGTGGCCCGTGCGTTCCACACCAGGACTTTGCAGGAGAAGAACTCAGAAAATAACAAGGCATTTGGGAATATGAACCTTATGTCTGCCTTTGAATCCCCCTGTAAGTACAGTGATACAGATGAGAAAGCTATCAAGAAGCAGGTAAGTGAAGAGGAGCCTGGAAGGAAAATGGTACAGTAAATGCTGTGGTCAGCAGCCCTGTTCTGGCTGTCATACGTCCATCCTCTGCTCCTTCACACTCTTCCGCAACACCCATGTGTCTCACTTATGCTCCCACAAGAGCCATAGAGGAAAAGGAGATTTTCAGGTAACGTCAGCGATTTAGTGGTCAGAGCCCTTTCAGGCCCGATACTCAGGGCTCTCTAAGAAGTAAAAACAAAGAAGAAACTGTTTCAAATGTGAAGTGACCAGCCCAAACCATCTCCCTTCATCCCCCACAGGCTCCACTCAGGAGAGTGCTCACTCTTCCTGGCTTCTGGGAGGAAAGGACACCAAAGGAAGAAGGAATGCTTTGACCGGGATGGCCCAGGGAACCAATTCACTATAGTCATCTGGAGAAACAGAGGTGCTAATGAGATGTGAGCATGGGCACCATTCATTCCCATAACCGCTTGACTTCGAAGAAGGAGGTGAGGCAGAGGAACCAGGAGTGGGAGACAGCCTGCAGACCCAAAGAGGTATACATGTGTACTGCAGATCCTTTACCCTCTACTGAAGACTTTCCCAGACTCTCATGACTCTCTTCCCCTTCTTCTCTCTAGTTCTATTAGTTACTACCCACTCCCAAGGAGACCAGGGAGGGATAGACTAGGGTCAAGTTTTACTCACTATGTCAGAATAGCAAAAGGCTGGAGGACTGAATCCAGACTCAGCTCTGAAAGGTACCAGTAATGTGTGGTTTCCATCTGGCCTCCAGAATCCATCTCCATGCTTCTGCATCCCACCCCACAGCACAGACCATCTCCCTGCACTCTGGCTGCCATTTTGGCCATGAGGAACTGACAGAGAATCAGTGAGTAGGGAGGAGATAAGGTGGGGATATTATTCCCCTAGCTTCTTCCATGGGAGGTTGAGGACTGCAGGCTGGCAGTGGTTGGATTCCTCTACTGATGTCCAAAGCTCCTGTTCAGAGCCTTCTCTAAGTTACCATTCCAATGGTTCCAGCACCCACCTTCCCTTGTTCCTTCAGGCGTGCCACAAACACCACGTCCTGTTGGTTTCCTTTTACCCTAGCCATATTCTTGAACACAGACTCCATTGCTAAGCTCTCCTCCATCACCCATTGATGGTTGGAGTCAGTCAAGAGCTAGGAGCTTTGTGGAGATGAGGTGGGTGTGAGGATTGGACAGCAGAAGAGCAATAAGGCCCAGGTATTTGAGAAGTAAGCAACCCAGGCATATCCAGTGACATGCTGAGGAGTCCAGCTACTTCATGGGCCTAGGTCAATGTAGAGTCTCCTCTTGTGACTCTACCTGGCCACTTAACTCTGGCTTCACTGTAAAGCTGCCAAGATGTGCAAACAAAAATCAGGCCCCAGCTCCTGAGTGAGTTGCACTCTTTCACCAGCTCCATCTGGTCATTGCTACTGGCCCACAGTTGGCCATCACAAGTGTTTGATATTTTTCTTTTACTCCAACTCACTTTTTAGAGAAACAGGATCTCAAAGGTTGCTGTATCAGTCATTGCTTTCATAATAATTACGTATGAAAATTAACATATACCAAAATAATAATAATGTTAATAAACAAACTACCAAAAAAATATTTCTCAAGTCACTATTGGGGAGTTCTGCTCAAGTTCCATTCTCAGGAACCCCAGTTGGATCACAGTAAGGTATATGATCCCTACAGCAGGCTTGCAGAGGTGGAAAAAATGGAATGCCTAGCTCTCCAGGTCAGCAGTTAATCAACCATATGCTTTGGGATGGACTTGACACTCTTATCCCTTCAACATAGTTGTTGTTGTTCAGTGCCATCAAGTCAGTTCCAACCCATAGCAACCCTGTATAGGATTTCTGAGGAGTAACTGGTGAGCTTGAATCACCGACCTTGCAGTTCAAATGGCTTTGCAGTCTGGTGCATTAACCCACAGTGCCACACCAGGTAGGAGGGCCCAAAATGGTATGGTGTTCACTGACCATCATGACTCTGTTTGGGGACAATAGCACAAGAAAAGAAGTGTGGTAAAGAGATAAGAGTCTAGACTTCGGTATCAGATGGCCCAAGTGAAAATTCTGACTACCAAAAACCAGCCCAAAGTCTGGATAAGTCATTTAAACCCTCTGGCCTCAGCTATTTCATATGTGATGTTAGAAAAATAATCCCAGCCTTATAAATGTATGTGATTATTAGAAATAGTATGTCAGAAGCCTCTGGTTAAGTACCTGACATATGTATGATTTCCACAAATAAACTCTATTTTTCTAATTTAAAAAAAAGCCAACCCAACAGCACTTAATATTCCAGTATTTCCCTATAATTGTGCCTGGTTCACAAGGCCTCTTCCCATCTGGCCCCAACCAATATTCCCAACCTCCTCTCTCCACCCTAGTTCTCCTCCTGCCTTTGCTCTTTTGACTTGTGACTGCATTGACGCTTGGCATAAATACATCAATTTCACACCAGCAGAACGTCCATACATTATACTAGAGCCCCCAAATCAACTTTCTACTGCCAAAATTAGACTTTGGAACATCAGCCAGTGGATCCACATCTTAAACTGTATAAACAACAGTTTACTATTAGCATATTATCGATCCAGTAGTGGGTTCGATTGGATTAGTTAGATCAGTAGAGAGAGAGATTATCAAGCTAACCCTATGCCATGGTGACCTCATGCACAATAGAGCAAACATAGCCAGATCCTGTATCATCTTCATGACCGACCGACCGCATGTCTGAGTCCATTGTTGTGGGTTTTGTGCCAGTCTATCTCTCCAAGAGCTCTCCACTTCACCAAAATGACGTCTTCCTCTAGTTACTGATCCCTCTTGATGATGTGTCCAAAGCAGGTGAGTAGAACATAATAATGTGTCATTGACTAATGTGTCTTAGTCTGCTTTGGTCTGGAAGTTCCGCTGAAGCCTGTCACCATGAATGACCCTCCTGGTATTTTATTTTAAGTCCTAGTGACATCCCTTACAGCTTTACAGCAACACACAAGCCACCATAGTAAAACTGACAGATGAGCCATGGTATGCTGCCTGCACTACTGACCTTTATTATCTTTAGAAAAGAAAAGGAAAGAAAGGGAAAATTAAACTGCTAACTAGAATTAAAGTAGAAAAAGATAAACAATCATTGGATATACTGCTACCAACAATTCTGTTTTCATGCCGATCAATATTCATTGGCACAATCTGGTCAGCTGGGTGTCCATCTGTGGAAGGAAGAAGCCGTTTACAAAGGTGGTGATGGTTATGTGCCATGGAGTTGATTCTGACCCATAGTAACCCTGTACAGGGTTTCCAAGGCTGTAAATCTTTACGGGAGCAGAAAGCCTCATCTTTCTCCTGCAGAACAGCATTTATGAAGAGCGTGGATGAAATGCTGGAAGGAAACTTTCGTGGAGAGCATGGTGATACTTGACACAGATAGTATCAGCTTCAGAAGAGCACTAGGGGGAGTTGGGGAGAAGGGTAACCAGGTGGAGCACTAGTCACTTTTAGAGCAGTGGCACTATTCTGTATGGTTCTCTGATGGTAGACACAAGACATCATGCATTTGAAAAACTCATAGGGCTATAAAACACAAATGAAAACCCTATGTGAACTGTGGACTTTAGTTAATAATAATGTATTAATATTGGGTTGTCAATTATAACAAAATGTACCACAGGAATACAAAATGTTAATAATAGGAGACACTGATCAGAATGGAGGGGGTATATGATAACTCTTTGTACTTTCTGTACATTTTTCTATAACCTGTGAGAGATAACTCTTGTGAGTATGGTCAATCTTCAGTGAATGAATAAGGGAAGTATAGGGGTAGCAGGCTAGGATGACAAAAGCAGGGTGAATTGGGGAAAGGGAGGAAAGAATCTGTCCTAGGACTAGGAACTTTAAATAAGGATGCAGTCATTAAGATCATGGGTGAGCCATTTTGGCTTCTCTTGGGGGAGGGAAAATGGAATGTGCCATAGAATTATATATGGGGAACTGGAACTGGAGGAGGGGCTGTTTGAGGATAGGGGAATAAAACTATTTGCAGCCAGGTAATGTGGCGCATCTGCCCATGTCTACTGGGTTGGGCATCTGATTTTGAAAATTGAATAAAGAAAACCTCACTCTCACTAGAATAAGTATAGATTGGATTACTTGAGTGTTCGTCAGTATGGACATTTCTCACAAACCTAAAACTCTTCTTAAAGATACTCTATTAAAAAAAGCTTAAAAGAATATTTCAGAGGCAGAACCATACACACCTATGTGGAACATTCCCAAAAATATATATCTAAGAGGAAAAACATTCAAGGCCAATATGACAAGTTAGTGTATAAATGCCTGGAGGATTTGTGTATGTGCACATCTCTGAAAGGAAACCTCTGGAGAGATGAACGGGGTGGGGGTGGGGGGACGACCAACAATGTGGATAAATTACCCTGCTCCCATTTGTTTCTTACCACATGATTATGATTGGTAGTGTAATGATCCAAAGGCAGATAAAAGTTAGGAGTCCATGCTCTGCTTAGAGCTTGCCATAGATTCCTTTATCAAAACAAGGCTGGTATGTCACCTTCTCTTGACAAATTGTTCCAAAAAGTTAATAAGACATCATCAAAATCCATGTTCTCTTCTACTCATTCCTTTGCAAACTTCCCATTAGCAGGACTTTCCCACATTAAAAATCTTTTTTTTTTTTTCCCTCACTGTATGCTATCTGACAGAATGGAATTAAAAACAAGAAAATCCGTTAGATGTTAATTATGTTGCAGATGGCTAACATAGATTCTTTGTATGCAATTCTTATATCATCATGAATACACGGTGTCTGCTATCATGCATAGTGTTACTGTTGTTAACTTCTGTTACTGCCAACTCATGGCAGCTCTATGTACAACAGAACAAAGGGTTCCCAGTCCCACCTTGTAGCTATTGTGGCAACCCATTTCACTGAGGCCCTCTCTCACCTTCACTGACCTTCTATTTCACCAAACATGATGTCTTCTTCTGTCTGTCTTTCCTGATGACATGCTCCAAACAAGTGAGTTGGACAATGTTCTCCCATTTACATAGCAGTCTCAAATAAAAAGTATATAGTGATGGAAAAGAGATGAGTAGTTGTCTGGAGTTAGGGTGGGGGGAAGATAAAACTGTAAGAGGCTTAGAGAATTTCTTTGGGGTGATAGAGATGTTGCATTTCATGAGTGTAGTGATGATTGCATGAACCTGTACATGTAAAAAAGTTTCATAGAATTATATACTCCCCCAAACCCCCAAAATGAGTGTGTGTAAAAACTGGTGACATTGAAATAAGGTATGCAGTTTAGTTGGTAGAATTGTTGGTAGCTGTTGTCAAGTTGGCCCTCCACTCACAGCAACCCCACGCACAAAGAAATAAAACACTGAACAATCCTGCACCGTCCCTAGAACTGGTTGTAGATCAGACCATTGTGACCCATAGGGCCTTCATTGACTGTTGTTGGTTTTTTTTTTTTTTAAGTAGATCACCAGGTCTTTCTTCCTAATCTGTCTTAGTCTGGAAGCGCCACTGAAACCTGCTCAGTATCATAACAGCTCACAGTCTCCACTGTGTATGGGGTTCATCAGCTAGGAAATCAAACTAGAAACTACTCAAGGAAGGTCACAATTCTACTACTGAACTGCCAGTGCCTCCCAGAAGTAGGATTTGTCAGTATTAAGGTCCTGATTTTGATAGCTGTAATTAGGAGCCCGGAGTCCGGTGAGGCACTGTAGGATAAGCACTGGACTGCAAGGTCAATGATTCAAATTCACCAGCTGCACCTCGAAACCCTATACAGGGTTGCTATGCATCAGAACAGACTCAACAGCACTTTACAACCACAACAAATGAGGAGCCTGGCAGTACTATGGGTTAGGCATTGGGACGCTAAATACAACGTGAGCAGTTGAAACCCGCCAGCCATTCCACAAGCGAAAGATGAGACTTCCATAAAGAATTACAGTGTCAGAAACCCTAAAATAGGGTCACCATAAGTCGGAAGCAACTGGATGGCAGTCAGTTTGGTTTTTGGTTAATTATGCCATGGTAATGTCCATTGTGAAGAATGGGGATTTCAGAACACTTTATCGTGTTCACACAGAACCTGTTCATAAACCAAGAGCAGTCACTGGAGCAGAATAAGGGACTACTGAATGCTTTAATATCAGAAAAGGAGTGTGTTCGGGTTGTATTCTTTTACTATAATTATTCAATCTATATGCTGAGCAAATAACCCAAGAAACTGAACTATCTGAAAAAGAACACAGTTTCAGGATTAAAGAAAGGCTAACTAACAAACTGGAATATGCAGATGACACACCTTTGCGCACAGCAGAGGGCTTGAAGCACCTCAATGTAAAGAACACAAAAACACAACTGGATCAATAGACAATAAGATAAATGGGAAAAGATTAAAGATGTCAAGGATTCCATTTTATTTGAATCCCAATCAATGCTCATGAAAGTTGTTGTAGTTGTTATGAAATGCCATGGAGTTGGTTCCGACCCATAGAAACCCTGTATAGGGTTTCTGAGGAGCAGCTGATGAGCTTGAACCACCAACTTTGCAGTTCAAATGGCTTTGCAGTCTGGTGCATTAACCCACAGTCAAGAAATCAAAGGAACAGGACTATGGGACATCTGCTTCCAAAGCCTTCTTCAAAGAGCAAAGATGTCACTTTGAGGATTAAGGTGGGCCTGACCCAAGCTATGGTATTTTCAATCACCTCATATCATGTGAAAGCTGGACAATGAATAAGGAAGACCAGACAAGAATTGATGCATTTGAATTGTGGCATTGGAGAAGAATTTTGAAAGCAAGATGGACTACCAGAAAAGCTAACAAGTCTGTCTTGGAAGATGTACAGCCACAATGCTCCTTGGAAGTGTACTCTGAATGTTATCAGATGGGACCAGTACCTGGAAAAAGACATCATGCTTGGTAAAGTAGAGGGTCAGCAAAAAGAGGAAGATCCCCAACAAGATGGACTGACACAGTGGCTGGAACAATGGGCTCAAACGTGACCCCAACTGTTAGGGTGACAGAGGACTGGGCAGTGTTACATTCTGTTGTACATAGATAGGGTCACTATGAGTTGGAGTTGACTCGATGGCACTTAACAACGATGTCCACTAATACCTTTGTAGAAGCTGCATGACAGATACGTAAGAACTCTCCATACTATTTCTGTAAATTTTTTGTGAATCTAACAATTATTTTTAAATAGAAAGGTATTTTTAAAAACATGCATCAATATTGGAAAAGTTAGGGTATTTTGCAGCTCTCAGGAAACAAAAGCCACTTTATAATGTATAAGCTGTTTGGCTCTTGTATGCACCTTGGTAGACAACTTTCATTCCTTCACAGGTACCTCCCAAAAAGCACTCTGCTCTGTGTTCTCAGTCCCCCAAGGTCACCAGGTTCTTGGGTCTCCTTCACCAACAGGGGCCTTCCCCATCTGCCAGAGTGGTTTTCTCCTGTCACCACCCAGGACAACTCCACCCACCCCTCCCCTACAGTGGCCAGAGCAGTTTCTGTTCCTGAACCCGGGGCTCTGAATCTTCTCATCCCATGAAGCCTCATTACCTCTGCTCATGGATGAGGAAGCTGAGGCTGGGATGTGCAAGGAGCTGCCAAGGTCCCACAGCCAGCAAGTTGTCTGGAAGATAACTCAGCCAGTGTCAGCCTCCCACCAACTCTTGAAAGGCTGTGCCTTCAAGGCTGACCTACTGCAGTAGGTGTGAGGCAAGCCAAGCAGAACACAAGGCTGTGGACAAAGCAGCTGGTCTTTGTCCCTCGCAGCCTCAGGGTCATGCTGCTCTTACGTGCAGTGTAGATAAAGTACTCCACTTAGGACAAGCTCTCTCCCGATTCTGGGACCATTAGCTCTCTGACTCCTGGAAAAACCATTTGGCTCTCACAGACAGATGTGGCCATTATACAATCACTTAGCCACTCTCAGTGCCGGGTCCAGACCTTGAAGGGTGGAGTGTCCGGGAGAGGGAAGGGAAGTACAGAACCTGGGGGAGAGGCCACGCAGTTTACTACTTCCTGTCAGCTAGCATTGCACTGGCCTGGGGTGAGGCAGCAGGAGACAGCTTCAGACAGGATGGTTCCAACATGCTGCCACAAGTTTTACAGACAGGAGCTTCCTCAATCCCACAACAATGCTGTGAAGTCAAAATTATTATTAATATTTCCATTATACACAGAAAAGTTAAGTAGTTTGCCCAAGATCACACAGCTAATACGTATCAGAGAAAGATTTATCTCAGGACTTAGCTCCAACTCCCAGACCTATGGCCCTTCCTCTACCCCCCACTGCTGTGATCCTATAGATTTCTCTACATCTCACCTGAAGCCGGGTCCCTGAAGTACTACCAGGTGTGGAGAACCAGATGATGCTGGAAGCTCTGCTGTCAGTATTTCCTATACCAGCAGGGCCACTCACGATAGACAGGTTTTAGCAGAGTTTCCAGGCTAAGACAAACCGGGATGAAAGGGTTTGGCAATCTACTTCCCAAAATCAGACAACGAAAACCCCATGTATCACAACAGAGCCCTGTCCGATACAACGCTGGAAGATCAGCCCCTGGGTTGAAAGTCACTGAAAATACCAGTGGCAGCAACACTGAAATCAAGCATGCCAATGGCCAGTAAGATGGCACAGGCCAAGGCAACCTTTTGTTTTGTTGTACATGAGGATTCCATAAATCCAAAAGCAACAACATCAGCCTCAATATGGGACCTCCAGGCCTAGGGCAAGCAGAAAGGCTGCTCCTCGGAGTGGAAGTTTGAAGTGTCAGCCCGTCCTCCAAGAGCACTTGTCCAAGAGGACAGGCAGCCTCAACCTGGTGGGCTCCTCAGTGTGGGCCATTTCATCCTATACCCCAACTGTGTTTGGACTCTTTGCTCAAGCTGGATGCGAACCCCAAGGCTGGATTTTGCAGCCATTAAACAGCTGCCAAGCCAGCAGCACAGGCATCTCAGTGCAGAAGTGACAATGACATCAAGGTGTCCAGCTGACAGAGGCCAGGGATCTGCACCAGAGCCAGAGTTCTACCTGACAATGTCTCCTGGTCCCTGCCTAGTACTAGAGCCTAGACTGTGTCTAGCAGAGTCCAGGAGCTGGGGGAGCGCAGAGGCAGGTGGGAGGAGGTGCCTAAGTCCTAAGGAAGAATGCCCAAGATAAATGGTCCATCTCCTGGAGACAGCTAGGCTCTGAAAAGATTAGCCCAGTAGGAGCCATCCTCCCAGCTCTAAGGCATGATGGCAGATGGAGCAGCAGCAGCAAGAAAAGGCTCAGCCTCAGGCCCAGTCTCCTGGGTCTATTCAACCCAGCACACAGAGGAAGCAAGAAAGTCTCAGGTGCCCAGTCTAGGCTGTTTTTCACTAGGATGGAAGTTCATATCAAGGAACAGCAGCTCCCATGAGGAGCTCCTCACGGCTGGATTCAGGGGTTGGAGCTTGGTTTAGCCAAACCCATCAATCACCCTGTCTCCTTCCATGAGTCTCAGCAAGCAGATGGACTTGGCTTTGCCAGGAGAGCAGCTCATGCTGAGAGAGAAAACAAGATGTGAAGACCCTAAGCCTCCCATGTCTGTCAACCCAGCACTCACTGCCCAGTCGCTACAACAACTGATTGCTAGGGCTTTGCTGGTTCAAACTGGGTAATGATAGCTGTAATATCATTGGGAGGGGTCCAGACATGGATGAGCAGCTAAGGATGGTTCATGGGAACCTGGGATACTTCATAGTCCCAAATGCATGTGCTTCCAGAATGAGAGGCCTGGGTACAGCACAGCTTGGTCCTGGAGATAAAAGCAACGAAATGGTGAATTTGCTGTAAGTATGACTGACTGTCCTCATGTAGCGCTGTAGGATCAGCACTAGGCTGCTCACTACAAGGTTGGTGGTTCAAGCCCACCAGCTGCTCCCTGTAGACCCTACACAGGGTTGCTATGAGTCAGAACTGACTTGATGGCACTTAACTACAACTTGACAAAGTAGCTGACTGTGCCCAGCAGTGGAGCTTGGAAATGACAGCCTTTACAAATGAATAGTTTAAGGCCCCATAGTCTCTGTCTTTAAGGGACATAAATCACATCCTTAGGATTAATTTGCCTTGACAGGGGTTGGTCTTGCCACGTCTGTGACCTTTTCTGTCTGTGGCATGGACTCTCTCAATGGGACCATTTTGACAAAGAGCATATTCTATCTGGAATCAAAACCCAGCTCATGCTACTGATGACTCTGGGTGAGCACTTACAAGAAATGGAGAAAATAACAGCACCAGCTTCATAGGGCTCTTTGAAGATTGAATAAATTAATGTCTATATGATGCCTGGCACAGGCAACAGATGCGATATGGCAAGGTCAGCTCCCTCTAGGCTCCAGGTTGTAGTAAGTTAACTCCAAGTGCTTCCAGAAATATGTGTTCCCACTCATCTGCCAATTTGTCATACCATGGTGGTTTTCATGTTGTTGTGATGCTGGGTCAATAATGGCAGACACGTTTTAGCAGAGATTCCAGATTAAGAACAGGCAAGGAAGAAGGAAAAGGTGGTCCACTTCTGTGGGATTAGACACTGAAAGCTGGTGAATGCAGTGGATCAGTGTCTGACATACTGCCAGAAGATGAACCTTCCAGTTAGGAAGATACTCAAAATATGACTGAGGAGGAGTTGCCTCCAAGTATTAGAGTCAACCTTAATTATGTAGGTGGAGCAAAGCTTTCAGAACCTTTGTTTATTGATAGGGCACAAATAAAAATGAAAAAAAAAAAAAAAACAGTTGAAAACATCCATTAGTAATCTGAACAAGGAATGTATGATGTATGAATCTAGGAAAATTGGGAGTCATTAAAAATGTAACAAAACAAAAAAACTGTAATGAAACCAATATCCTAAACATTGGTGAGCTGAAATGGACTGGCATTGGTCATTTGGAACTGGACAATCATATGGTTTGTTGTTGTTGTTGTTAATGCTATGGAGTCAGTTCTGACTCATAACGACCCCATGTAGGGTTTCCAAGGAGCAGCTAGTGAGCTTGAACTGCTGACCTTGCAGTTCAAACGGTTTTACAGTCTGGAACATTAACTCACAGAGCCACACCAGGACTCCAATAATCATATGGTTTACTATGCTGGAAATGACAAATTCAAGAGGAATGGCATTAAACTCATCACCAATATGACCAGTTCAAGGTCTATCTTGAAGTACAATGCTGTCTGTGATAGGATAATATTTATACAAAGAGGCCAGTTAATACAACAACTATTACTCAAATTTATACACCAACTACCAAAGCCAATGATGATGAAACTGAAGAATTATACAAACTTCTTAAGTCTAAAATTAAGATGCATTGATAATTTCTGGTAATTGGAATACAAAAGTTGGAAACAAAGAAGAAAGATCAGTAGTTGGAAAATATGGCCTTGGTGATAGAAATGACGTTGGAGATCACATGACAGAATTTGGTAAGACCAACAAATGATTCATTGCAAATACATTTTTTCGATAACATAAGCTGTGACACTATTCATGGACCTCACCAAATGAAATACACAGGAATCAAACAGACAATGGAAAATTCAGTATCATCAGTTGAAACAAGGCCAGGACCAACTGTGGAACAAATAACTCGTATGCAAGTGCAAACTGAAGCTGAAAAAAAATAATAAAATAAGTCCATAAGACTTGAGTACAGTGTTGTATGACATCTAGTCACTTCCAACACATAGTGACACTGTACAGGGTTTCTAAGAGCTGTTGGTGGGTTTGAATTGCCCACCATGCAGATAGTATACCCAAGCTAAATTTAGAGACCTTCTTAAGAACAGATTGTATACATTGAACACTAATAACTAAAGACCAAAGGAGTTGTGGACTGACATCAAGAACAATAAGAAAGCAAAAGGTTATTAAAAAGACAGGAAAGAGACTTCCAACAAGATGGTAGATTAGGCAGATGCACTACATGGACCCTCTACAACAAACATATGAGAGACAAAATAAAGCAGACACAGATGAAAATCCTAGTACCCTGAACTTCAGAAGAAAGGTCAGAGATGTGGATGGAGTGCTTTCTGGGAGGAGAGGCCTACTTCATCTCACATACTTTGTGCATGTTGTCAGGAAGGACCAATCGCTGGGAAAGAACATCATGCTTGGTAAAGTAGAGGGTCAGCCAAGAGGAAGACCCCCCCAACAACATGGATTGACACCGAGGCTGCAGCAATGGGCTCAAACATAACAATTTTGAGGATGGCATAGGACCATGCCATGTTTCATTTTGTTGCTATGAATCAGAACTTAAACAACAACACCTAATAATAATAACAACAACATGTGTCGCCTTGGCTGGGCCATGATTCTCAATGGTTTGGTGGTTATGTGATGATGTAGCCATCCCCCATGATGTACTTCCATATGGTCAACCCTGACCTGATGTACGGGGATTAGGGTGGGATGCAACACCCTTAATAAGGTCACAGCCCTGATCCAATGTCAGAGGAGTTTCCCGAGGGTCTGGCCTGCATCACATTTTACTTTACATGAGATAAAAGGAGCAAAAAGAGTGGGACTTCAATATCACAAGAAAGGAGAGCCGGGAGCAGAGTGCACCATTTGGACCCAGGGTTCCTGTGCTGTGAATGCCCTAGACCAAAAGATGTAGAGTTGACAGAGAAAGAAAACCTTTGTCCAAAGCTGAGTTCCTAAATTGAAGCAATTTTGTTTGTGGCATTTCAGTTACAGTAGCACTAGATAACTAAAACACCAGTTATGGGATTTACATTCCTTAAAGACAGAGACTACAAGAAATGTACGCAGCTCTCAGAACTGTGTGACCCATACAGGTCGGAACCAGGACTGCTACAATTGGCCATAGATGATTTGGACTCAACTTGGAATAATCAGATTCACTCTCCCAGGGGCCTGGAATGAAGTTTCTAAAACCACAGTAAGTTTCTGAAGGGACCTAAAACTTAAGTGGCTTTGTAAGATCTGAAAGGAAGAGGCTGCTGTGTGCCTCTTTAAAGCAGAGAACTTGTCCTATTTTAGTGTACTTTATCTACAAAATTGACATAGTAATTCTTACCTTGTGAGATGAACATTGAGAATGAATGAGTTAACATACATAAAAGTCCAAGGTAACAAAACAGTAGTAGTTTTCGTGTATACCTGTACTAGTACCAGAACCAGGAGCACAGTGGTTCTGTAGGATAAGCACTGACTGCAAACCACAAGGTTAGTGGCTCGAGCCCACCAGCCACACTGTAGAAGAGAGACAAGGTTTTCTATTCCCACAGAAATTTACAGTCTCAGAAAACCTATACAGGGTCACTATAAACAGGAACCAAGTCAACAGCACTTTACAATAACAACAGCAGTACCAGTTGGCATCAAGTAAATTCTGACTCATGGCGGCTCCATATGTCTCAGAGTAGAACTGGGTTCTATAGAGTTTTCAATGGCTGAGTTTTCAGAAGTAGATTGCCAGCCCTGAGTGGGCTCCAACTACCAATTTTTGAGTCAGCAGCTAACTATATTAACCATTTGTGCTACCCAAGGATATCAGTCCCGGTGTGGCACAGTAGGATAAGCACTGGACTGCTCACCATAAGTTTGACAGTTCAAACCCACCAGCCACTCCTAGCTGTGAATCAGAAACAACTCAATGGCACTTTACAACAACAAGGGCATCAGTCTTCTTGTATGGGGATCATCTATTGAGATGTTCTTGTACTCAACTGAGTGGCCAAGCTAAACCAAAAGCCTATTGCTAGCAAGTCTATTTGGACTCACTGTAACCCTTCATAGGGTTTCTGAGGTTGTAAATCTTTATGGGAGCAAAACGTCTCATCTTTCTCCTAAGGAGCAGCTGGTGGGTTTGAACTGCTGAGCTTGCAGTTAGTAGTCTAATACTTATCCTACAGTGCCACCAACGTTCCTGAATTGAGAGGTCAGGTGCTGGGATTTTTTTTTTTTTAACCCCAGTTGGGATGGAGAAGGAGGCCTCTGAAATCCCCCAATACCAATGCCACCCCTCTGGCTCTAGGCACCCTTGTAGCTCCTCCTTCAGCCCAGAACTTGACTACTGCCCCAGTTATGGCGTCAGTATTTTCTCTTCTTTCCCATAACTTGGCATGCATTGAAGAAAGTCTTCAGAGTGCTTCAACTAATAAATGAATAATAATAATTAATCAATCAATCAACCCCTGGGGCCTGAGCATCCTTCACAGACTAAGCTTCCCATGGTCACATTATGAACTTCTGCACACAGGCAACCTACAGGTTCCAAGGAGGGTAGTGTAAACTGAGGACTGGCTCTGCCCAAGAGGGGTTTCCCCAAGGCCTCTAAAGGGGATTAGTAGGGTCAGGTGTGTATGTCCCAGGACAGAAGTTCTGACTCCTGCAGGTACCAGTGCCAAGGAGAGCCTGCACAGGGATGCCTGACTTGTCCCAGCATCTGCTAAGGCTTCTGAGTCTTCCTCCTGGATGTTTCCAAAAGGTTTCCATTCATATCCTGGCCAAACTCGAGGATTAGAGGTCGTAGATTTCTCCCAGCACCGTAGCCTCAGGACCAGGAAGAACAAAGAGAGACCCTGAACTCCATGTATTTCTTTATAACCTTCTAAATTTATTTGGGTATTTAAACAAACAGAAACTACATCATGCATCAGTTACGTTTGCATTTGTACAACAAAACTAAGAACTCGATATCTCTGCAAAGGTTTGGTGCTTTTTTTCTTTTTCTTTCAGCAACATCAGGCAGACTTTTCGATGTTATTCAGTTTTGCACAGTCACTAGAGTGTCGCGTCATGAATTATTAAATCAGTGCTTCGTGGTAATACATAATTTCTTATCAATTATTCATGCTAATGTGTGTGTAGTTTACTTAATTGTGTTATTGACGATCAAAAGTAATTTCCTGAAAGTCCTCAAGGACACAAAATTTAATCAGCATAACTACTTTTCAGATGCAATGCTGTTAAGTATTCTTAATTTGCTCAACAGTTCACTTATTTATGTACCTTTCTGGAGGAAATACGAGTTTAATCAAACAATTAGATTGAAGAGCTAGTGTACAGAAGGGCTTGAGCTTACATCGTTCAACCAAACATTCGTAATTACAGGGAAACGGAAGAGATTTTGCTGCTTTTTGGCAAATCGTTTCATCGTTGTTCTCCACAAGCAAAATACAGCAGGAAGGAGTGTTTGATTTTTTTTTAAAGGAGACGATGTATTTTATCAAATGTTTTGTAGTACTCAGAGATGAGGCATAATACACTTAGGAGTATTGTTGGGGGGTGGATTTCAGGAGGGAGGATTAAAAGAGGGCTAGGAACTCTGGCAGCGTAGTGGTTACGAATCGGGCTGCGAACCTTAAGGTCAGTAGTTCGAAACTAACAGCTGTTCCACAGGAGAAAGATGAGGCTTTCTGCTCCCATAAAGATTTACAGCCTCGGAAGCCCTGTACAGGGTCGCTATGAGTTGGAACTGACTCCACGGCACATAACCACCACCACCACCACCACCAAGGATCTGAAAGTAGAATCTTTTAACTATAAGAAATGAAATGAGAGTTGCATGGAAACACTGTCCATAACCCAAAGACTGCCACTGTCCAGGTATGAGGCCTCTTGCTAGGGAGTGGTGGCGCTTACCCTATTGCACTTTTCCCTTCGATCTCTTCGAGTTTACTATCCACAGAGTGAAGACAGGCATACTAGACCAAAACAGCAATCTATGAAAGTTGGCCTTTGGAATTCTCTTTATAACGCAAGGCATTCTTTTCCCCATTCTGTATTTCGGCAGATACACCATGCGCCTCTCATTTTACTACTCTTTTTTCCAGCAAAGACACCATTGAAGAGCTCCCTCTCCATGCCAGGGACCTGAGAAAAGGCAGTCCGTCTAGATGCATGAGTCCAGAAGTCCTGGAGGGCTTCTCCCCACAGTGAGTCTCAGTCTTCCCTAGACAGAAAGGAGCTACGTTCAAGTTGGTCAACTTCCCACTGACCTAAAGGTCAATCCAAGTCATGGTCTGGAGGTGAGCGCTTCTGCTGTAGTGGCCACTGTGTCAAACGCATGACCCCTGTTCACGGAAGAATGACCTGTCTGGTTGGTCCAGCTGCCCTACCCAGACATGTCAGTGGAAAATCCTAGGGGCTAGGCCACTGTGTACCCCAGGGACATGCTGGGTCCTGTCAGTTCCCACCCCACCCACAGCTTCTCAGGCTGCCTTCAAACCAAACCACAACCAACATCGCTCAACAGGAGAGAAAGAAGGACGTCACTTTTCCTCTGGGTGGAGGAGAACAAGACTTGGCTGGGATGACACCAGTGTCCTGGTCCTTAACGATGTAACCAGGCCAGTCCCATTTCATAGTGTGAGAACGTCCCAAGGTTGGTCCACGCCACAGCTGTTTGGGTTGACAAGACCTTTAAAGAGAAGCCCAAGATAGGGACAAAAGGGAGGTGGGGTAAGCAAATACACCTTCCTCCAAGACCTCTAGGTCTAAATGGCAGAACCAGTGGTCACAGCAGAGTGGGCTCAGATACCACTGAGTGAGTGCCACTAAGGTAGCCCTGCAAAGATACAGGCTATCAGCCAAGAAACCAGGGGAGCACAGTGCTGCTGGCAGGATTCCAGAGGGACTGGGTCACGTATCAGGGGAGCTGTTTGTTTCTTTTTTCTTTTCCAAGTCCATGAGGATGGCCCTGGGGGCAGCGGCTCCTCCTTGCTAGTCTGAGAGTTTTATGCAGGGGCTGAGGCTAGGAGAAGCAGGGGAGGGCACACTGGGCTCAAACACCTTGGGCCTCACCCACTCTTCTCACCCTCGCTCTGTTCCTTGGCAGGAGGGATCTTGTCCTGGTTGCCATCCGGGGCTGCCTGCTTGGCTGTGGGGCTGGGGCTGCTGCTGGTGGGTGGCAAGAGGTTGGCTGACTGCAGGACGGCTTCAGAATGCTCCCGGGCCTTCATCCGCAGCGCAGCCACGCTGGCTGTGCGGTTACTCTGGCAGCCATAGGTGGGGAGAAAGGACAGTCCCATGGGGTCCGGGACACAGCAAGAGCACAGCGGGCTCCCTGGAAAAGGAAAAACAGCAGACTCTAGCACCATCTCCAGACTGAAGCTTAGGGTAGGGAGGGCTGGGCTTGGGGGCCTGAAGGGAGGGCAGATTTCTTCTGACAGGTTCCAGTTATTAATGGGAGCTCTAACAAGTGTCCAAGACCCCAAAGATGCACACCTCAAGAGATCCAATTAATAATCCCAGGGCACCAGAGTGTGACCTGGCTCCCTCATTTAAACAGTATAGCCTTGGCCCAATTCCTTGACTTCGTCGAGACTGGCCTATTACTTCTATGTTACTCAATACTGTCAAGTGGGTTCTGACTCATAGTGCCCCTGTACAGGGTTTCTAAGGAGTGACTGGTGGATTTGAACTGCTGACCTTGTAGTTTGCAGTTGAATGTGTATCCTACAGTGCCACACCAGGAATGTAATACCAGGAGTGTTGTTGTAAAGTGCTGTTGAGTCAGTTCCGACTCAAAAGGACCCTGTATAGGGTTTCTGAGAAGCTACTGGTGGGTTTGAACCACCAACCTTGAGATTCAAACTGACCTTGTGGTCTAGTGCTTTATCCTACAGTGCCACCACATGTGCCATGGCACCCCTAAAATCTCCCAGGGACATTGAGGGAATAGTTTACATTTTCAAGTCACAATGCCATACAAACTACTAAGTTAAGGGCATTCACACCTTCAGCATTAGGTTACACACCATTCCTTCAGCCTTGTCAGATCTTTGTAAAGCTTGATTTTTTTAAAATTTGGCCAGCACTACACAGACATTCTCATGGCACATAGAACAAGGGTGGTGATGTCCAACAGGATTCTAAGGCTACAGAAGGCACACACCTCCTACCAGAAAGCAGAGTTATTTAAGAAATAAATAAAAATACTATTTCATTTTCAATTATAAATATTATTTTTCAAATGACTACTAAACTGTTACAAATCGGGCTGCGAACCTCAGGGTCAGCAGTTCAAAACTACCGTTGTTCCACGGGAGAACGATGAGGCTTTCTACTCCCATAAAGATGTACAGCCTCGGAAACCCTGTACAGGGTCACTATGAGTCGGAACCGACTCCACAGCACATAACCACCACCACCACTAAGCTGTTAAGATATCAATAGAGATTGAGTTGTTTGGACTCAATTGTTTCATGAAGTATTAGATATTTCCTAAGAGTGTTGCGGAGTCCTGGCACTGAGGGTGAATGTGCTGTCCTGCAAAGTCAGTTTGAACCGCAAGGTTTGTGGTTCAAACTCAGCAGCTGCTCCTCAGAAACCCTATATAGGGTTGCTATGGATCATAACCGACTCAACAGCACTTAACAGCAAGAATGTTGTGGTGCTGTAGAATCAGCACTGGACTGCGAACCACAAGGTTGGAAGTTTAAATCTACCAGTCACTCCTTGGAAAGCCTATACAGGGCCACTCTGAGTTAGAACCAAGTCGACGGCACTTAAAAACAGGAGTGTCATGGGGAGTAATTGCATGGTGAAGATGATTAAAGCACTAGCCCAATAGGTTGGAGGTTTGAGTCCACACAGAGGCACTAAGAAGAAAGGCCTGGCGATTAGCTTGCAAAAAATCAGCCAATGAAGCACAGTCCTACGCTAACACATGTGGGGCCACCAGGAGTTGGAGTTGACTCAACAGCAACTGGAGTGCCATGCACAATAACTGAGCTCCTGTGAATACAGGGAACTGGAGAGGTTTCAGAACCTCTGAAAGAATCAGTTTGGAAAGCAGATTATACAAGGTCTGATGAGTTGAATGGGGCCTAGGAGAGATGACCTGGTTCTGAGCCAGCCAGCAGTTCTGTATGGTCCACTTAAGAGCTAAGTGGCAGATCACTCTGAAACACCAGCACAAGGAACCCCAGAAACCCTGGTTCCCTCACTCATGTAATCACATATTAGCCAAGAGTCCATCAGGAGCTATAGTACACCCTAATGGGTCCACAGGAGTAAACCAGCAAGACCCTGCCTCCAGGAAGGCACATGCTAAAGGGAGGCTCTTGGGAGCCAAGTCTATTGAGACATCCATGATACAAAATCAGGGGTGATGGGTGCCATGAAGAAAAGTAAAGAGAGGAAGGAACAGAGCTCACTTGTTCCAGAAACAATGGGGCATCCACAGTGACCAGTGGCAGGAGTTTATTGACTACAGGGAGGGGAGGAGTCAAGGGGCCGCCAGGGCTATAAGGCCCTGCAGTCATGGCAGACAGTGAAGCCCATACTGGATTTTGAAGAGAGAAAATCTGGTCTCTTCCACATAAGGGAAAGCTGGGGTGGAGAGGTAGTCAGAATACAGACACCTCCAATGATGGTTGAACCACTGATACAGGAGGTTTTCAGTCTGGATTTATTAGGCAGTAAATCATTAGAAGTAAAGCACTAGAAAAGGGAGTCAAAGGTAGCACCTAGGTTCGAGCCTGAGCACCTGAGTGAACAAAGATGCCATTTCCAAAATGGGGACACAGAGAGACAGGTTGTAGGGAGGGGAATATCACGGGTCTAGTCTGTATTAGTCAAATCTGCTGCACAAGACCTTTAGAAGAGCAAAGATGTCATCAGCTTGAGGAAGGACTAAGGTGCACCTGACCCAAGCCATGGTATTTTCAATAATCTCACATGCATGCGAAAGCTGGACAGTAAATAAGGAAGACCATGGAAGAATTGACGCATTTGAGTTATGGTGTTGGAGGAGAATATTGAAAGTGCCATGGCCTGCCAAAAGAGCCAACAGATCCGTGTTGGAAGAAGTGCAGCCAGAGTGCTCCTTGGAGGCCAAGATAGCCAACTTTGTCTCTCATACTTCAGACATATTGTCAGGAGGGACCAGTCACTGGAGAACGATATCATGTTTGGTAAGATGGAGGGTCAGAGAAAAAGAGGAAGACCTCCCCACCCACCCCCCAATGAGATGGATTGGTCAAGTGACAGCGTCAATAGACTCAAGCACGGCAACAGTAGTGAGGTTGGCCCAGGATCAGGCAGTGTTTCGTTCTGCTGTGTATAAGGTTGCTATGAGTCGGTACCAACTCGATGGCACCTAACAACAACAACATTCTGAGTCCAGTCACTCTGGGTCCTGTCGCCCTGTCCAGCTGTGCTCACCACACCCTGGCACTAGAAACAACTTGATGTGACAAATGAATAGGACAGAGCAAGGCCCAAGAGGAAGGCGAGCAGCTCACAGAACACACACGGAGCCCATTCAAGGAAACACTGACATGCCTGGGACACTGAGTCAGTAGACTTGAAGTCAGAGCCCCTGACTCCAGCCCAGAACAATCCGTTTTCTGCAGCTGTAGACTAGTAACAACGGCATACATAGTAGGATGCTGCCCAGGTTACATAGTTCTGTAGAGGCCCAGCCCCAGCACTGCCTTGTAAATAAGCTTTGAGCTGTTGTCCTGGCATTCTGAGCATGGTCAGGAATCTTCCTGTCTGCTAACCACGGGCAGTCTGGAGTCCATATACAGAGACCAACATAGCAACAGATAGCACCATCCAATTCTCCCCAGCCAACTTCCCAGTGCTGACGCCAGCACTATCCAGTCCCTTAAACACATCTTTCTCTTGTGCTTCCCAGTCCTGCTCTGAGGCAAAAGGAACTTCACTTTGCCAGCACTTTATCAGGCTGCCCCACCATCCTCATGATGCCCTGAGGGGTGGGCATTACTCAGTCCCACTTTCCAAGTTCTGAGAAGAACTGGTTCAAGATGGCACATGCAGAAGTGGAACTAGAACCTTCCAGTAACTTCCACTCACCTGTTACATACAGCTGTCACTTTCTCCTTAGTTCTGACTTGGGGGTGGGGGAGGAGGGCAGTGTCAAAGCAGTAGGTAGAAGATACTGAAATGACTCTGAAACAGACCACAGATGCCAACTGACACGGAATTCTGAAAGCTAGCACTACACACCCTAGGCCCCCAACTGGCCTCTAGCCAGGTGAAGAACAAGGGAAGACAACTGCCATACTGTGCCTTTAACAGGGACACACAGGAAGCTGCTTTTGGTTAAATTCTGAGTGTTCCTCTTCTCCTGAAGAGTCTTCCACAGACACTGACTCAAGTCACAGAGTCACAGCCCCAAAATGGTACCATCACAGACACAAAGGCACACACTGACACCAGTCACACACACACTGACACACACTGACACCGGTCACATACACAGCCACACACTGACACACACTGACACAGATCCCACACAGGCACACACTGACACCTGTCACACACACACTGACACACACTGACACCGGTCACATACACAGCCACACACTGACACAGATCCCATACAGGCACACACTGACACAGATCACACACACACTGACACATTTTGACACAGATCACACACTGTGGCACCAGTCATATACTCAGTCGCACACTGCCACAGGTCACATGCACAGTCACACACTGATTTCCATCACTGAGAAACTGCCACCCATGGGAGTGGAAGATTTCTCTATGCTGAGAAGGAAGCTGCTAGCAACCCGAGCCCCAGGAACCATCCAGAGACTAAGTGCTGCACCCCCACAGAGAAGACCTTCTCTGCCCTCATCATGTCCCCAAGCCTCCCTCCCAAAAGGAGCTTACACATGAAGACATCTTATAATGAAAAGACTAAAATCATTAAGAATGGGAGTGGGCTTACCCAAGGTTTCTATTTTCTTCTCTGTGTTTATTCATAATTTTCCACATTCCTCCATAAAGAATATGAATTTTTTAAATGCAGAGACATAAATTTTATTTCAAATCAACATTTGAAAGAGGGAAGACTGGAGACAAGCCCCTTGTCACATCTGAGGGGTGGGCGGAGAGAGTTGGGAAGCTCCACACTGACACGTGGTGAGGTTCAGGTGGGCTGTGAGCTGTTGAGAGACCTGAAGGGTAAGGGTGGCCCAGATTCAGTCCCAGGCAGCTGGCCAGGTCAAGCCAATCTTAGAAAGGAGGCTCAACGTATCTTAGGCTGATTCTTGCCCCAGCCAAGAAGTCACTCCAGTGTGGCCATCAATGGGCGACCCAGATGGCCAGTGACCAATAGAAGAACATGAAGTTCTGTAAGGGTAGAGTAGCATGTGGACAAGACAGAGTTCCTTTCCTGAACTCCAGTCTTCTGTCTGATAGGTCATACTACAGTGTGCTCCAAGGACACCACCAATAAGTGCCTTCGTAGTGCCCAAAGCCTAGACTCAGAGGCTAAGAAAAATAAATTAACAGAATCAAGGATGCAGAAGAGAAAGGAGTCTGTGTAGATAGCATAGTTCACTGGCCCACCCCACCCTGACCTGCATACAGAAAGAGAAACTAAGGACCAGTTGAACTCAATGATTCTGGGTGACTCTTGCCAAAACTATAAGGGGCCTTTGCAGGAGGTATCTTCTTTCCTCATCTACTGCCCAAGTCTAAATAACAATCAAAGTGTCCACCAAAAGGGACCAAAGCTTACAGGTAGACTCTGAACAGCCACATCCAAGAATGCTAGGAACAGCATTGGGAATCTGAAGGGAGGTCTACAGAGGACTCTCTTCCTTGTCCTTCCTTGTCCTGGGCGAGGACATAGAAGTACTGTTCACAGATACAGATACAAGCAAGAATGAGAGTTGATCTGTACAGTAGACAGAATCAGAAGCAAGTGAGGAAACAAATAAAATGAGATGAACCCAGAAAATGGAAAGTCCATTATCTGCATCCCAGGGTTCATCAGTTCAAAGGGAGATGGGGCTCAGCAGCTATGCATATGAAAGGGGACTTTACAGTGAGCATACACTAGTGTGGGGTTCCCTTAACAGAAAAATGAGACTTTCTCTGAGTGGTGTTAACAGCCAACTCAGCTGCTAACCAAAAACCTGGAAGTTTGGATCCTCCTAGAAGCACCTCAGAAGAAACATCTAACAAACCTACTTCTGAAAAATCAGCCATTGAGGAACACATGGGGTCAGAATCAACTTCACAGAAACATGTACAGCCTGCTCCAGTCTGCAATGATCAGATGACTCCTACAGTTTACCATCAACAGACTAGTCTGTCACCACCTCAGGGAAAAGAAGGGAGCATGGGAAAGACAATGTACTGGGCACACACTCCTGTATAATGTCATTCAGTCTTCCTAATAACCATGAAAGTCGGTACATCATTCATATCAAAGCAACAGTTAATAAACCAAACAGCATATTCCATTGGGTTTTTCTACACAAGACCTCTTCAAAGTGTTACAAGAACAAATTTGTCACTCTGGCGACAAACCATAGTATTTTCAGTAACTTAATATGCATGCAAAAGCTGAACAATGAATAAAGAAGACCAAAAACTAATTGATTCATATAAATTATGGTATTGGTGAGGAATATTACTTATACAATGGACTGCTGGAAACATGAACAAATCTGTTTTCCAAGAAGCACAGTCAGAATATTTCTTAGAAGTATAGATGGCAAGATTTTATGTTACTTATTTTGAACACATTATTGAGAGGGACAAGTTCCTGGAGAAGGACATTGTGCTTGGTAAAGTAGAGAGTCAATGAAAACTCAAGACCTTCAACAAGATGGATTGACACAGTGAAGGCAATAATGGGCCTAACCACAGAAGAACTGTGAGGAGAATGCCAGACCAGGCAGTGTTTCATTCTGCTGTACAGAGGGCTGCTCTGAATCAGAACCTATTTGATGGCAGGAAGACCGTGGAAGAATTGACACATTTGAGTTACGGTGTTGGAGGAGAATATTGAAAGTGCCGTGGGCTGCCAAAAGAACCAACAGATCTGTGTTGGAAGAAGTGTAGCCAGAGTGCTCTTTGGAGGCCAGGATGGCCAAACTTCGTCTCTCATACTTCAGACACATTGTTAGGAGGGACCAGTCACTGGAGAAGAATATCATGTTTGGTAAGGTGGAGGGTCAGAGAAAAAGAGGAGGACCCCCAGTGAGATGGATTGGCCAAGTGGCAGCATCGACGGACTCAAGCGTGGCAACAGTAGTTGAGGTTGGCCCAGGATCAGGCAGAGTTTCGTTCTGCTGTGCATAGGGTCGCTATGGGTAGGTACTGACTCAATGGCACCTAACAACAACAACACCAAGAAGGAGTCCTGGTGTGGCGCTGTGGGTTAATGCGCTGGAATGCAAAGCCAGTTTGAACAGCAAGGTCGACAGTTCAAGCTCACCAGCTGCTCCTTAGGAACCCTATACAGAATTGCTATGGGTTGGAACCTACTTGATGACACTTAACAACAACAACAGAGATAAAAGAACTTCAAACACTTTCCTCAGATCGACCACCAAGATTGGACCCCAGAACCATGTAAAATGCACAGTAGACCAAAACATTCCCATCCAAGACAGTTGCTTCCTATGCCTTGGCCTGCTGCATTCTTCTCCAGATCTTCATGGGCCTGGCTCCTGCTCACCACTCAGCTATCAGCCTAAATATCCCCTCTCTGCTGTCCCCACTGTGGTTCTCATGTGCTCCTTAGAGCCTTCACTGCAATTTTCACCACCCAGTACAGTGTTTGTTATTTTCTTGTTTATTTCTCTTTACTCATTCCATAAAAGTAAGGCCTTACTTCTTTTGTTCATCACTGTATCTCAGGGCCTAGAACAGGGGCTGCATAAAGAAGTTATCCAGAAACATCCCACCATAGGAAGGAAGAAAGAGGAGGAGGGAGAGAAGAGGGGAGGGAAGGAAAGACTGTAAAGATGAAAGAACTGAGGCTGCTGAGCTGGAGTCAGTGACCAGACACACTGTTAGGTGATCACTGCCTCTGATGATCTAAGGATGGTTCTTCAGAAGAGTTGTGGGCTCTCTCTAGTTGGTTCAAAGTGGAATGGAAACAATAGATGGAGGTCAAAGGAAGCAGGGTTTCCTTTTCTTTACCAACAGCATAATATGTGTTCACCGTGGGCTCTCTGGAGATGAGGAGCTGCTACCCCCTTGGCAAGGATGCTGTAAAGAATCTTCATGTATGCAAATTAATATGGGCTATTAGACGATTCTTTAAATCCCTTCTAACAAAATTTGTGGTTTTACAGTAGGATGTGAATTACAAAATCCATTCTGCTATTACTATAGCATGTAGCTTTCAGGATTTCCATTAATTACAGCCTAACTTAAAATGCCTAATTACCAGCATGTCCCTTTGAGCCTATGGCCATTTTTTAAACAAAGTATTTCTACAAACAGGACCTTATAAAACTAACTCTTGTTCTCTGTTGTCTCACAGTATCACAAGCATATTTAGGGTCCACCATATGCTACCTGTCCATAATCCTCATCTACACTGAGAAACTACTGAAAAACAAGTAACAAAAAGGAGCGTGGGGGGGGGGGGGTAAGGGGTAGCACCCAGTGGGGCTGTGATCAAATGAGCTCCTTATGTCGTCTTTTGCTTGTTTCTTTGGGACAAAAACCTTGAGAGATTTTCCACCTAAATTCTGAAGAGTTATATTTTCCCCAGTTTTCTATACCAGAGAGTTAGTTACTTTTGTCCAGCTTGACTGATATTTCCTGGGTACTGTAAACAAATTGGTTTTGATACTTTTTGTCTGATTCTGGGCTGCAGTCTGTCCTGTGATTGGTATACACCTAACAGGAATTGGTCAAGAGACTATGCAAATGAGGTGAGTTATAACTACAATGCACATATCCTACTGAGAGAGGATTTCATGGTCCTGATGGAAATGCTATGCCTTGAAACTAGCAAGGAGTTTGTGTATTTAGGCAGCCAGCCCCACAAAGGTTTTTGAGACAGAAAGAGAAGCATCAGAGAAAAGCAAAAGGAAGAAAGAAGAGAGAAGAAGCAGAAAGAGAGAGAGGAAGGAAGGAACCTCCTAAGCTGCAGTCAAAGGCTGTAACACTGAACAAGAAGCCCAGAAAGTGTCCAGTGGCAGAGCTGGCAGCAACAGGCCTGCATGTAGCCAGCAGCAGAAAGAGCAGGTGACAGACAGGAGGGTCAAGAGAAGCCTGCCCCTAGCAGGGCAGAGAATAGCCTCAGGAGGTCAAGAGCAACCTGTCCTGAAGGGGCCAAAAGGAGGCCTGCACCACTGAGAGGCAGTGACAGAGCTGTCCGGCACAAAGAAGGGAGACTTTGCATGCTTCCTGATGCTGACCCTGAGTCATACCCTTTAATAGCCACTCCACTGTAAGGATGGTTTGTGAGTTCTGTGGGCTTCTGCATCGAATTATCAAACATAACAGAGAAGTAGATAGTGCCATGAGAGGAACAGCTGGTATCAGAACTGGTAAAGCAGTCGGAGAGTAGAGATGTCTGACCGGCACCTTAAGGGAAGTGTCTTTAGGCTGCTCCTGGTCATTATTGCCCCTGAAGTTAGACTGGCTCTGACACTACTTCTACTACTACCAAGTAACTGTAAGATAAGCACTGGACTATGAGCCATGAGGTCAGCAGTTCAAACCCACCAGCTGCTCCTTGGAAACCTTATACAACGTCAGTATGAGTCAGAACTGACTCAACAACATTTAACAACAACATTTCTGAGTCAAACCCCAGAACCTGAAGCTCATATAAAAAATATGTCCAAGACTCTTACCAAGTGCTTAAGTATTCTGTTAGGCACATTTTCAATAGAACATCTCTGACTTACAAGACTAGAAGGAAATGTGGCTGCTCACGGCAAGCACAATGATGGATATATTGAGAAGAGACAAATTTTTATAAAACTTAGCCAAAAACTTCCAAATGCACAGTAATCTATGGCCATTTAATGCAAGGGCAAGCAAAGCATCTCAGGATGACCTGAAGTAGTAACTGAGACACAGCTGGAACTGGTGATCATAATTATCACAATAAATGATATTCCAAAGGGGCTCTGAAACCACAACAAACCTGTAGTTGTGACAGGAACAGTGCCAAATCTGCCATTCAGAGTCTCAGAATGGTAAGGAAGAGAGGGACTTCCAGTTTGTCATTGGCAGAACAGAGTCAGATAGGACAGGTTCCATGGGGGAGGGGCTGAAAACCCAGAGATGTGGCTCTCACGAAACTGCACCAGAGCTCTGGATCTAACATAAGGGTCAGGGCATCAGTTTCCCATACCCGCCAGTGGAAAAATCACAGTATAAAGGAAAACACTGCATTTTACAAATTGGTCAAGGAACAGGACTCCCTCGGCAGTCATCCCGCCTGGGCAGCAGTCAGAGGGCAGGGCTATAGCCAGACCAACACAGGGAACCTGTGCTAAAAGCTGCAGAGTGACCTTTGCAAAAGGGGGTGTGGACGGATTCTACACATTTTTTTTCAGCCTCTTCCCTGTTGTGCCTTATTTGCCCAGCCCAGATGCTTTCAGGCAGGTGGGTGCACACCCCCAAAAAAGTCCAGCATTGAGACCACAGCTTTCCCACAAACCCTTTGGCTGCTGCCTGTGGGTCCCAGCCCTAAAGTTAACTTGTGTGGGACCATTAACCCCTGTCTACCCAGAAAGAAAAAAGCAGGTTTGGCCTGAAAAACTATATAAACAATCTGTGAAACCCCAACATAAAAAGACGCAACTATTTCAAGAATTATGCTGTGCACACGCAGATACTTAACTGACCTTCAGAGACAAAAATAGTGAACAATCTTTCTCCCATTGACTCCTCAATATCTATCTGCACACCTCTACGGTGATGACTAGAGGAGGGACCTGAATGAGTGGACACACCCACCCATTACTAGAGGCTTCTATGGTGCACACACACTGCCTGTGTAGCAAGGTGTCTGGACAGTTGGCCACAGTTTTAGTTCTGTTTCAAAGTGGAAGTTCTTGTCTCTGCTTTTATATTGCTACTAATTTGGGGCCTTTTGTTCACATATTTTTTTTTTTCTGGAGGTGGGAGCTTTTTATCTCTACATTACCCAAGAAGAGTCAGCAATCATGGCCATATAGCCAAGCTACAAGCATACCCCATAATATTCCACCATTGAGACAAGAGCCCAACAACAGCTGCTAAACATTACATACAAAAAGGGAAACCTATCTCCTGATCATATCCACCAGGAGACAACCAGTAAGCTTAATAACACAACAACAAACATCCGTTTAAGCATTAAAAAACCCACATTATTACTGGAAATGACAAACAAAAGATCTCAAACACAACAAATGATCTCAAAACATGTCCAAAAACAGAAAAGAGTAACTGAGACAAATGTGCTGGAGACAGGCAAAGGCTCCCTAGAAGAGGAAGAACAGGTTTTGGATTTGCCTCAGAAAGAAGTCAGAAGAATGATATGGAAACAAATTCAAATGCTCTGAAAAGGGGTGGAGGAAAACAAGGAAGAAGTCTAGGAAAGTACTACAAGAACAATCAAACAAGATTAATACAGCATTGGAAATAATTCAAAACCTGCAAAAAGAGGTCCAGATGATTAATAATAAAATATCATAAATGGACAATACACTGAAAGGGGAAAGGAGCAGAACTGAAGAGACAGAAGCCAGAACTAGTGAGCTGGAAGACAAATCTCTCAATGCTGCTAAGATAGTAGAGCAAGCTGAAAAAATGATTTAAAAAATCTGAAGAGAGTCTGCGATTCATGCTGGATAACATAAAGAGGAACAACTTAAGAATTATTGGCATTCGGAACAGGAAGAATCAGAGAAGTCCACATAGGAGACAGTTGAAGAGCTTCTGGAAGAAAATTTCCCTAACATCTTGAAAGATGAGAAGATAAACATTCAAGAAACCGAATGTACCCCAGGAAGGATAGACCCCAAAAGAAAGTCACCAAGACATAATAATTAAGCTCTCTAAAATCAAAGACAAGGAGAGATTCCTAAAAGAGGCCAGGGAGAAGAGAAGTGTCACTTACAAAGGCAAGCAAATCAGATTAAGCTCTGACTATTCAGCACAAACCATGCAGGCAAGAAGGATATGGGGAAACATATACAAAACCCTAAAAAAAAAAAAAAAAAAAAAAAAACTGCCAACCAAGAATCATCTATCCAGCAAAACTATCAATCAAATACAACAGTGAAATCAAAACATTCCAGGAAAAACAGAATCTAAGAAATGTTATCAAAAACAATCCAGTACTTCAAAACATCCTAAAGGGAGTTCAACAAGAACAGACAACAACCAGAGATTGACAGGTGTGGCAACACCACCTGGAACTCAGTTGACAGATAGCAGAGTCCAGAAAAGAACAAAACTACAACAATGAATTCAAAGGAACAGGAAGGTCAACAGAAGATCAAAATTATATCAATGTCAAAGAAGGGATAAACGTAGCAACAAAGATCCAGGCAGTGAGGTTGTCAGGTAGATTACAGCATACAATCGATCCTCTTAAATGGAGAGAAAAGTTAATAGACTATAAGGTAACCCCAAAGAAAGTTAATACTTCACAACTTACCATGGAAATGAGCTTCCAAGCAGAACATGAAAACTAAGAAGAATTTGACAAGAAATAGCACAAAAAACACAAACACAGCACAAGAAGGTATGCAGAACAAAGGAACAAACAGCACTACCAAAAAAAATTAACATAATGGAAGCAATTAATTCATACCTATCGATAATTACATTGAATATCAATGGATTGAATGAACCACTGAACAGACAGAGAGTGGCAGAATGGATAAGAAAACAAGACCCTTTAATATGCTGCCTGCAATAGACACACCTTACACACAAAGCCAAAAATAGACTAAAAGTTAAAGGATAGAAAAAAATATACCAAGCTAACTGCAACAATAAACAAGCAGGAGTGACAATATTAATCTCCGATAAAGTAAACTTTAAGACAAAAACCAGCATAAGAGACAAAGAATGACATTATCTTATGATCAAAGGGTCATTTGAGCAAGACAACATAACCATAATAAATATCTATGCTCCCAGTGAAAGAGCACCAAGATATATGAAGCAAACCTTACTAGAATTGAAGAAAGAAATAGATACATCTACAATTATAATGGGAAAATTTAATACGCCACTTTCGAAAAGGGACAGAACAACCAGAAAGAAACTCAACAAAGTTACAGAGGAACTAAACAACACAATCAACCAACTTGACCTCATAGATGTGTACAGAGCATTCAACCCAACACATATACATTCTTGTTCAGTGCACATGAAACATTCTCTGAAATTGACCATGTATTAGGTCACAAAGCAAGCCTCCATAAATTTACAAACATCAAAATGCTACAAAGTATCTTTTCAGACCATAAAACTATAAAACAAGAAATCAACAATATGAAGACCAAGGAAATAAAGTCGGATACATGGAAACTGAATAACACTCTGTTGAAAAGTGACTGGATAGTAGAAGAAATTAAATGTGAATTCACAAAGTTCCTAGAAACAAAAGAGAATTAAAACACAACATACCAAAATCTTTGGGACACGGTGAAAGCAGTGCTGAGAGGACAATTTATTGCAATAAATGTGCACATCCAAAAAGAGGAAAGAACCTAAATTAACACATTAACACACCATCTCCAACAATTAGAAACTGACCAGCAGAGGGAACCTATAGTTACCAAAAGAAAAGAAATAATAAAGATCAGAGCAGTAATAAATGAGAT
>NW_006408807.1:1346206-1398624 GCF_000296735.1 Chrysochloris asiatica | reverse complement strand
GTTCCTGGATAGGAAGACTCAACATTGTGAAAATGTTACTACTGCCCAAAGCAATTTACACATATAATGCAATCCCAATCCAGATTCCAACAACATTCTTCAAAAAGATGGAAAAGACAATTACAAACTTTATATGGAAAAGAAAGAGACCCAGGATAAGCAAAGCACGGCTTAAGAAGAGCAACATGGGAAAACTCTTACTCCCTGATTTCAAAATTTACTACATGGCTATAGTGGTCAAAACAGCCTGGTACTGGTACAATGAAAGATACATGAATCAATGGAACAGAATCGAGAATCCAGAAATTAACCCATCCACATACAGCCAACTGATTTTCCAACAAAGTGCCTAGGTATATTGCATGGGGAGGAGATAGTCTCTTTTACAGATAGTGCTGGCAGAACCGGAAAGCGATATGCAAAAGATTGAAACAAGACCTTTACCTCATGCTCTATACAAAAATGAACTCAGCATGGATTAAAGACCTAAATGTGAATCCCAAAATTATGAAGGTCATCGATGAAAAAATAGGGACAAATGTGAGGGCTCTAATTCAGGGCACACACAGACTACCAAACATTTTGAAAATTACACAAACAAAAGTAGACAAAATAAATGATTGGGACATACTAAAAGTTAAAAACTTATGTGCATCAAAAGACTTCACCAGAAGAGTAAAAAGGGAACCCACAGAATGGGAAAAAATCATTTGCAATGACACATCAGATAAGGGACTAATTTCTAAAATATGTAGGAAACTACAACACCTCTACAAGAAAAAGACAAATAACCCAATTTAAAAATGGGCACAGGACATGAACAGACACCACCAAGGAGGAGATCTGGGCAGCCAACAAACATATGAAGAAGTGTTCACGATCACTAGGAATCAAAACAACAATGAGATATCATCTCACACCAGCAATAACAGCAATGATTAAAAATGTAGAGGACAATAAATGCTGGCGGGGATGTGGAGAGACTGGGATCCTCCTACACTGTTGTTGGGATTGATAATGGTCCAACCACTCTGGAAAGCAATATGGCACTTCCTCAGAAGGTTAGAAATAGAAATACCTTATGATCTAGCAATTCCTCTGCTTGGTATTTACCCATAAGAAATACGAGCCATAACACGAGTAGATATATGCACACCAATGTTCATAGCAGCACTATTTACAATAGCAAAAAGATAGAGACAGCCCAAATGCCCACAAATTGAGAAATGGATAAACAAATTGTAATATATACACACAATGGAATACTATGCTACCTTGAAGAACAACAAGAAGCTGCAAGCCACTGCATAACATGGATGAACATTGAGGACATTGTGCTGAGTGAAATTAGTCACAAAAGGAGAAATACTGCATAGACTAAGAAAAATAATCCACCCAAAAGGGGGGAAAAAATCAACTATATATATAATTGCTGATCACCAGGATGTTTGGGATGAGAGGAGGGGAAGGAGGGAGGGAAAGATAGAGCACAGGGTAGGGAAAGCTTGGGTGCTGAGGGGGGAGGCAGGCAATACACAAGAACAGGGAGGGGAACAGTTGTAGGTTCGCAAGGGCTAAGTGGGACAGAGGTAAATGATGATGTATGCACAACCTTGGAATAACAGGGCTTCAGGATACAGCGATTGAGGCATGGTTTGAAGAGGTAAAAGAGGGGAATAATGTTAAGATGATTGACTGTCTTTTGATTCTTGGTTTCTGTTGCCTACCACTGTGAAACAGACACTTGTGATGGGGGGTAGGAATAGCCAGAAACATCACAATAGAAAGCTTGTAAGCCCATCTTCAGCCTATAACTGATTGGAATACCTTAAAGGGGGCTAGAAGTTGCCCAGTGAAAGAAACCTCCTATAGAGCTTGTGCATTGCATAAGACCATAGGTGGAAACCAGAATCCCATCCAGTGTTGTCTGAGGTGGGAATATTTCACTGGAAAGGACAAGTAGACCAGCCTGAAGCGGCTAGAAGAACAGAGGATACTTCGTGAAGAAAGACCAGCAGGAAAAATCAGAAACAATAATGGCAGTATGATTGATTGCTACAAGAACAAGAAAGCTGTTCTCCCGGGAGCCATCAAGGTAAGCAAACTCCTGTCCAAGACTAAGACAAGGGGACTACACGAGCAGGCATGTGGTCTGGCTGGTGACCACGTTGGTCACCAACAATGGGGAGAAGGAGAAAAAATAGCAATGAAGTTGGGATCTAAGTCCAACCACACTCAATAGACTCCTGTGAACCTGGGTGGAGACCTGGATGGCCAGCAGTTACAGCAAGGCCCAGGGACACCTGGGCCCAGAGGCAGCAACATGGCCACAGAGGACTAGAGTGGAGAAAGAAACGTCCAGCTGATGTGAAGTGAGGGGAGATGCACAAGAACCCTCATACTTGCAGATAGTACCCACTTGACCTGGCTTTGATGGCTGAATGATCAGAACTTGACTAGAAGAAGAAAGAAGAAGGAAGAAAAAAAAACGAGTAAACCACTACAATTTGATGAACTTTACCTATATGTATGGATGTAATAGATCAAAAAAGGGAACGAATCTTTACAGCAAGATCACTCCCATCCCCTTGGTACACACGGTTGACAGGAATGGACTACTTAGACATTGGTTACCCAAAATGGGGGCAGGGGGCCTATAAAGGCAAGAAGTGACTGACTTACAAGCTTTCAAGAGGAAGCCTAGTTCCAGATGGGGAAGGGGTAGGTAGAACCTCCACTGAATGATTTCCGATCTGTTGGGGCTGGGCTGCCAAAAGGAAATGGGGATAAGACTCTTGTGGTACAATAGTGAATAGTTGCCATCAGGACTGACTGTAAGGATCAGAAATGTAGAGTTAGATGTTTTTTGACAAAAGGAGGAAATTGATTGATTTTGCAGCCAGAAGAGCGGAGAGCGTGACCCTGCCCAGAGAGGCAGTGATGCCAGGCATGGAGACAGAGATGATGACGTGAACAGATGGAGTGGCTGGGGACACGAGACTCTGGGAGGGAGAGGGACTGTGTGCTGACAGCTGGGGGAGGGGTGGGCCTGTGGGGTGTATCCTTTGGTTATTTGATGATGCATGGCAGGGACTGTAATCATTACAATGAAATGAAATATGAATACGATAGGATGAATGTAAAACTGATGTTCTCCCATGTAAACCCATATAATTCACAATACAAACTTTAAAAAATAAATACAGACTAAAAAAAAAAAAGCAGATAGGAAAGGAATCAACTTGATATTTCTTGTGCATATTAGCATGTACCAGGCATGGTTTCATGTTTTTTAAATATACAACAACATGTAAAATTGATTTACCTTATTAATTTTCCAATAAAGAAACAAACTCTAGTTAAAAAAAAAAAAGAAGGAAAACGCCTACTTTGAAACCAAGCCATCATTGTTAAAATTCTATAAAATGAACAACTCAGAAAAGGAAGGTGAGAATGATTACACAACCTGAATGCTAAATATTTTGCTGTGTATATTCTCAACAACAAAATTAATAAAATTATATATTTTTTTAAAGTTTCATTACATACTACCACAATCAAAATGAATAAAACCTCAAAGGAATCATTTCAAAAAAAAATTCTGCAAACCAAGAGTAATAATAGGAAATGTCTAGGTCCAAACGCTAGGTGAAACTTGATGAGGTAGGAGAAGGTGGGCTTTGATAACTCTTCCTATCCCCAACACTAAGCAGTTCAGAGCTGCTTTCCAACTCTGGTTTCCTCATCTAACGAAAGAATACCACAACACTTACTGTAGTATATAAAGCCTGTTGTTAAAGTTTATAAAGCTCTAGATTCCTCAGCTGAAGAAAGAACACCAAACCTACTTCTGGGCTGAAGTATATAAAGCTTGCTGCTAGTTGCTGTTGAGTCAATTCAGACTCACGACAAACCCATGTGTTCCATAGGATGTTCTTTGGAAGGAGATCTCAAAGCTTTTCTTCAGAGGACCCTCTAGGTGAGGTTTTAGCCTTTGACTAATAGTCAAGTGTTAAGCTGTTTATACCACCTGGGAGTGATTATTTCCATTACTCCCATGCAAATGAACCCCTATTTGTCAATTTGTCATACTGTAGTCACTTGGGTGTTGCTATGATGCTGGAAGCTATGCCACTAGTATTTCAAATACTAGTAGGGTCACTCAGGGTGGAAAGGGTTTCAGCAGAGCTTCCAGACTAAACTAGATGAAAAAGAAATGACTGGCAATCGACTTCTGAAAATTAGCAATCAAAACCATGTGGATTATAATACAATATTGCAACATATATTCATAGTGCTGGAAGATGAGCTCCTAGGTTGAAAGAAATTCACAATACCCAGTGGTTACAACAATTGGCTGAAGAATAGCACTGATCATCAAGGATGGTGGAGGACTGCGTAACATTTTGATCTCTTGTACGTGGGGTTGCCACTGTTGGCAACTAACAACAACAACGACATGCTAATTAAGAGCAATTTAAACTCACAATTCACAGCTTATTCCAATTCTCCATTTGATTCACCAACTAGCTGAAGAACTAAGTTGTTCTGAGAGTCCCCAAAGAGCAAACCCAGAAAAAGCTGGTGAAATTTTCAATAAAGCTACGTTTTTATGCAAAAAGCATTCTACCAGCTTGCCAAGTGCTTAAAGATCCTTATGGTATGCAGATTTCTAACATAAGTTGTCTGACTTACAAGACTGCCACAAACTAGAGGGAAATGTGTCTGCTCATGGTAGGCAGAACGATGGATAAACTGAGAAAATAACCCAATTTTGTGAAACTGAGCCTGCATTAGAAACAACACCTGCACCTGTTTTCACATTTATTCCCCGGTGAAGCCTTTCCCATCTGACCAAAAAGAGGAATAACTTAGTCTTCCAATAGAATGTTGGGGAGTACGTCAAGCTTCAAAAGGCCCATCTTTTAATTATTACTAGACGCTCATATTAAAAGCTCTAGAAGAGAGTAGTAGTTTCCTGTTTTATTAATCTGCCAAAAAGTGGTAATCATTAGTGTGTTAAAAATTATATTAGCTACAAAAATGTGGCATACAGCAAGGAAAAAACTGTAAATAACCTGATGGTCCAATAATGGGAAATTTGATGAATAGTTCATCTTCAATCATATAGAGAACATGGTAGCTTCTGCAAAATTATGTTATAGAAGCACATTTAGTGCCATGAAAAAATATTAATAAGTCAGGTGAAGAAACAGTAAATCTGTATCATCTCATTTTTATACATACGTGTGGGTGTAATATATACATGTTCAAGTTACAACAAACTGTGCTTACAACTGTTGTTTTGTGTGTATGTGTACATCTTATAGGAGTCCTCATGGCTCAGTGTGTTTAGCGTTGGACTGTTAACCCACCAGCCACTCCAAAGCAGAAAAATGAGACTGTCTTCTCCTATAAAGATTTACGGTCTCAGAAAGCTGGAGAAGTTGTACTCAGTCCTGAAGGCTCACTGTGAGTCTGGGTTCACCTAATGGTTGGTAATATGTATTGTTTTCACGTGCACTGGAGTTGGTTCTGACTCATAGCAACCCTATGCACAACAGAAGGAAATACTGCCAGGTCCTGGGCCATCCTCACAATTGTTGTTACATTGGAGCCATTTTGTCAATCCATCTTCTTGTCAGGGTCTGCCTCTTTTTTGCTGATCCTTCACTTTACCAAGCATGATGTCCTTCTCCAGGGACTGGTCACTTTTGATAACGTGCCTGAAATATGAGAGACAAAGTCTCACCATCCTTGAGTCTCAGGAGCATTCTGGCTACACTTCTTCCAACACAGACTTGTTTGTTCTTCTGGCAGTCCAGGTACTTTTAATATTCTTCTCCAACTTCATAACTCAAACGCATTGATTCTTTTACAATCTGCCTTATTCATTATCCAACTTTCACATGCATATGTTGTTGTTACTAAATGCCATCAACTCAGTTCCAACTCATAGCGACCCTTGTAATAGGGTTTCTGAGGAACAACTGGTGCATTTGAACTGCCAGCATGCATATGAGGTCATTGAAAATAGCATGGCTTGGGTCAAGTGTACCTTAGTCCTCAAACAGATACTTTTGCTCTTTAATACTTTAAAGAGATCTTTTGCAGTAGATATGTCAAATGCAGTATGTTGTTTGATTTCTTGACTGCTGCTTTCATAGTAGTTGATTGTGGATCCAAGCAAAATGAAATCTTTGACAACTTCAATCTTTCTCTACTTGTCCTTATGTTATTTATTGGTCTAGTTGTGAATATTTTTGTTTTCTTTACATGGAGGTACAATCCATAGTGAAGGCTATAGTTTTTGATCTTCACCAGTAAGTATCTTAAGTTCTCTTCACTTCCAGTAAGCAAGGTTGTATCATCTGCATATCACTGGTTGTTAATAAGTCTTCCTCCACTACATACACTGTTGTTATTATCAAGTGCCCTCAAGTCGGTTCTGACTCATAGTGACCCTGGATAGGGTTTCCAAGGAGCATCTGGTGAGCTTGAACCACCGACCTAGCAGTTCAAGCTGACTTTGCAGTCCAGAGCATTAACCTGTAGTGCCACACCCTGTTGCAGCACATAATTTGCTGATGTTATCATTCTCAGATACTCATGCACAGATATTTAAAAATCATATAAATAAAGGTATTTATAATAAAAGGCAACAATAATGAATACTTTTTTTAAAGGAACTGACTTATAATAGAGACATTGGAATGGAACCTCATTATAAGTTGGGGACTACTTGTAGAAACACACATACATAGACCAAAATGAAATATTATGCATATGTGTTTGTGTATGGTCTGTATATTTATTATTTATACATATTTACATAGAAAGTAAAATGTTAAAATTTATAAATAATTTCTTAAAATATATGAATTTATTGGTGATATGTGTACAAATATATTTTAATGGGAAAAAGATAGATGAGCCAACACTTAAACACTCGTAGTGCTTTCTGGGGGTTAAAGTTATGAATGCTTTCTTGGCTAGTGCTTGATTGTATTTTCCATGTTTTTATGTAAACGGACCAGGTACTCCATCTCTCATAAAAAGATGTCTGGTGTTTGATCTGTGACTTGGTTTCTCCTCTCAGGTGATGGGACTAGCTGTTCCCCTTTAGAAATGAGTTGCTCTAGGCACTTAGGGAAGTCATCTAGCACCCAACTAGTGACGTCCCAGCTTGAATTCTGGGTACTGACTGGCAGGCAAGAGGATGAGAAGACACCAGGAAGAATTCACCAGGAGCACTTCTACCTATCTCTTGGTCTAGGGAGATCAGCGCAACCGAATACCTTTGTGTAGGACCTGACAATCCACCAGCCAGCAAAGGACGTCTTTAGCCCTGCCAGCAGTCGCCATCACCAAAGTCTGATCTAAGAGTCGACCTGGCCCTTCAGTGTAGCCTGAGAACATACTATCTCCTGGACACTAAATTAAAACGCACAATTAGATTTCCATTAAGTTACAGCAAATTCTGCTGAATTGATCTAATCGGCCTGCATTCCAACCTGACATCATGCTTTAAAGGCTTGGCCTGAACATAAATACTTAATGTAATAAATACAGTCTGAAATATTTGATCTCCTTGGCAGTTTAATTGATCTACTATGAGACTGACAGGAAAAATTAAGTTAGTTCTGTCTCGTCTTTCCAATAGCATATTTTCCTCAGAAACGTACATGAGCGATGATTTTTGTTTCTAGTGGCATCTGTGCACTGCTTTCTCTTTGAAAAGTTGCGGGCAATACGAGGAATGAAGAAATGAATCCCTGGATTTAGGTGGTGCTTAACACGAGAACTATAGTCTATTTGTTTTTGCTTTATAATGAAAAATATACACAGATTTTGTGATTTATAATACTAGTGTTTCACATTTACAAGGAGAGTAAGACTAATCAAATGCCTAACAGGAGAATCCAAAGCCAGGAGCCCTGACTTCTACCTCAGAATTACTAATTTCCTGTCTCTCTTTGAGGGTTTGCATCACCTGAACCCAAGACTCCTGGCACAGTAAGCATTGAAGTAGGGACACATGGACCAGGGAGTCCATCACGGCAGGGCAGTCTGATGCCAGTGAGCATGACCCTCCCTACTTCCAGCCTGAGCCAAGACACTGGACATGGTGGTGGTTGCTTTTCCTGCCACCCCTGGGCTCAAGCCAGAGCCTCTGCTCAGCTCCCTGCACTCCAGGGCCTCATTGATTAGCAGGAAGGGCAAACCTATCAGCTCCAATAGGAAATGGCTTCTGGAAAATGAGTTGCAGTTTTTAAAGCCAGAGAATGACAGTAGATGCCTGGAAAAAGAACCAACTCACTACCAGGTGTAGTGCGCAGGAGGTAGGACACAGACATGCTGTGTGACCTTGGGTAGGCCAATGTCCTCTCTGGGTATCAGTTCCCCCACTGGATCCTAAAAAGGCAATGGGACCATGTACATGAAGGGATTTCTTACAAATCCTAATTTCTGAGATTCTCTTCCCCTGTCTTCTGGGCATCAGAAAGATGTGAGTGTGAGGCTTCTCCACAAGGTATGGAGGGACCAGTGCTATCCCAACACTTCACCCAAACACCATCGCCCTCAGGCATGAATAGGTACCTCCCGAAGGCTGTGCCGCTTCCCTGGGGCATCTGAGCTGCCCATAGATCACATTAAACTATGCCCGAAGGCAGGGAGACTTTCCCATGGGGAACAAAGGGCAGCGGAAGCCAGAACACTCATCATAACCCTAAATCCTAGCCAGATTCCAAGGCACCTCTTAGACCCTGTTGTGACACTTCAAGGCCTGCTGCCACAGCACATATCTGCCACAGGTATGGCATCGCATTCCCCGTATCCAGGGGTCTAAGGCATGCTCTAAGTTGAGCCAGTCCTGAAGTGGAAAGTGGGGTTGAGCCATGACTAGTGTGACCCGGACACTGGGCTCCCTCCCCTAGAACCATGCTCCATGTAGGCTTCAGGCTCTACCTTTGCTCAGGGCCCTCTCTGCCTGGAGTGTCCTTACCAGGTGGCCATTCCTACCCATCCTTCAAGTCCCAACCAAATGCCTCCTTATTTCTACACAGAGAGCACGTCTCTTTCCTTTGATCCCCAAATTTTGTCTGTCTTTTGTTACCTCTAGCAGAGCAACTCACTGTGTCTCTTTAGATATAAATTGTTTATTTTCCTTTTGGCTTTCCACCGAGTCCTGACCCTAACCTGTGAGCTCCTTGTAATACGGATTCATCTAGTCCATTAGTGGGTGCCCAACCCTTGTTCAGAGTCCAGCAAAATGCATAGCTGAGTGAGTAGCAGGAGGGCCCCGTGCCTTCTAGGGTCCAGCAGGCAGCCAAGGGCTAGGGGCAGGTCAGTCCCCACTGAGTATCCCATCAGAGGTGTTTCTCCTAGGCCCAAGCAGCATGACACTCTTTCCTCCTCTACCCAAATCTCATTCCATTTCATTATGTACTAAAAACTCTGTGCTAGGATCAGAGGGAATGGCTTGGAAAGACCTAGAAGGGAGTCAGATATGGACAATACCCTTAGAGAGCTTATAATCAGGGTTGGGAGGTAAGGTAGACTCAAAACATACACTCCCCACTCATGTCATCAGGCCATGGTGACCTTGATATCTGCCACAGTTACTCTCTGAGCCATACACCTTCAATGAGCAACACCGCCCTGTCTTCATGCCCTTATGCAATCCCTTCCCTGAAATCTAGGCTGGCTCTGTGATCGCTTTTTATCAATAGAATGCAGCAGAAGAGATACTGTGCCAGACCCGGGTTTACATCTCAAGAAACTGACATTTTCTATGTTGGCACTCCTGGGACCCAACAGTCAATCAGCCCCAATCCAGGCGAGCTGTGAAAAAAGTCCTTATGGAAAGCCCCAGAGGTTCCAGCCTTTCCCCCATCCCTAGTTCACCTATACGTGAAAACTTCTGCCACCTGACTGCAACATCACGAGAAACCCCAAGGAAAAGGAGCAGGGAGAAGACCCGCTCAGTTGAGCCCGGTCAATCCTATAAATCCTGAAAGGCAATAAAACAGTTGTTTTCTTAAGCCAAGATTTGGGCTAACCAGTGTTAAGTAAAGCAAAACCTGGAATGGGGATTAGAAAGAAAGAAAATTACAGGCCAATCTGCTCATGATCATAGATGTAAAAACCCTAAACATTAGGAAACCAAATCCAGCAATATATAAAAAGGATAACATGCCACATCTAATTTGAGTCTATTCCAGGAATACACAATTGTTTTAACATTAAAAAATCAATCAAAGCAATTAATCCTATTAATATATTTGTATCGTGTGATGTGATCATCTCAATAGATGAAGAAAAAAGCACTCAGTAAAATTCAGTGTCCAATCAGATACATGAATTTTAAATAATAATTAAAATAAAGCTCTGAGAAAACTAGAACAAGAAGAGACTATAGTCACCTGGAAAAGGGTTATCTAAAAAGAAAGAGTGTTCCCCGGCGACCACAAATAAGACAAACTCAGACCCTTTGCCATCAAGTCAATGCCAATTTATAGCGACTCTGCACAGGGTTTCTGATGCTGTAATTCTGGACGGAAGCAGAAAGCCTTGTCTTTCTCCTGCAGAGTGGGTTTGAACTGCCAACCTTGTGGTTAGCAGTCCAATGCTTAGCCTACAAGGTTTCTCAAAAAGTTAAGCACAGAATTATTATATGACCTAGTAGTTCTACTCCTAGGTATGTGCCCAAACACTTTAAAATATGGACTCAGATACTCATACATCCAGGTTAATTTCAGCCAAATGGTAGAAACAACTCACGTGTCCATCAACAGATGAATGGATTTTAAAATCTGCCATATCCATGCAATGGCATATGAGTACTATTCCAGCCATACAAAAGAAATGAAGTCCTGATACATGTCAGCACATGTGTAAACCTTAAAAACATGATGCTGAGTCAAATAAGACAGACACAAAAAATAAATATGTGATCACAATGATATGAACTATCTATAATAGGTAAATGCATAGCATCAAGTTTATTAACAGTTACAAGGGGCTGGGAGACGGGAAAAAATGAAAAGCTAATGCTTAAGAAATGCTGCGTTTCTGTTTAGGATGATGAAAAACATTTGGAAATGTGCAGAGGTAGAGGAGAATATGGTAACTAGAATTCATATCACCAAATTATACTCTTAAAATGGTAAAAACTAAAAATGACTTTGCCACAATAAAATATTTCAATTCCCACAAAATTAATTTTTAAAAGAATAGGACAAGGGTCAGTCACAAAGACGACATATTTTATACTGATTTATGCAAAATGTCCAGAATAGGCAAATCTATAAAACAGACGGCAGATGAGTGGTTGAAGGGGGAAGGGAGAGTTGGAGAGAAATGAGAAGTAATGGGTGGATGGGGATGAAAATACTCTAAAATTGACTGTGATGATGGTCCCACAACTTTGTGGATATACTAAAAATCACTGAAGTGTACACTTCAATGGGTGAATTGCATGACATATAAATTATATCTCAATAAAGCTGTCATAAAAAGATAAATAAGGCAAAGATCCCTGCCCTCACCACTTCTATTCAACATTGTACTGAGTCCTTGCCAGCATAAGTCAGACAAGAAAAAGAAAGAAAAATCATAAAGATTAGAAAGGAAAGAGACAAACTTAAGAATTTACAACTAAGCCTAAATGCATGAATAAATCTCACAATGATGAGTGAAAGCGACCATACACACCAAAAATACATACCATGTGGTTATATATATATATATATATATATAGTCCCAGTGTGGCGCTGCAGGATAATGCACTGGACCACAAGGTCGTTTTGAACCACAAAGTTGGCAGTTCAAACTCACCAGCTACTCCTTCAAAATCCTAGACAGGGTCATTATGAGTCAGAACCAGCTCGACAGCACTTACCAACAACAACATATTATACGTCCTTGGGTGGTACCAAAAATTAAGAACTCAGCTACTAGTTGAGTAGTTAAAATTTTGGCTCCTTGGAAGAAAGGTCTGGTAATCTGCTTCCAAAAGGTCACACCCTAGAAAGCCCTGTGGAGCAGTTCTAGCCTACACACATGGGGTCACTATGAGTCAGATTCAAGTGATGGCAACCAACAACAACAACACATACACACGAGGGTAAGTCAGAAAGCATTGCTACCAGGAGTCCAAACAAAAGGTGTTTGTCTCTTCAATCAGTGGATGGCTACAGACAAGTTCTCTCAGTAACACATGTACCTTAGTCTCCTGAGGATACCTTAGAGAAAAGGTCCAGTCGGAACACTGACTTCCAAGAGGAGCTGCTGGCCCAGCTTAATTCAAGGCAGACAGTTTAGCTCAGAAGATTATGGTGACTGGTTTTGGTAGTCTTGATAGATTTTCTTGAAGGACACAGAACAATCATGCAGGCTTATTATGGAAGGTGTTTTTAAGAAATTTAAAACTGCGTTGGCCAGGAAAATTGCACGGAGAAATTTTTCTTTTTTCCATCACAACATTCTTCAAGGATAGCAAGGGCTGTCCTATGAATATTTTGGGGGGAAACCTTACCTCATCTATTTATAACTCTGACATTGCCCATTTAGACTTCCTTTTGTTCCCCAAACTCAACACAATTTGAGTCCCTCAAGGATGCCAAAACTACCATCTTGATGGAAGAGCACAGAATTCTAAACTACAATTTTTACAGTCTTCCCCCTCAGAGTGACTTGTGGATTTTGTCTTCCTACTTTTTGGACTTAACCATTACACTTAGCCATTATAAACACTAGGTATCTTTGTGTTTATATAGGTGTTTAAAATCATCCATTAATTCCATATTCATGTATGAGTTATTCTAATGAATTTTATATTTCACAATAAAACAGTTTAAAAATCACAGCACAAAGAAAATATTTATTAGTGAGGAAGAGGAGGAAAAAGCTTTCATGAGACTCAGAGGAGAAAGATGTCACCTCCAGCTGTATATTTGGCCTTGGTGGGCAAATGTTTAGTGGCAAATAAAGCACTGTCAGTATCTGTCCTGGCCCGGGAGTGCACACTCTAGACTTAGGGACTTGCTCTCAGAAAGGACACAGCCTGCCTTTCTCTGGCTCTGGCCTTCCATGTACTCCCAGGATCTTCAATGCTACTCCAATTTAGAAGCAGCTCAAACCCACCGTGGAAACCCTAGACAGGGTCGAAAGAATCAGAACTGACTCAATGGCACCCAACAACAACAACAAACATCTATTGTGAGTCCCTGGAAGGAACAAGCAATTAACTAAAGGTTACCCTTTGGAGTCTACCGAAAGGCACCACAAAAGAATTACCTGGAGATATGTTGTTGTTGTTGTTAAGTGCCTTCAAGTCGGTTCCGACCCATAGCGACCCTGTACAGGGTTTCCAAGGGTGTAAATCCTTACGGGAGTAGAAAGCCTCATCTTTCTCCCGCGGAGTGACTGGTAGTTTCGAACCACTGACCTTAAGGTTCGCAGCCCGATTCGTAACCACTACGCTACCAGAGCCTCCTAAAAATCAGTCACTGAAACGTTTGAAGCACAGTTCAACTCCATGTGTTGGAGATAATGGCAACTTGAGGAGGTGGCGTGCTCATGAAGCATTTATTAAGCACCACTGTTTGCATTACATGTTCACTGGCTCATTGGGTTATTACAATCACTGAAGTCTGAATTGACTGATTCCCCCAGGCTAGGCCAAGGCTGGGGGATGAGGAGAGAGAGGGCCAGAAAAGGATCTTATTTCACTCTTTGGCTGCTGACTCCCAGACAGCAGAATCAAACTACATTGGGGAGGGCCCCCAGCCTAACAGCCCTGCCCAGCAAGCTGTCCTTCTTAAGCCACACTGCTGGGTCCCAGTTATGGGTGAGCGGGCTATGAGGCCACACAGGGAACAAAATGCATCATGAGAGTTTTCTCCTGGTAGCTGTCATTCTTTCCACCTCTCACCCAGCATGCCAACCACAAGTTAGAGACAACCAGCTAAGTGCACCAGATAGAGCTTCTGCCTGAGAAGCTTGGACCCCCAACCGTGCCTTCCTGTCCAGTGGGCTGCACTTACCTGGAACAAACCCCTCCCCTGGCCATTAGTAACCTCCTCTGCATTAATGAATTGTGAACACAAGACTGGCCAAAAAGGCAGGCCAGGAGAATTCTTTGTGTTGCAAAGGCTCTTTCTGGGAACCTGCACTGTTGTTATGCAAACCCTCCCTGCATGCAGGAAGGTCCTGCTGCCTTTTTATTTGAGTTTCCATGAAACAATCATAAATCATGCTGTGACGCCAGTTTACTTGCCTGCCTGAGTGTTCTCTATGTTTTCCCCAAAACCCAAATCCATCACCTAGGTAAAGTCCCAGGAGGAAATGGGGGCTCTGAGCAGAAAATCCTAGAGATTATTTCCCAAATTGCCAAAAATCAAAACAATAGGACCCACAAGGAAATGGTGACTCTTCAGGAGCAATAAAGCTAAGAGAAATGAGGGATTTGAGGGAGCACAGCCATTTCTTTAGTCCTTTTAGGCTGAGTGGAACCCAACTGACTAGGAGAAGAAAGGAGCCTGGTTACTATGATAGTATTTGTTGAGCACCCCACCTGAGAGTCCTTAGATGCACAATGTACATAGCACAGCTCAGGCCTTAGCTGGGCGACCATTCGTTGGGGTCCTCTGAATGCCCATTGCTGTTGTTGTTAAATGATGTCAAGGAGCGGCTGGTGGATTTGAACCACTGACCTTGTGGTTCAAACTAATCTTGTGGTCCAGCAGTCATGGTGAGGTACTGTAGGATAAAGCACCGGACAGCAAGGTCGCTTTGAACCAAAAGGTCATCGGTTCAAACCCCCAGCTGTTCCTTGGAAACCCTATACAGGATCACTATAAGTCAGAACCGACTCCACAAGAACAAAAATAGCCCCATTGTAGAGCAATCATTCCACTCCGGAGCACTGGGCACCCGCCTTTCCTTCCAGTTTTGCTTGGGAGGCTCCCCTGGCATGAAGTCACAGGGGAAGAGGACCCAGAGCGATATTAAGACTGGGTCACAATTTCAAAGGCCTACCCTTGCTATCTTCAAGTTAATGTTCCCCAGTAGGATCACCACTCCTACAGAAGGTAATAGGAGCTGAAATCAGTTTAGATTCATTTTTGTGTGTGTGTCATTTGCAAGTTTCCACTAACCTGGAAGATTTGATGCATTCCAACTCAATGGAAACTAACAACACACAGGCCTGGACAAGTGGACTGAGATGCCACGGGGAGCGCACACACTTCCCTTAGGCTGGAAGGGGCCATGGGCTCAGCTCAGTTCTACAGGGCTCTGGTAGTCCTGGTGAGTCCAGACCCTTGCCCAGGGCTCCCACCCAAGTGGATTCATCATTGTTCTTGTTTGCTGGGGAAAAGGGTATGGGCCCAAGTGCTCTCATTGCTCCTTCCACCAGAGGAATGAATGAATAAATGATATCGGGGTGCCAAGAAAAGAGGAGCTAAAGGCCATCAGGATGCCACAGTGAGACGCCTATGCCTTAAAGGGGAAATGTCAGTAAGTAATGTGTGAGCACATGGCTTCACTCTCCATTTGTAAAAGGACAGGTTGGTTTAAGTCAGTCAGGTGCTTTCTAGCACTGACATGTTTCTAGCACAAGAAAGCTGAGGTAGCACAGGCACGAGACATGTTACATGTCTGTTTCTTATAGTAGAGAAACATGTCTCATACCTATGCTACCTCAGAAGTGGGAAAATCAAAGATAAGCCAAGAGGGCTCTGTGTTTTGAGAAAAAGGAGCATGAATTCATTCTCATTTGAAGACGTGAAGGCAGTTCCTCACTCATGCTCAGTACTCACTTGGTCTGGAAACATTTAAGAGTCCCTCTGGCCAAAGTGGCCCCACACACGTATAAAGTTGTGCCACATTTTAGTGAACACGGTGGGGTTTCTGCTACTTCTACAGGGTCCCACACAACCCAAAAGCCACAAGCAGCTAAGGCAGCACCAAAGGAAAATCGGATTTCCAGCAAGGCAGGCCAGCCAGAAAGGCTTGGGGAACAGGCAGGCAGTGTGTGGAGAGGAAGAAGGGAACGGGCTGCAATGGAACAGATTTGTAAGCTGTTTTCATTCTGGCCTCTCCTATCAGCTTGGGGCTCTCTGCTTTCTGAGCCACTGAGGAGCTAGTGACCTAGTTCTGGAGCCAGCTCTATTTCCACTCAGGCATTGTCCTGTCCTCCCAGCCAGATTAGCTCTCCTGCAAACCCATCCTATAGCACCTGCAGGTCTACCCTCAGGTTCCCAGAGCAGTCATGGGGCTGCAGGAGGGCAAGCAAAACAGATTTATAGAAGAGATGGCGACTGTCAGGAGCTGGGCCTACAGACTTTGATAGGGAATGCAGAGACTGATCCTTTGTCACAACAGGTTCCTCAGATGATGCCCAAATACACTGGACATCCCCATCCAAGATGACCCACTTCCATAATACCCATCAGTTCGCTGTGTCCTGAAATTTTGTCCAGAGACTGCTCTATGAGGCTCTATCTCTCCCATCTGAGCACCAATGACCTTGGAGCTGAAGGAGGGGGCGTAGGGTGTAGGTGGAACAGAGAGGGACTTGGCTGTCCACCCAGCCTATAGAGCAAGGAGGTTCATGCAGCTGCTCTGACAGTTCACAAGTGGTTCCAGGCCTGGGGAGGTCAAATCCAGAGGCCCCACCTGCTACTATGGAAAGCCAGAAGCCTAGTATTCAGGGTCCTCGAGTTCTGGTCTCCACCTTTGCCTCCTTTGTCCTGGAGATATCTGGCCCTTGAGTGATTTGGTCAGGCTCTCCTTCCAACTGAAGACACCAGATATGCAGTGTCAAGTGCCAGGATCCCTGTGTATGCCCACTCAATGGCTGAAGGGGTCCCTCGAAGACAGGGAGACCACAAGCCCTCATGCAGAACAAGCAGAAGATGCTGCCTGATGTCAATACCATTGCCTATGTCATAGGAAATGTCTGGGTTTTTACTCGGAGAAAACACTTAAAGCCTGCACCCGCACCTCCACCTTCCAACTCCTGGAGCCAGATGAGCCCCATGTGGGAGTATCAGCAGGAGGAATGGCCTTGGGGGACACTGGACGTGTCTGTTCATCCAGTGGGGCCCCCCAGAAGTCCCCAGAGGGCAGCCCCACAAAGGTTCCTCACTCTGAGCCTAAACATTTCCCTCTTTTGGACAGCAATAACCACGGAGGAGACACAAACCCTAAAGGCTCAGAGCACCGACATCAGGAGTCCTGGGAGAAGGCAAAGAGGCAAGCTGCAGATGTGGAGACGACAGAAGAGAGACAACTGGCTCTCACAGCTCTCTAAGCTTCTGCTTAGAACCTAAAACTCTTACCAGTTAGAGGGGGGAACTATGTGAACAAGGAGAGTGGCCACTTGGTCAAGTGGAGCCATGCTTTCTGTTACACCTACGTCACTAGGCCAGGTAAAGCCAAATGCAATGTCATGTATGGATACCAATGCTGTCCTTAATTCTGGCTGTGATTTACAGCAGGAAGATGGGGGCTGCACTGTCCAGAGGGGCAAAATTGATTCAGAAAACAGGGCAATCATGTCTGTCTCCCTCATCCCCTCTGGGACCAAGCAGCCCAGCCCAGCCCCTCCTGACAACTGACCCAACACTTACCTTTCAGGGAGGCGACGTGTGACAAGGCCTGGGCATATGTGGCTGTATTCAGGAGGGTCCCAGGCAAGCAGGAGGGGAAGAAAGGTCCTGTGGGAGCCACTGTTCGTCCCAGGCTGTCAGAGAAAGAAAATCACACTTAGTGCCCTATTCTGGTACCATCACTGTCCCTGGATCCCTGTTGCAGACCGTGTAAGACTAGTAACTATGTCGGGGCCAGACCCCGGCAGATCCCCAGGCCAGCCTCACCTCTGCTGGGCTTCCAAGGGGTCCTTCTTGCTCCTGGCCTGATCCCCAGGGGGTGGCGAATTGATGTTTCTCACCGGTGGAGGTGTCACCTCTGCCATGGGCTCTTTGGCACCAGGCTCCTGGTCTGAGGCCCCTCGCTCCGTTTTCCTCCACTTGGCCCTTCGGTTCTGGAACCAAACCTGAGCGTCCAGTGGAAACATACACCCAACAGAGGCAGAAAATCAAACAGGAGGAGGGAACCAAAGCCTCAAAACAAATGTCATTTACCTCTTGCCCAGGATTGTGTGGCACCTTGTTGCCAGGTATGAAGTGGCCAGAACATCAAAAGATCCCCAAAGTAGGGGTCAGCTTCTGACCAATTGTTGAATAAAAAAATCAATTAAGAAAGCCACAGCAGTCATTTAAAAAGAAAAGAAAAGAAAAAAGAAATGCTAAATAACAGAAAATATCCAAATGCATTGATCATATTGTTGTTGTTGTTATTAGGTGTCATTGAGTCAGTACCGACTCATAGTGACCTTATGCACAGCAGAACGAAACACTGCCCGATCCTGGGCCAACCTCACTACTGTTACCACGCTTGAGCCCATCGATGCTGCCACTTGGCCAATCCATCTTGCTGGGGGTCTTCCTCTTTTTCTCTGACCCTCCACCCTACCAAACATGATATCCTTCTCCAGTGACTGTTCCCTCCTGATAATATGTCTGAAGCATGAGAGACAAAGTTTGGCCATCCTGGCTTCCAAGGAGCACTCTGGCTGCACATCTTCCAACACAGATCTGTTGATCATAGGAAGGGTAAAACTTCCATCTTATGGAAACTTTCTATGTTGACTTTCACACAAGTACATTCAACAAAAACAATAATAAATTTTTAAAAACCCTGTCACAGGAAATGTTGACTCATAGCAACTCCCTAAACAGAACAGAATTGCCCATAGGGCTGCACACACTATAACTGTTTCAGAAGCAGGAGTAGAGTGCCACATTTTTCTCCCGAACCAGTTAGCAGACAAGCACTTGAACCACGACACCACTAGGGCTCCTTACAAGTGTACTGTATGATGTGAAATAGATTTCCTACCAAGAGTCACAATCAAAGCAGTTTGAAAAACACTGACTGCCCTCATCAAAAAAATTCACTCTTTAGCCGAGCACTCTCCTTGTGTGGCAAGCCTCACACATCTATGATCTAAGCCTGAAGTCAGCCACATCACGACAAATCCATGACCATCAGCCTAGTGTACCTACAAGAAACACGGACTCTAGAATTCAAGACCAGCGCTGACCCCCTCTAAGGTTGGGGAAAAGTTAAGCACACAGAGTCTTATTGGTCTACTCAAGGTCATCAGGTGTTAGGTGGCAACTCCAGGAAACGAAGCTCAGTGTCTGGCTAGGAGCTCTGATCCAAACTGCTTAGGAATAATTGTAGCCAGCTCCAATTGTTGTTAGGAAGATGACTCGAAGCACTGAAACCAGCCCTGAGCAGTTAATCGCTCAATAAACATTAGCTGGGGTTATCTCCGTCGTCCTCACTGAGGTTAGGAGGCAGCTCACAATTCACCTGGCCTAAGCATCTTCTTAAAGACTGATGTCAAATTCTTTAAGCCTTGAAAAGCAAAACTGCATTTGCAGAAGGGCAACTTCATGGAAGCCAGGCAACCCAGCCCCAAGGTGTTCCCTTTGGTCAGTGAAAGCCTGCTGTTCCTTACTCCATGCAGCAAAACCTCTCCATTCTACTCCAATGAGACGATTCCCTCCTCCCCTGGCTGCCGACATGTTGGCCTTGTGAAAACCCGGTCCCCAGGCTGAGCTCCTCTCACCTCTTCATTTTCATTCTCCTTTAATTTCTTTCTTTTTTAATTTAGTTGCCTTTTAATTGCATATATCAGCAACCACTGAATAATGATTTTATCTATATTCTAAATTTAGGGCAGTTAAATGCAAAGCAAAATGCAGACACTTTCTTGCGTCTTAATTGAATGAAGGTCACAGCTATAACAACATTTAATTGAGCTATTTTTCATTATCATATTCTAATGACTTTGCACTGACAGTTCGCCTGCTTCTGAGGAAGGAGCATGATGGAGTCGTTTATTTCCCTATTTAGTTATTGTTTGACAACATCAGCTTCGATTAAGACCCTGCTTTATAGAACATTAATCATATTTGAATGAGCAAGAGGTATAAATGTAAACACATCTCCCTTCCCGCCACCTAAGCCGGTGTCGGCACATGGAACCTCACTAAACAAATGCTTCACAGCCATTGTCTGTTTGCATAATAGCCAACAAGGACCGGCCTGAACAACAATTCCCCACTCTAATTGTCACCACCCCTATCTCAGCCTTGCACCTTTCAGGGAGAAGTTATGATCTTCCACTTCTGAATGCTCAATAATTGTATCATTTATCTCAATTTGCAGGTCAGTCTTTAGGCAGCTATTGGCAAGTTGGCATTAAAAAAAGAAAGGATAGGCATCGTCCTGGCCAAAGCAGATTTTCATTTCCAAATAATAATCAGTTTAATTTGTCTGCCTATGACCAATGATTCATGTTCAGATTTAATAATAAGGATCACATAATCTGATTATAGGGGAAATAATTTGTTTACAGCCCCCAATTTACTGCTCAGAATTCCATTATCTCTCTTCAGCCATTGGTTTTTAAGAGATACTAACATGACCCAGGGGAACCGAAAGCAAACTATTATATTTCCTACAATTAGATCTTTGCATAATCTTAACCCCAAGCTCCGACATTAAAAAAAAAAAAAAAACAGAAATAGCATGGAGGAAACCCCATAAATAAAATGAATATATAATTGTGCTCCAAAAACAGCTTGCCTGGAGAGGTGGTGCTGTGAATTGGTTTCTCCAGCACTTGGGCACATCTGCTGGGTTCAACGGGTTTGTGCACTTAAACATAATCACCGTGTAGCTTGGAAAAAGAAATCCTGCTTCAAGATGGTCACCGTGGGCCAGGCTGGTCTCAAGGGCCTGCCCTTGCACTGATCCCGCTTAAAGATTTTTAAATTGAACATGTTCTTTGGATCCAATTCACTGAAACCATCCGCATACTGAGGAAAAGTTGGCCATGATGCAATTTCTGGAAAACAGCTCCTACTCTGCTTCCCATCTGAAAACTCCGTTCTCCACATTGACCGGCCTCAGCCCAGAGCCGTCAGAGCTGCTTTGAGAATAGCATCTCAGCTCTTTTTTTTTTTTTTTTCCCCAAAGCAAGGAAATGGATGTGCATTGATGTAATTTAGTACCTTAGAGACGCGGACAAATTAGTGTAGAACATTATCACTAGTTAATTATGAATGACCGATTAATCAACCTAATCTAATATTCCACATTATGTTGATGTTATTAAAGTGCATCATGAAAATGACAGATAGTCTTCATTTGCTTTCTTTGGCCAAATGTGCACTCTGCAGTCATGATGTCAAAAAAAAAAAAAAAAAAAAAGTTTGCCAGTTTTAATATTAGAGAGTTAAATAATTTAACAGAATGTTTACCTGCACTCTAGCTTCTGTGAGGTTTATTTTCATGGCTAGCTCTTCTCTGGTGAAGACATCTGGATAGTGTGTTTGGGCAAAAACTGCCTCAAGAGCTTCCAGCTGGTAAAAGGAAAAAATATTTACTGGTGAGAGGCTGTGGTTCGGTAAGGAGAAACAGATGGGTTTTCAAATCTGCTAGTCGTGGTGAGGAAACAGTTTCACAATCAGATAGAGGTAGGGAATGAGGAAAGAGCTATTTGAAAAGATCCCACAGAATTCAAGTTTCAACCACAGATGACTTAGGAGCTAAGACAAACTAGCAATCTCAGTGCTCTTGAAGAGTGTCATATGCATTGACATGTTAAAACATTGATAGGAATCACAAATCTAAGGATAGCATTATGAAGTAAAGTAGCTCACCCAATGTTCTCCATAGGGCAGAGGAGAAAGGAAATCATTCACAGATGCCCTCACTGTCTCACTCCCACAGAAAGCACTTGGGGATATTTGAGCCATTGTCCTCACAGCTCCAGTTTGCTCCAGAAAGTGGACAAAGACTAATCTAAGGGAAAGAACTTTGGTGGAGGAATCTCAAGATTTTCCATGTCACTACGCCAAAACACATCATAGGAGTCAGTCAGGTTCGTGGGCCATTTCCTCATGTGTCTATTAGGTATAAGGGTGTCTGCTTGCCTTCTTTATAGGAGTATTGTGAGGTTCAAACTATATTGCTGATATGGAAATGGTTCAGCAAATGAGATGGTCATTTATCCTCCCCTCAAACAGATTCTTTGACACATAATTTCTCAAAGGAGAAGAAAGATAACAGTTACCATAATCAGTTGGCCTTTTTTAAAAAACAAGATGAGTTGCTCGAACTCCAATTTCTTTCTTTCTTTCTTTCTTTCTTTTTGAGCAGAAAGTAAGTGGTTCTCAGAAGGGGGCATGGTACTGTTACCTGCTGAAGAGTGAATGTTGTTCGATTCCGGCGCTGTTTTCTTCGTAAAAAACCATCGTCAAAGTCTGCTGTTGAGTGGTTGCCGAAGGGTGCAGTGCCTAGTGGGGACACACGGAGTTAGCCTGTGTTGGGGGATCCCCAGTCCTCACACTGACTCCTCACAGCGGTGAAGCCCCATTTGCAGGGCTCCAACCACAGTCCCCTCCAGCTCACCTAGCCCTGTTTGTTCCAAAGTGTCTTTCTCTGTTCCTTTTCTTATAAGCAAACAGTTGCTGTGGAGATGACTCCAACTCATGGCAATCCTAAGTGTGTCAGCATAGAACTGCGTTCCACAGGGTTTACAATCATTGATTTTTCAGAAGTAGACAGTCAGGTCTTTCTTCTGAGGTATCTCCAAGGAACTAAAATTTCCAACCTTTTGGTTAGCAGCCAAGCACAGTAACCATTTACACCACCAAGAATGCTTCTTATGAAATCCCTCCTTTTTCTTTTTTCTTTTTTTACTCTCTTTCATGTTCTCTCGCCTCTTACTTATTCACTCTCCCCAGAGAAAATCTAACTTTAGGCTCAGTTGTACAGAGTTCTTTGAAACTCTATGCAGGGTTGCTATGAGTTGGAATTGACTCAACAGGACTTAACAACAACAACAAAATGCCTACACATAGTCAAGAGCCAGACTGTAAACCTCAAGGTTAGTGGTGTGAGGTTTTGTGCTTCCACAAACCCTATACAGGGTCACTATGAGTCAAAACCAACTCAATGGCACTTAACAACAACGTGTCTATACATAACCCCCAAGTTGTCACTTCTTGTGAAATTCTGGACTCTGAGACAGGAAATGTCACTGGCTTGAGGAGGAACCTTCAGCTGCCCTCTGGCTCCATTAGCTCACCCCACTACATCTGATTTTTTAATATGAGTTTCTGTATCTTTAGGGAAATTGTGAGCCCACTTTCCCTTGTTTCTTTAAGTAACAAGGATTAAAGCCTGGGGCATGGGGGGAATGGAGGAGCAAAGGCAGCACCAGGAGTGTTTGCAGTTCCTCCTAGAACTGCAGGAACCCATGAGGTAAAAAGTTTATAAATGAATATTAATTACCATTCGTCACAGCTCATCAGCACCATAGTGGATTTGTTATATAGATGTCAATTAGCAAAAGATGTGCACCAACAGCGGCTATGCGGGATTCCAGGCAGACTTAGATGGGGTCTCTCTCAGAGGACACCTCACCCTCTGGCCAGGCCTTCTAAAGGACAGACAGCCCCCTAGCTAAGATAGGCATTGTCCTGCCTGGCAGCCTCCAAAGCTTTCTATAATGCCAGAACAGAGTTTGGCCCCAAACGTGCATTCAGATCATTTTCCAAATGTGCACTGTTTATTTAATAGCCCACAATGACTTCTTAGGAAAACAAATGAGCAAGTTTCCATTAACCAGTGAATGCTTTACCTGCTATATACCCTGTTCTCAGAATCACTGCACTTTCAGTTTTATAAAGCCAAATCTCCGATATGTCCCTCAGAAGGACATTAAGAAGAAAAGCCCTTTGGGCTTTCTAAAATTCTGTCTACTAAACAGAGTCCCTCCTAGTTGTTATTTTACACTCTAGGGTCCTATCCTTTGCTACAACACCCCCACAGACTGCTAAAGCCTTCCCCTACATCATCCTCATCAAATCACATTCTTCTTCAAAATCCTAGCTAGAAACATTTCTTTCCAGCGGATTAGAAACTTCTAAGGCTGAGCTTCGAAGCAATTTTACTGCCATTATATTTTTTTTCAGGAAAACAAATTGTTTCCTTTTGTAATCTCTGAGGCTCTCCAAACACAATTTTTCCAGTCCTCCACTCTACACCTGTAGACCCAAATTGTTTCACAACATCAACACATATGATATCTTTAAGTGAAACACTGCATGTCAAATTTTACTGTAAAGAAGGCTAATGACTCATCAAATGAGGTTTTTTTTAAAAGATTACCAACCTAATATAAAATTGAGGGAAAATGGGAATAGGCTTCTTACTTACAGATAAATATAATGGTTGATTGTTGTTACTGTCTTTAAATTCTTTTGAGTTGGTTCCAACCCTGCATAGTGTTTCTGAGGTTTTAAAATAAAGCCTCATCTTTCTCCTGATAATAGTTATAATGTTATAAACATGTTAAAATTCACTGATAATTAACCCAAACCAAAGCAGGACAATAACTAACTACTATTCCACTATCCTAAAAAAGAAAGGCATTATGATGTCCAGAGCACATAAAAATGTAATAAAATGTATACTCCCATTCGCCACTTGTAGGAGCATTAACTGATGCCACTTTTCTGGAGGGCAATTTGGCAACATCTGTCAAAAATAATATTCAATGTATGGGTGTACTTATTTTTACAAATGTTACCAAAAACAAGAATGTTTAGGGCAACACTGTAATATTTTAAGAAAAATAAAACTAGAAACCACCTAAGTATCCATCAGTAGGTACTTTCTGTACAGCATCTGTACAACACATAGTGGGATAATACGCAGGCGTTTCAAACAAAGTGGTGTATGGGTTTGCATGAAAATAAAATCCCCAAGATATATTGCCAAATGATAAAAGTACAAATGAGGCAATTTGCTTTAAGTGCAAATAATATATAACGTATGTATATAGAGGAAAACACGTGTATGATGGGAAATTGTTCTTTTCGTGAAGGGATCACAAGAATCCACCTTTAGAAAAAGAAAAGTGAGCCTTGGTAGAAGAAACACTGGACTGCTAAACCACAAGGTCTGCAGTGAGGAGGCAAGATGAGGCTTTCTGGTCCTGTAAAGATTTACAGCCGCAGAAATCCTACCCAGCATCAGTGCGAGTCAGAAGCGACTCAGTGGCATGGAATTTGTTGTTTGCTTTTTCGAAAAAGAGGTTGCAACCAAAGATTTCGGTTTTCAGTGGAGAAGTTTCTGTACTATCGGCATTTCCCAAGCATCTATATGTAATTTCTAATTTCATATCAGCAATATTATCTATGGGTTGCGATCATGAGCTCTGCTTTGCTTTCTTCTTTATGCCTCTATATTCATAAAAGAAAAAGAAAAATTAATAGCTGACAGGTTATCATGAGATGCATAGCCCGAACAGCTCTCAGCCTTTCTGTTTGCAGCAGGTCACCTCCTCCTCAGCAACATTAAACTCAAATTAACATTGTATCATGCAAAACTGGCATAGAAGCTCATCTGTAAAGGGCTAAAAAGGCTCTTGAAGACCCATTTCCTTTCCTTCTGAACATATTGATCAGAATCAATGGCAGGATGACGGGGATGTGCATAGAGAGTAAGGATGGGAGATATGGATGGATTGAACTGAAAGCAACAAGGCCAGACCAGGACTCTCCCTAAGTGACTTCTAAAACCTTTCAGACATCCAGGAAACCTGCTAAGTGTCCAAGCCACTGCCTTCTTCACTATGATCAGAAAGTGGCCCACCAGGGGCAGTCATTCCAGACCAGGGACTCAGAAGCACAGAGAAGACTCAGCCTGTATACCTGCAGATGGCTTCTCCAGTTGTGGGATACACTGTCAAGGCCACACCTGTCTACCCTGTTTATAAAGCCCACCTTTCTGGCTCTTTTGAGGTCAAAGGGGGTGAACTGCAGGCAAGTGCCAGCCTTCCTATCTTAGGAATGTTTCCAGAGCTGGTGAGCCTCCTTTAGAAAACCCTCCTCCCATCGTTCATAGGGGCAGTAGCCACACAAACTTTCTAAAATCACCTGCAAGCAGCCTTATAATCAGGCATCACTTTCTCACCTCCTTTTGCTCTGCCCCATGTTTTCCTCCATTTCTTTGCCTCCAAAATTCCTCTATCCCACAAATAAATCAAAGGAGTAGTTTGCCAAAGTCCAGTCCTGGCATTGCATTCATCACAGTATCCAGACTAGGAAGGGTCAGAATCTGCAGTTGCCACAATCACCTGCCAATACAACTGTCCCACCCTAGTGGATGGCGGATCCCTCAGTTCCTGAGGCCCTGGGTTCAGCACCAGAGGGCTAAGCTACCCTCTTTCCACCACTACCCTACAGAAACTACAACAGAGCTCTTAAGGAGAAATATCTTCTAAGGTCTGGAAACCTTCAAAGGCATGAACTTTGTGGGGTTGCCCCTTGGAAGTTAGAAAGGGTAAGGAGTGGTTGGTAACGGGGTCACAAGCATTGCCATGCACAGACAATGAATCAAAAGACAGTTGGAGCATCCGTGCAAGTGGCTGGAAGGACGCGCTCGGCTTGGCTCGGGGAGCTGCACTGCCAGCACCTAGGTACGAACCATTGAGTAGCCCAGAATTGCAGGGTGAGGCCTGAACAGTAACATCCTAGCAAGAACAGCTCAAGAATGCATCGTTTCTGCCTCTCTGTCCGGCCCCTAATACTGCAAGCCAACTCCAAGTCGGCCTTGGCTTTCCGAAATGTTGGCAAAACTCCGTGAAAGATTGATGCTGCGCCCTGGGCAGGGAGGGGGGGTCCCCAATTAAAGGCGTGACACCAGCATCTGTGCTGGGAGCACCCAACCGGTCCCGCGACGCGCATAGCCTGGGGCTGCCCGGGCCCAGGCATGGAGGGAGACTGGAGGCAGGTGGCGACAGGGCGGAGCGGGGTGTGGGGAGGGGGCCTCCCCGGAACGCCCTCACTCACCGCCAGGCGGCTGCGTCCCTAGCGGACTAAGGACCCCATCAGCCACTAAACCTGCTGCCGCTCTGGTCCTTTCCGGCCAGCGCTGGCCTCGCCAAACGGCGGGGAGACTCATCGGCCCTTGTAGGCTAGGCGCTTACTCACCCTCTAGCTGTGGCGGACAGTGGAAATAAAACATTGCCGACGGCCGAATGGGCTGGACGGCTGGGTCTCCGGAGGGTGATCTTGAGACGGACAGGAGAGCGCCGCTCCTGCCTGGCTGCAAAGCAAACAGTGACCGAGTCTGAATCTCCCTCTCCCTGCGCCCTAGCCCGGTCGTGGAGCGCACCGGACTGTCAACTCCTGAAGAAATCTCTCCCAACGTCCTCAGCCCACGGCGGGGACAAGATGGGAGTTGGCATTGTCGTCGCAAGATGAGACCCACGCGAGGCAACCCCTCCAGTCGGGTCCACCTCCCCCCTCAAAACCGTGCCCCCACCCAACACCAAACTCCTACTGTCGGCCTCTGGCTCTCAGAGGTCCCCGCCACAACCCCCGCATCCCCGGCACCACAGCCAAGTCTGGCGGGTGCTCCAGGCCACCTGCGTGCCCAGCCGCTCGGGCCAGGAAGACAGCCTAGCCCCAAGGCCCAGGCGCGCCGGAGCCTGGTCGGCCGGGAACCGCGCGTACCTCCGCGGGCGGGCGATGGGCAAGGATGGCCAGAGCGTGACCGCCTCCAGTCGACACTTTGGCTCAGCTGGAGGAGGGCAGGACTCCGAGCGGCTGGCGCCCGCAGGACCAAAAAAGTGACTCGCGAAGTGGCCAGATGTCTTGCTGTCTGTCTACAGCGCGCGCCGCCGCTCAGCACTCGCCTTTATAATCTCACGCATAATTGGCCTTAATCTGATTATTTCCAGCGCTGTCTGCAGCGAGTAACTTGGATAGGTCTATTGGGCCTTACAAATGGCCCACGTGGTGTAAAAAAAAAAAAAAAAAATTCGTCATTTCTCAGCAAACATCAGGAATGTTTTTCCTCTTTTCTTTTAAAGAAGATAAAAAACCACCACCCACTACCCCGCAATAAAGGCACTCTTTTCTGAACATTCCGGGCCCCTCTGGTGCTTCCTCTGACTCAAACCTTTCTCCGGGAAAGCTTAGATTTGGGCTGGTCCTTGTCTGAGGCCTGGCGACTGCGGGGATTAAATTGACAAAGCACTGCTAATTGTCGCCGCCGGATGGGTTTTGGGGGAACTCTTTGCACACGGCTTCCCTTTCCAAGCGATCGTACAAAAGGAAAGTTTGATTTTGTTCTCAGCAAGGGGTTCCTGAATTTATGTTGCTTCTCGATGCAAATGATATGCGGTGGGACCCTTCGCAATTACTTTTAAAATGCATCGGAGGCAGACACTCAGCGGAGAGAGACCGCCCTTCCCTCTGCCTGGGTGAAAATTAAACTCTAAAGTGCCAGGCTGAAATTTTCAAGTCAGGGGCGCGGGATTGGATCAAATCACATAAACTGCAAAAAAAGCAAGCCTAATGGCGCATAATTGGTTCTGTAATAGCATTACACCAGGATAATAGCCCGTTACGGCCCCCTGCACTATTAAGTGCTTCCCTGGCGGAAAGCCTTTATGATATTAAAGGGGGAATATGATGATATTTTGGTTATTAAATGCATGTAATTAATTTATGCACCACTGAAAATAAAGTTGGTATTATGACCCACTCAAGATGCATCAGAAGATGCAAGTCAGACAACTGTTGATAAGTTCTGGTGTCTGTGTTCCGTCTAGACTGCTGATTTTATTTTGGGACGATGGCTTCTTGGACAGACTGCATAAATTGAATATTTTATAAACATTCTAATGTGTTCGGGAGCCTCGGGCGAGGCGGTGGGTCAGTCCCTGCAAGGCCCAGTAACCAGTCTTGATCTTAAAGACACAGCACGTTGGAAACAAAAGGCCTGGCGGGCCTCTTGTGGACACCGCACCAGGCAAGGCGTGTCCAGCTGGAGGGCGCAGTGCCTGGGCCCTGGCCAACCCGTTGGGTACCCCCTCCGAAAACCTTCCGGAGGAAGGTACTGCTCCCGCAGAGGCAAGCCAGGGCCCTTTGGACCCGAAGCAGCCCTTCCGGGAGCGCAGAGTCGCCCCAGCGCTCAGAAGAAGCCGCTGGAAACTCGGGCTAGGTTCAGAGCACAGAAAGTCCGTGTCGCCAGCTCTACGCGGACCGCCGATTTCGAGAGTCCAGTCGGCCGGACGCGGGGAGCATGCTGGCCGGTCCGGGAGGCTGAATGGATGGACGGCAGAAACCAGCGAGGCAGGAGCGGCGGAGTTCGCCGTTTCAGCTTTTTCCAGAGTACTGGAGCCCCGGAGCCGATTGAAGTTCCTTGTCCGGGCCAAGAGTCTGATTTGCGCTCTCCCCTTTCTGTCTCAGAGAACCCCTGCTCTCTGGAGCCCTTCTCAACAACCTGAGGCTCTTCTTATGCGCCTGGAGCTTTCAAAAGCCTCCTCAAGCAGTTACTTGCAAGTATGCCCTGCGCTCTCCGGAGCCAGACTGAGTCAAGGTGAGGAAGGAGCCGGGTCTGCGAGTCAGGATAGACTGGCTCGGTAGAGAAGATCTGGAGCACCTAGCTATCATTTACGCGGATGCCCTGAGCACCCGCTCACACCCGGCACAGCTGGGCCCCAGAAACCAACAAGGCACATGCCCCTGTCTCAGGTCCCAACCCCTCCGATGCAAGTTCCTATCAAGGCCCAGAGGTGTCCAAGTAGTTAGACCGGGTCATTCAGGGTCTGCAGGCTTCGCTCCTCTCGCATTCCGAACGGTCAGAACCATGGACAGCGGCGCCAGCTCCACTCAGAAGGCAGCGCAGAAACAAGCCTTCCCCAGAGCACCGCCAGGGCACTTGGCTGCATCACGGTGGGACCCACCGGGTCCGATCTCGATCGCTCTGAGACCAGCCCCAATACTCTCTATCGATACAAAATTTGTGAAAGTTATTTGAGACACACGCCCAGCGCTCGCTTCAAGGACCGAACTCTCCTCAACCCACTGGGCGGCTCCTGCTCAGCAGCAGTAGTCGGAAAGCATCCCGCAATCCCTCGTGCCTGGCTCCGTCACCCCACCCCCCACCTGGTCCTCAACCTGAGCCCGACCGCGTCCCTAGCGGGACAACCGGCCGAACTCCCGGAAAACACCCATCTCGGGCGGGACTCCGGGCCAGCTAGGGACCCTCGGACTCAGCCTGCCCAGCGTCTTTCCCGGATCGATGAGGTTGCACTCCTTCCTGATGCAAAATAGCAAATAAACAAACAACCAAACAACCATAGAAACGAAACTTTAATGACGCAAGCACCTCTTTTTTCTCTATTGTTTCCTACTCTCAGGACCGGAGGAGGTGACTCATATTATATTCATTACTTCCCCCAAAAGAGTGTTATTAAGGAAAAGGATTTGGGGTGCGATTTTTTTTTTTTTTGGTGTGTTTCCCCCCCCCCCCCTTAATTCTTGTGCAACAAAATGTATTTTCCAATTAACCGAATTCTCCGATTTGTCCCGCTTGGACACTCTGATAATTTACAACCTAAAAGTGTACTTTCTTTATCTAAAGACCAAGGTGACTGCTTTTAATTTTCTCTAACCTCTTTACACTTGATGTTCACCAGACTCATAATGTTAATTGGCTTCATATACGGATCATCAGTTTAATGAAGAAATAAATCCTGTGTTGCTTTATGTTTTAACAGTGATTGCTTTAATGAGGAATGTGACGTGTTCCAAAATCAAAGCTTCAGGAGACAGTCTATTAGGATGAAAATGCTTAGTTAAAGTTAAAACCATGGCCACCTCATATTTCAAGAGATTCTCACATCTCCCCTGCCCTCCCCATCCTCAGCTGGGGTGCTTCCTCAACAGTCCTTCAATCAGTACTTAATACACAATAGCTGCAGAGTCTATATTTCAGATAAGAATCATTTTCTGATTATTAAACTGTTGTCGTTGTGTGCCATGGCCTCTGTTCCAAATCATAGCGACCCTGTATAGGGTTTCTGAGGCTATAAACCTTTGTGGGAGCAGGAAGTTTCATCTTTCTCCAGTGCAGTAGATTCAAATCTGATGGTTAGCAGCCCAACGGATAATCCACTGCCCAGCAAGGTACACTAATTTGCCTCCAGTCCAGCAGGGTAAAATGAAGCCAGAACAAAGGGGGAGTTCAACTTTTAAGGATGTTCACTTTAAAAATTAAAATAAAATGGGTAGAGAGTGACACTCCTCCCTCAAATGTTCTGAGCAGATTTTGTTAAGGAGTCAGTTCCCCTAGTGTCATACATCTTTAAAGCTGAAAATGTAAAGTCCCAGCTCATCACAACAGATAGTTCTGGCCAAGTGGGTTGCTCATCACCCATGTTCTGCAAAAGATACTCTGGGCTCCAGGCAGGGTGATGGGAGCTTTATAGCTCTATACCAATTAATAGGAGAGAAAATCTGTTTTCTCTGATGCATGTTTGATTTTTCTAATTTTACGTTTATTCTGTGAAGGAAAACCTGTCATCTCAAAAGCACCGAGAACAGCAATAAAATGTTGGAAATTGGAGCATCTATGTATGTAAGCCCTAAATTGAATTTTGGTTGAATTATGAGTGATTGTAAATTGATTCCTGAAAAGAGTATCAGACCAAAGCATATCCTAACTCCTTAGAAAATGTAAGGTTTTATAGGCTCAGGGCTGATGTTTCAAACATTATGTATGACAATCATTTTTAACCATTACTTCTGTTTTAGGGAAATTGGAGACTCCACTGTGAACATTTTTAAAGCTCAAATACATAAATACACTCCACTGTTGGACTTGACCTCTCAGATGTGCTCACACAGGATGTTCCTAACCTCCCTCGGAAAACTTTTCATTAGCAGAAACAATCTTAGTAAATATGTTCTGAATCTGTAATAATGGACTAACGGAGATAAAGTACTTCAATTCTCAGGGAGAAAAAAAAAAAGCCGCCCTGAATTCCTAATTATGTGTTTTAGAAGAGAACAGGTGATTTGCAGTGTTGTTGTTTTGTTAGTAAGTAGCAAAAAAACCTCTCTAGTGCTATCCCCTGGGGGAATTGCTGCTTTCCTGAGGCAAAAGGGACAGCATGTGTGTACTCAGTGTGAACATCATACATTCTCAACTTACCAGCAAATCTATTGTCATTTTGAAAATGCCAAGCAAAGCTTGGGGGTAGCTGAGCACAATAGAGCGTGTGACAAAAAAATAGTAGTTAATTGAAATTCCAGATGAACAGGGGACTTATGAAGAGAAAATATATATACACAAGTGACAGATAGGCATTTTATTATCTTTGAAATTCACTATAATTCACTAGTTTTAACTGTCTTGCAAAAGTAATAGTAGTTTATTAAATGTAAGTCAACTCCCAATAACTTCCCCTACAGTGGCCACAGGACAGAGCAGAATTCTATGTGACTTCTATAGATCTCACAGGTTCAACTCTAGTCCTTTGCCCTGTCCTCTCTCAGAGGATTTCCTCATCATCCAGAGTGGCAGAATGGGATTAGGCACCCACCTGCAGTGACCATGCAGATCAGTCCTCATGGGCTATGTGAGTTTGTAAGCAGGTCATTTATTCTCTCGGGACCTCCTGGCTCTCACAGCATTGGTGAGTAAAAGAGATTGAGCTTCTTTTAAGGTTAATGGAGAACTTTGGAAATAATAGTGGTGATGGTTGCGCATGATAAATGTAAATTGCATCTATAAAAACGTTGAAATGTTTTATTTTTTATATATACTTATACAATAAAAATTAAAGTGCTAAACACAATGCTCAACACAAAGTAAGCACACAGTAAACAGAAGCTCCAACGCTCTTTTATCATTGTTATTGTTTTGTTAGTGAGGCATTGGTGATGCACTATTAGAATTCTGACCTTCCATGCTGGAAAGGCAGATTCAGTCCCCAGTCAATTCGCCTCCTGTGCTTGTCTGGGATGCTGTAAATTCTGGGGTGGTGTAAATGCTTGCACATCCAATGACTGGTTGAAAGGTTGGCATTTAAATCCACACAGATGCCATGGAAAACTGGCCTGCTTCTGAAAGGTCATATCCTTTTCTTCACACTAATTTCCTTTATTCAGTATATGTATTTGTCTAGACAGCCTAAACCCAGGACTTTGGAGCTGAATCAGACATATTTTGTTTGGCCAACAGAAATGCAGACATTTAAATAGATGGCCTTTAGACAGGGCATGTCAGCTCCACTTTGTCACAGGTCCCTCTTTTCATACCCTTCTAAACTGGTTTACCTGTCCCATTTGTGTGACCTACCTGGTTCTTCCCCACACCTGACATAAAATTCTGTATGAGTCTATTATCATTTCCCTGCTGATCATGACTTTTCACCAAGTGTTAGGATGGGAATGGGTATTGTTAATTACTTAGAACTGCTGTAATAGAAACACCACAGTGGATAGTTTTAACAAACAAATGTATTCTCTTTCTGTTTAGAAGGCTAGTCCAAATTCAGAATACCAGCTCTAAGGAAAGACTTTCTCTCTATTGATTCTGGGAAAAGACCTTTGTCTCCTTTCAGCATTCCTTGGAGATCTCCATGTCTCTTGGCATCAATCTTCCCCTGGGTCTAAGAGCTCCACAGTGCAAGGACCCAGGTCCAAAGGAATATACTACACTCCCAGCTATTCTTTCTTGGTGGTAGTAACTACCTCTAACCTCTGCTTACTTCCCTCTTCTTTTATCACTTGTAAGATGTTGCAGGCTACATGCCAGTGAAACTCCCCTTACACCAGTTGGGACTGTGATAGGATTAAAAGTGTTGCACCCCATCTGATTATCTGATTGATAAACCACTCTTCTTGGTTTATCACATCAGATCACATCCTGAGGGATCACCCCATGACTGCCAAACTATTGAGACCCAGCCAAGCTGACACCTATTTTGGCGACACGGTTCGGCCTGTAACAGGTAGATAGAAGAAGAGCAAGTCCAAAGCTTTGGCAATCTCAATGTCTATCCAGTCCAGTCCTTTTCAACTAACACGTACCTAACACTTTTCTGTCCCGACTCTGTGCTGGGGCTCTTAGTCTAGGGACCAGCTCCTAGAGATTCTGTAAGGAAAGGAGATGGGGGTGGCATGAAGAAGGAAAGCTGATACCTTCTGGAAATCACACCAGAAAGCTCTGAATTCACTGGGAAAGCTGCCTCTCAGAATATAACCCAGAGTAGGACACCCACCCTCTCTCCCCAGAATCTATAAATAGTCTCCCTTCAGTCCCCAGTGGGTCATCACCCAGAGCTGAGGGGTCTTGACAGGGCTCAGTCATCAGCCTCTGTTTTCCAGCTCTAGCTGCGATGAAAATCTCAGGGAACTGGGCCACGCGCGACTCTGGAATCTCTGCTACAAGTGCACTTCACTTGGAGCATCTATCTGTAAGATCTCAGCGCCTAGGACTGTTTGAAGTTAATCACTGAAGTTGCTGGCTTGGAAGAAATCTTTCTTTAAAACATTTAGTCAGTAAATCTAGTTGGCTTTTTTTTTTTTTTTAACTTTCCATTGTGAATTAAGTGAAGTTTACAGAGCAGATCATCAGTTTTACACTCAGCAAATCATACACTTTGTTTCATTTCAGTGTTTGCAATCCCTTCCATGTAACAATTTTCCCACTTCCTCCCTGTAGTGCTTATTTCTAGTCCATCCTCCTTCCCATCCCTTCTCAACTTTGTCCTTAGATAAATGTTGCCCTTTTGGTCTTCAGTGAGTAACCATTCCCTGGTGAGCATACCTTACTAGTGTTATTGCCCCCAGTACTAGCTACTGCTTAGCTGAAAATTGAGTCCTGAGGGTGAGTTCTGTTCCAGACCTGAGGGATGGCTGTGGGCCACAGTCTCAGATTTCTCCAGTCTCTTTCTGACCAGTAAGCACAGTCTTTTATATATATATATATAATTTTGAGTTTTGTATCACATTCTAGTTGTTAATAAAATGGTGAGAATGTTCTGTTTATGGCGGCAGTGGAAAATTTGGCAACATTTATGGGTAATGGTTGTACAACATGATTAAAATAATTGATAGCACTAAACTTTTACAATTTAAAATATTGAATCTGAAAATACTGTGTTATAACTTTTTACAATGAAATAAATAAAAAAATGGTGATAGTGATTCACTAATAAGAAAACAAAATAAATCCAAGGAGATCCCAAACATGATCAGCCCAAAAAAGAAGAAAAGTCTGTCTCCAAATCAAAATGATCTTATCGACAAACCTCCAGGAAAATAACTTTAAGGTCAGCTCTTTGGCATAAAACAGCTCTTAGTACAAATTGAAGAACAGAGTGGTAGAGTGGTAAGAGTGGGGGCCAGGGAGATGAAGTCCTGCCAAGCTGCTGAGCAACTAAAGCAGGACTCCCAATCTCAAACCCAACACTCTTTCCTACAACCTCTTTAATAATGCATGTTTTCCATGAATCAAACTGCACAGTCGAGCGCCTTCGGTAAGTACTTGATAAATTGGAGGAATTTAATTGAAATGACTATTGAAGGAATGAAATACGTTTGATACATGAATGATTAGTAAACACGATGAAAATCTTCCAGTTTTGAACAGACTTGAATTATGCCAACAGCCAAGTGGAAAGGCTTTAAATGAGAGGAACTAAGGGGTTAAATTTGGCTCCTTCAAAACCCTCAGTTTGTTTTCCCACAAGGTGGAGTTGACAATGCCCAGCTTTTAGTACCTGACCTGTAATGATCTACAGCTTATTTGTTGATTCTTTTTCTCTTTCTCTCTCTCACCCACAGTAAAGCCTACTACTTGTGGCTTTTCTGAGATAACCTGGCTTTGCAGAACTCTCTTTGTTCCCATGTGATGAGCTCTACCTGTCCACAGCCAGGCTCCACCTCACCTGGAAGCTTCTCTCCCACACACATCCCTCCACCTCTGTGTTCTCTGCCCCATACCCTTCTGTGACTTGGTTAGTCATCACCTTGCCCAGTATGGCTAGGCCATGCGTGTGTTCCATGTACCTTCTGGGCTCACTCCTGTCCCTCTCGGTGGCCTCAGCTCACCCAATAGCAGGTTCCTAGAGCTCACTTAGGTCCCAAGATAAATAGTGACTGAATGAAATTGACTAGCGTCTAAGAAGGCTGATGTGGCAATGTCAACCCTACAGCCTAGTTGGTTGCAATAAGCTTGAAGGCCCTTTAGGTCATCCTGGTGAGATCATTTCTTAATTCACTCCACAAATAGTGACCAAGTTTAGTACTAGGTAATGTGCTGAGGATGTACCTGTGGACCCAACTCCTAAGAGTAGGGAGGGTGGAGTGTTAGAAAAGCCTTGAACGGTTAATGTCCTGTAGACCACCGTAGGCCTTCAGCAACAGGCAGCAGGTCCCCAGGCTGCAACTGCCCAGGAGCTGCTCCCAGCAGCTAAGGCCTAAGGGTTGCAGCATCCTCACTCCACAGTATCCCAGAACCCAGCTGTATAGGGGCAGCTGAAGCAGCGGGAGACGGGGAATGCCCCAGCACAACCCTCCAGATGGCTTTTCTGTGGTCCACACATTCTTCTTCACTTTCCCATTCCTTTAACAGATGATCAGAGAACATGTCTGTGCCAACTTTATATTGAGGTAAGAGAAAACAGTCTGCTCTTCAATAGTGCTTGCAACTATTGCAATATTTGTACAATTTTTTACTAATATTATCCCTCCTGCTAGATTGCCACTACCCATCTGTCAGTTTGTTGTTCTGTGGTAGTTTGTTACGATGAAGGTGGAAGCTATGTCTCAGAAATTCAAGTATCAGCAGGGTCACCTATGGTGGTCAGGTTTCAGCAGGGTCACCTATGGTGGTCAGGTTTCAGCAGGGTCACCTATGGTGGTGAGGTTTCAGCAGGGTCACCTATGGTGGTGAGGTTTCAGCAGAGTTTCCAGATTAGGAGGAAAGCACTGGAAAGCTACTGCTGAGAATTAGTCACTGAAAACCGTATGGATCACAACAGAACATTGTCTAAATAGTATTGGAGATGAGCTACCAACTGCTCTGAAAGGAATCACATTAGAAGGTCCTGGATAGAATGGAAGGAAAATGTGGGACAAAACTCAAAATCATAAAAAATAAAAGAGCAGCCTTAGCAGTCGGACAGGACCCTGAGTGAGACTCCAGGTCTGGAAGGAAACTCATCCCCATTTTCATACAAGACACAGGTCTGTAAGAGGAATAACTACACTAGTGAGGTACACACATCTTAGAATCATCAACCATCTGAGATTAAAAGGGCAGCATTTACCCTTAGATAAGAAGGAGGAATGAGATTAGGAAACATAGAAAGGAAATAAAATAAATAATGTGCATTGTAGGGATTTCAATCACTGCACTGAAATACACTGTGTATGAATTGCTGATGAAACCCTGATGGACTCTGGTAACCTCCACCCAACTCACAATCAAAAGGTTGCTTTTTTTTTTTTTTTTAATGTGGAACCACTGTACAGAACACCAATGACCACAGTCCACACCCTGCCCTCTGGGTAATTTTGCCCCTTCCTACAATGATGATTTCTGTTCAACACCTGAAGGCATCTGCATTTACAATTTCTGAAGACATATTTTTTTTAGGTGATGGGTCTATGGCTGACTTTCCTTTTATTGTGCTCTTCAAAAAACGTTGTCCAGAAGCAAACTGTTAAATGTTGAAATGTTTTTAAAAACAAAAACCAAAAAAAAAAAAAAAAAAACAGACAAATTCTCAAAACGTAAATCATCCATAATCCCACAACCTAAATATTTCAAATCTTATTAACATTTATTATATAGTGTCCCTGGTATGGCACTGTAGAATAAACACTGTTCCAACTGAATAAAATCTGTTCAAATCGTTCAGTTTGATTGGAAAGGGTACCAGTCACTCCTCAGAAACTCCACACAGGGTCACTAGGAGTCAGAATAGACGTGACAGCACTTAATAACAATAACCAATATTTTGATTATCACATATATAGTTTTTTAAAGAAAGAAATGGGTTTTATAGTTTTTATTCACTTAACATGTTGTGAATATCTTGCCATGTCATTAAATGTTTTTCTACAATAATCTTAATGATTCTATACATTGTAGTTGTTAAGTGCCGTCGAGTCGATTCCTACCCATAGTGACCCTGTACAGGGTTTCCAACAAGCAGCTGGTGAGCTTGAACCACTGACTTGCAGTTCAAAGCAACTTTGTAGTTCATCACATTAACCCACAGCACCACAGCAAGACTCCATAGTTGTATATTTAGTTAGGCCTTAAATCCAGTTGCTATAACAGAGACCCATAGTACAGGCTTAAGTAGGACGCACATTTATTTTCCTCTTAAGTAAATGTCCAGACAAGAGAGGTGATTCTGCTCCCGGGGGATGACAGGCTCCCTTCAGTAAGGTTTTCCCCAGCATGCCTTAAAGGTGGCTCTTATCCATGTGGTCCAGGATGTCTCTCAATATGTCTGCACTGCTCCCAACAGGCAGGTTAGAAGAGACTACGAGAGGGTTCACTGCTGTTTTAAAGAACAAGACCGAGAACGAGACCTTTCTTTAAAGAACAAGCACATGACCCCTCTGCTTTCATTCCACTGACCACAACTTGGTCTCATGGGCACACCTAACTATTAGGAAAACTTAGAAATATGGTTTCTTACTGGTCATCTATATATGTGCCTGGATAAATATAAGGGATTCTATTATTATTAAGGAGCTCTGGTAGCGTAGTGGTTACGAATCGGGCTGTGAACCTTAAGGTCAGCGGTTCGAAACTACCAGCTGCTCCACGGGAGAAAGATGAGGCTTTCTACTCCCGTAAAGATTTACACCCTCGGAAACCCTGTACAGGGTCGCTATGGGTTGGAACCGACTCGACGGCACTTAACAACAACAACAACATTATTATTATTATTAGGAGTCCTGGTGTGACGCTGTGGGCTAATGCGTCAGACTGCAAAGTCGTTTAAACTACACAGTCAGTGGTTCAAGCTCACCCGCTGCTCCTTGGAAACCCTATACAGGGTCTCTGTGGGTCGGAATCGACTCGACGGCACTTAACAACAACAACATTATTCTTAGGAGTCCTGGTGTGGCACTGTGGGTTAATGCACTGGACTACAACGTCGGTTTGAACCGCAAGTCAGTGGTTCAAGCTCACCAGCAGCTCCTCGGAAACACTATACAGGCTCGCTATGGGTTGGAACAGACTCGACAGCACTTAACCACAACAACGACATTATGATGAGGGGACTCCAGTGTGGTGCTGTAGGATCAGCACTAGACTGCAAACCACAGGGTCAGCAGTGCAAATTGGCCCGTCACTCCTCAGGAACCCTATACAGGGGCGCTATGAGTCGTAATCGACTAGACAGCACTTAACCACAACAACATTAATACAAGAAGTCCCTGGTGGTTCAAACACTTAACATTCAGCTGTTAAACAAGAAATTGGAGGTTTTAGTCTATCCAGAGGCACGTAGAGGGAAAGGCCTGGTGATATACTTTATAAAACAGTCATTAAAAATCCAACGGAGCACAGTTCTACTCGGTCGGTGCACATGGGGTCAACTTGGTGGTAATTAGCACTGGTTTTATTATTATGGGAGGAAGGAGAATGAATATTAGGAGACAGTTGTCAGTGTCTGCTGCAATCATATTTTATTTGGGGGACTGTTATTGGACATTGGGGAGCATGGTGACCCTTAGGATACGTACTGGACTGTGACCAAAAAGGTCAGCAGTTCAAGCCCACCAACCACTCCCTGGGAGAAAGATGAGGCCTTCTGCTCCCACAAAGATTTATAGCCTCACTATGAGCCGGAACCAACTTGATGGTGCTTAGCAACAACACGACATTAAAGGACATTACCACATCTGTTGTTGTATTCTTAAGATAAGTTTTCAGTAGAGAAATTCTTTGTTCATAGAATAAGCCTATTTAAGGCTCTTCACAATCATGCACACTGCTTCTCATTTCTGACAGTCCACTGACGGCCAATATCTACCTAAATATCTTCTCTTTCATTTTCTCTTCTACCTTAAGCACATTTTAGCTCACCATCCTTCAACTGAGGAATCAGCCTGCACAGGTAGTGGACATCAATGCATATATCCTAGAGTTGAAAACTACATGTATAAACCAAATCTCACAGGTTTCTGTATCAGCCCCCTCTACTCCTGGGGAGGCAAGGTTGGAGTAAGGCTGGGTCTCAGGAATCATCTTGGTTGTCAGATACTGCTGGGATCAGAGCAAAGACATCCCTATGGGAGATCCTGACGTGACAAATGTGGGTCAAAAGGCTAGTTGGGGGCCAAATTCACAATCAGGAAACTCAAGGCTAAAGGACACTGGGCTGGGGACTAGATCGCTGTGGGAGCAGGTCCTGGAGCAGGTTTGTAGCCAGGGTTTTCTCTTACAGGACTGGGAAAAGAAGTGATAGCTGTCATCAGCGATACTGATGCCGTTACATATCAGGGAAGATCTCAGACCTCCTGCTACATTCTCCCCACATGGCAGGGTCCTGTAGCAGCATCTTTAGGACCTCCTTTGAGCTTATTACTTGGTTCTTAGAGAATTGTAGTCACCAGATGGGGCTCTCTCCTAAGTCTCTACCGAGAAACGCTTCAGTGATCACACTTTCAAGGTCCTTGGGAAAACTCCACAATAACATGAATTCATATTCGCATGGTGCCTTAAAGGGAGAAGAAGGAGGAAGAAAACAAGTAGGTGGATCCCATCTTGAGAAGGAGAAAGTGCATGGAGGTGAAAGTCTCTATGTACCTAGTATTCTCCCAACCAGTCTCCTCAAGCTGGGCTGAGAAAGGGTGCCAACTAAATGGACCACTTCTGTAAAAAGAATATTTGATTACGTTTTAGGTGAAATTTTACACAGCAAATTAATTTCCTATTAAATGAATACTACCCAAATTCTTCAGAGACATTGGCTACATTCTTCCCAACATTCTCACTAACTCCTTTCTGGGTGTTCCATGGTCTCTTGGGCTTTCATCTTTGCTTTAGAGAATGTGTTGACCGTTTGATCTCATATAGAAAATACTTTCAAGATGCGCAGTACTTCCTGGTGATATTCTTCATTTCATAAGTCAGTTTGTTATTTAGCTCAAAGGTGACCTCGGGTTTACGGAGTATCTCAGGGCAATATAAGGTCAGCAGTTCAAACCCAACAGCCACTCCTTGGAAACCCTATACAGGGTCTCTGTGAGTCAAAACAGATTTGACAGCACGCAACAATAACATTTGTGGCAAGCACCCTTGAGTCCATTCTGACTCATAGCGACCCTATTCACAACAGAATGAAATACTGCCCAGTCCTGCAGTATCCTCACAATTCTTACATTTGAGCCCATTGTTATTGCCAATGTGTCAAGCCGTCTCTCATTGGGGGTCTTCCTCTTTTTCATTAACCCTCCACCTTATTAAGCATGATGTCCTTCCTTCTCCAGGGGCTGGTCCCTCCTGACAATATGTCCAAAATATAAGAGAAGAAGTCTTGCCATCTCATTTCTAAGGAAAATTCTGGCTGTACGTCGTCCAACACAGGTTTGTTATTCTGACAATCCATTGTACTCCAGTGTTCTTCTCCAACACCATCATTCAAATGAATCGATTCTTCTCCAGTCATCCTTATTCATTGTCCAACTTTCATATGTAATACCATGACTTGGGTCAGGTGTACCTTAGTCCTCAAACTACCCTCTCTGTTCTTTAACACTTAAAGAGGTCTTTTGCAGCAGATTTGATTTCTTGACTGATACTTCCATGAGTGTTGATTGTGGTTCCAAGTAAAATGAAGTCTTTGACAATTTCAATCTTTTCTCCATTTATTATGATATTATTTATTGGTCCAGTTGTGAAGATTTTTTTTTTTTTTTTTTTTACGATGAGGTGCACTATATACTGAAGGCTGGTATTCAGCAGTAAGTATTTTAAGTCTTCTACATGTCCTGGTGTGGCGCTGTGGGCTAATGAGTCAGACTTCAAAGTCATTTGAACTGCAACATCGGTGGTTCAAGCTCACCAACTGCTCCTTGAAAACCCTATACAGGGTCGCTATGGGTCAAAATCAACTTACTGGCACTTAACAACAACAACAACACTTCTGAAAACAAGTTTATATTATTTGAATATGTTGTTGTTAAGGTTATAAATGAGTCTTTCTTCAATTCTGATGACACATTCTTCAAGTATGTATGGTGAAAGAATATGAAGCTGGTGCATACTTTTCTTATTTTAAACCACTCAGTATCCCTTTGTTCTAAGTAGCATAGTGGTTACAAGTCGGGCTGGTAAGCTTAAGGTCAGCAGTTCGAAACTACCAGCTGTTCCATGGGAGAAAGATGAGGCTTTCTGCTCCTGTAAAGATTTTCAACCTAGAAGCCCTATTCAGGGTCGTTATGAGTTGGAACCGACTCTATGGCACACCACCGCCACCATTCCTTTGTTCTGTTCAAACTACTGCCTCTTGGTCTATGAGCACAATTTAAGTGTTCTGGAATACCCATTCTTCACAATGTTACCCATAGTTTGTTAGAATCCACACAGTCAAATGCCTTTGCATAGTCAAAAAAGTATAAGTAAGCATCCTTCTGCTATTCTCTGCTTTCAGCCAAGATTCATCTGACATCAGCAATGATGTCCTTAGTTCTACTGAATTGAACTTGAATTTCTGACAGTTCCCTGTTGATGTACTGTTGCAACCATTTTTTAATTATTTTCAACAAAATTTTATTTGCATGTAATATTTTTTGATGATTAATGACATTGTTTGATGATTTTCACATTCTGTTAGGTCACCTGTCTTTCAAATGGGCACACGGATTTCTTACACTCGGTCGGGCAAGCAGCTGTCTTCTAAATTTCTTGGAATAGACACGTGAGGTAGCACCTCCAATGCTACATCAGTTTGTTGAAAGTTTTCAATTTGTATTTTGTCAATTCCTGTAGCCTTGTTTTTTGTGTGTGTTTGTTTGTTTTGTTTTGTTTGCCAATATCTTCAGTGCCGCTTAAACATCTTCCTTAAGTACCATTGGTCACATGGAATATCTTGAAATGTTTGAGCATCAACAAGTTCTTTTTGGTAAAATGATTCTATGTATTCCTTTCATCTTCTTATGAAGCTTTCTGAATCATTCAATAGTTTGCCCATTGTTGTTATGTGCTATTTATCCAGTTACAACTCATAGCAACCCTGTATAGTGTTTCAGAGAAACTGGTTGGTTTGAACTGCCAACTTTGCTTAGCAGTCCAGTGCTTATCCTACAGCACCACACCAGGACTCATTTTGCCCATAGAATCTTTCAGTATAGCCAAGTTGAGGCTTGAATTTTTTCTTAAGTTCTTTCAGCTTGAGAAATACTGTGCATGTTCTTCTCTTTTAGTTTTCTGACTCCAGATCTTTGCACATTTCATTATAATACTTTACTTTGTCTTCTGAAGCTGTCCTTTGAAGTTTCCATTCAGCTCCTTTACTTCCTCATTTTTTCCCCAGTCACCTTAGCTTCTGAACACTCAAGAGCAAGTCTCTTCTGACCTTGATTTTTATCTTTTCTTTCTTTCGTGTATGATGGCCTTTTGTTTTCTTCTTGTATGCTGTTTTCATGTCATCCCACAACTCTTTTAGATTTCAGTCATTGGTGTCTTATGCCTCATATCTGTTGTTGGGATGGTCTATAATTCAAGTGGGATATCCTCAAGGTTCAATTTGAATATAAGCAATTTGTGATCTGTTCCACAGTCTGCTCCTGGCCTTATTTTGACTATGATATTGAGTTTCTCCATAAACTCTTCGCACAGATGTATATCAATTTGATTTCTGTGTATTCCATCTGATGAGGTTCACCTGTCATACTGTTCAAAAAAGTATTTGCAATGAGTAAGTCATTGGTTTTGCAAAATTCTATCATATGTTCTCCAGCATCATTTCTATCACCAAGGTCCTTTTTTCCACTTACTGACCCTTTCTCTTTGTTTCCAACTTTCATATTCCAATCACCAGTAATTATCAATGCATCTTGATTGCATGTTTGATCAATTTCTGCCTGAAGAAGTTGGTAGAATTCTTCGATTTCATCATAGCTGGCGTTAGTTTGTTGGTGCATAAATTTGAATAATAGTAGTATTTACTGATCTTCCTTGTAGGCATATGGATATTATCCTATCACAGACAGCATTGTACTTCAAGACAGAACTTCAAATGTTCTTTTTGACAATTTTTCATTCCCGGCATAGTGAAACATAATGGCCAATAGCAGTCCATTCCAGCTCATTAATGCCAATGTTGGACTTCTGGTGTGGCACTGTAGGATCAACACTGGACTTCAAACACAAGGTCTGCAGTTCAAACTCACCAGTTGCTCCTCAGAAAGTCTATGCAGGGTCACTGTGAGTCAGAACTGACTCAACGGCACTTAACAACAACAACAACAACAACAATAACGACTTTGATGAGTCAGCTCTTCCACAGTCATCTTTGGAGTGCCTTCCAACTTGAGGGCTTCATCTTCTGTCACTATAGCTAGCAATGTTCTTCTGTTATTTATAAAGTTTTCAGGAACTAACCCTCTCCTTCTTCCTAGTCTGTCTTAGTCTGGAAGGTCCACTGAAATATGTCTACCATTGGTGACCCTGATGGTATTTAAAATACCCGTATCATAGCTTCTAGCATCATAACAGTACACAAGCCACCATAGTATGACAAACTGACAGATGAGTGTTGGCTCCCTTCTATTTGTGTTGTTGTTAAGTGTTGATGCGTCAGTTCTGAATTATAGCAACCTTGTATAGGGTTTCTAAGACTATAAATTTTTGTAGGAACAGAAAGACTCATCTTTCTCCAGAAGAGCAGCTGGTGAGCTCAAACCGCCAACTTTGTGGTTAGCAGTACAGTACTTACCCTACAGAGCCACCTTGCTCTCACATAATCGCTAAAGACAATTAAAAAGTCATATTTGCACCTAACTTGATACAACTAGTGCACATACACCTGAAAACACACTAATCCCATATGTTATCCCCAAATTCTTCCAGGTCCAAAATCCAAGCTGGGACAAAAATTCCTCTTCATCTATGAATCTAGAATGCAATCCATCTGCTTCCCAATGCAGTGGTTGCTGTTGTTACTAAGTGCTTTTGAGTAGATTTCAACTCATAGCAACCCTGTATAGTGTTTCCAAGGAACAACTGGTAGGTTTGCACTGCCTACCTTGTAGGTAGCAGTCCAGAGTTTATTCTACAGCACCACACCAAGAACAACCAAAAAGTAGACATTGGTGGAACCACCAAAAAGTAGACACTTCCAATACAAACTGGAGGGAATGAAGAGATAACAGGCACCAAGCAAGTTAAAATGCAGCCAAACCATTTATATTTGCTCTCTAGGCTTGAAAATAATCCTCTGTTCTCTAAGACCCTTTAGACAATGGTCCTGCCATCCAGACTCTGGGTATTGACCATGCACTCTGGATTCTGGGTTGTTGTTGTTGTTGTTGTTATGTGCCATGGAGTCGGTTCCGACTCAAAGCGACCCCGCACAGGGTTTCCGAGGCTATACATCTTTACAGGAGCAGAAAGCCTCATCTTTCTCCAGTGGAACAGCTGGTAGTTTTGAACTGCTGACCTTGCAGTTCACAACCTAATTCGTAACCACTATGCTACCAGAGGGTAGAGGCCCCTCAATCCTATACTTCAGTTTTACCTTCCAGGTCCATTGGAAAGGCATCTTTGGTTGGTCCCATTCTTCTAGTCTTTCTGAGTGGTGAGCCCAGCCCCTCAATCCCAGCAGGCCTAGTTCTTCTGTCCCCTTGGACATGGAAACCCCACTCCCTCAATTTTGACCAGATACCTCATCTTAACAGCAGCCCCACACTTTAGAACAAGTTAGTGAAGAAAATCCAACTCTTTGCAACTTAGGGAAATGTGGTCCCACCCTTAGAAACCATGAAGTCATGCCCCTTCTAGTACGTCCTAGTTCTTGTAGCCCTGACTCCAATGGTCATTAATGGTGGCCAAGCACCATCTAATTCTCAGGGTAGATGAGGACGTGGTTTGTATAGACGGTTAATCCCATAGGCTATTTTCTTCTCTGAGTCTTTGGTGTTCTTTTTTTTTGCACTGGGCAAAAATTAGACTGGTTTTGTGTCTTAGATGGCTTCTCAAAAGCTTTTAAGACACTAGATGCTGCTCACCAAAGTAGGATGTAAACTATAAACTTTGTGAACTATGTCATGCCACTTGACCAAATTGTCCCACAAGACTATGGTCTTAAGGTTTCAGACCCAGAAAACCAATCCCATGAAGTATTTGGCAAAGCCTAAGAAATATTGTAATTATGTCCCTTTTGTATTTTATTGTATGTGTTTAGTTATGTACGTGTATATACATATAGCTACATGTGTGGTGCTGTAAGATAAGCAGTTTACCTCAAGGTCAGTTTGAATTGCAAGGTTGGTGGTTCAAATTCATCAGTCACTCCTCAGAAGCCCCATACGGGGTTGCTATGAGTCAGAATCAACTCAATGGCACTTAACAACACAACATGGATACATGCACATATATATGCACACATATACATACATATGAGGGAACTTCAGAAAGTTTGTGGAAATTTTTCATCATCTTTTAAATCCATTTTAAACTCTTTTAACCCACCTATGTAGATATTTCTGGAGTCCTGGTGTGGTGCTATGGGTTAATGCACCAGACTGCAAAGCTGTTTGAACTGCAAGGTCAGCGGTTCAAGCTCATTAGCTGCTCCTAGGAAACACTGTTAAGGTCACTATGGGTCAGAACCGACTCAACAGCACTTAACAACAACAACAATGTAGATACATATTATATAACCAAGCATATTGATATATTTTTTAGTTGTTGTTATTGAAAAATTATACAAGTCCCTGTATGTATTTCTTTGCTGTTAAGTGCCACCGAGTTGGTTCTGACCCATATCGATCCTATAGTGCCACACCAGGACTTCTTAGTGACATAATTTATCTTGGTCAAATTGTTTGCACTTCACCCATATTCAGTGTTATCTTGCTTATCACCAAAAATAACAAGTGTCTATTATCTGCAGGGACTCCTGACGCAGTGCTGTAGGATCATCACTGGACTGCAAACCACAGGTCAGCAGTTCAAACCTGTCAGCTGCTCCTCAGAAACACTATACAGAGTCGCTATGTGTCAGAACCAACTCGACAACACTTAACAATTATCTACAGAGTGATTCCCCTGCTTTTCACCTACCCATCCCTGGTAACCACGAATGGTTTCTGCATGGAATTCAGTCACTTTTGAAAATGCTGCTGTCCTATCTTGTCCCCATCAACATAAACCAGAATCGTCCCCATCGAAGTAAGCCAGTGCCAACAGCTGCCACCAGGTGGCACCAAACTGCAAAGGAAATAGTTCCTCTCAGTCCTGCAAAACTACACAGGAACTCAGCTGCTACCAAGGCCCTAGCCCTGAGTGGAGTGAGGGGGCAGGGGTGGGGGGAGAATGTTCATAACATGTACAAATGTTTGTGGGATGGAGGATAGAGATGGCTGGGTTATGGATGGGCAAACAGAAGAATCTGACTTTCCACGTGGAGTCTACTGCCGATAGCACTTGAGATGTGCCTGGATCTATACAGACAACTCCATCTCAAGAAAGGTCATTCTGATGCCTCTACCTTCTGCTCTAATCCTGAGAGATCATTACTGTGCAAATTAGTGGAGACCAGGTCTATTCTCTGTGCCAGGACATCCTAATATTATGCATCTCATCCGTACCTAGTACCCTGCTCAGCCTGGCCAGCTTGTCAGCTGCCTTCCCACCCTTGTCCTTTTTCTCTCTTTCTGGGTAGCCCCTGTCTAGATGTCCTTCAAGAAGTTGGCCCTCAATTTTTGCTCAAAGACTTAACAGACCACCCCAAACGGTTTCCTACATCCATCACTCTATCTCTTCTGCTTTAGTTTCCCCCTTAGCTGTGGACACTTTCTGAGGTGTCTATTCGTGTGTCTTGCTGTCTGCTTCTCTGCTGGCAGCAGTGTCTGTGGGGCCTCCTGGTGCCTGGGACAGTGGCTGGCACACAGCTCAATGCATTTCAGGCAACCCCTGGTCCCCAGCTGGCCAGGATTCCCCTCCACAGGAAAGGTCATTAACCCTGCGAAGTGCATCTTCACACTAAAAGGACAATGCTTCTGTATTTCCCTTCTAATTACAAGTTCTGGTGTGGCACTTTGGAGTCCTGGGGCACTGTGGGTTAATGCGCTGGACTGCAAGGTCGACTTGAACCGCAAAGTCGGCACTTCAAGCTCACCAGCTGCTCCTTGGAAACCCTATACAGGGTCACTATGAGTCGGAACCAACTCGACAGCACTTAACAACAACAACAATTACAAGTTTCTCTGTCCTCTGCTCTGTACCAACATCATTGCAAATCTCATTTCCTTATAAAGCCTAGAATTAATCATTCCAATATATTTTGTTTTCATTATCACTGTTTAATGGACCATAATGAAATTACAGTAAGGATGCACAAAAGGAGCTCCGTTAAGTAACCGCCAGCACCAGGGCCACCATTGAGCACAGCCCCCTCCGCAGGTTCCACTTCCTGTCATCCCAGCTGCATCTCTGTGTGCAGAAACCCCATGACTTACTCATCCGCCTCTGCCTTTGATTCTGAACCTGCACCCCCACATGTCGTCTGCCCTCCTGAAGAGGAAGCTGGGACCAGGGACGTGATGGCTATTCCCCATTTGGAGTCTGTCTCCAGTCTCATGGCGCTGCTGTTAATGTTTTAAATCGTTCCAAACAGCCTGATAAGCCACACAAAATGGCATCATGTTGTTGGGACTTAGAATGTTTTTTATTCTTTGATTTTTATCAGGTTAAACAATTTGTTTTATATATATGTATATATGTTGTTGTTGTTGTTAAGTGCCATCGAGTCGGGTCCGACCCATAGCGACCCTGTACAGGGTTTCCGAGGGTGTAAATCTTTACGGGAGTAGAAAGCCTCATCTTTCTCCCGCGGAGCGGCTGGTAGTTTCGAACCGCTGACCTTAAGGTTCGCAGCCCGATTCGTAACCACTATGCTACCAGAGCTCCTTATATGTATATATATATATATACATATATATTGAACATAAGTATTTCTTCTTCTTCTCCTCCTCCTCCTCCTCCTCCTTCTTCTTCTTTCTGACACTTCTTATTTTATGTCTAGAAGGTTTCATTGGAATGGTTTGTGATCAGATTTTAACCTTCTATTTGTTGTCTAGGAGTCCTGGTGTGGCACTGTGGGTTAACGCACTGGACTGCAAAGTCAGTCTGAACTGCAAGGTTGGTGGTTCAAGCTCACCAGCTGTTCTTTGGAAACCCTATACAGGGTCACTATGGATCGGAACCAACTCAGCAGCACTTAACAACAATAACAATGTGTTGTCTACATTGCAAATGTTTGTTTGTGTCAGTTGACTATGTGGATGTGTGTGTCCACTCAGTTGGTGGGCAGAGAGGCTGACCCCACAGTCCTTGTGCCACCACAAGCTCCCCACAGCATGAGGGGAGAGGCTCCGGAACCACTGTCCACAAACCAAGGAAGGCACCATGACTAAGTCCCTTCCACTCAGCTCTCTGGACCCTTGAAAGGAATCCAGATACTTCCCCTCCAACCCCCAGGAGGATCCTCACCCCACCTGTCTTACCCCACCCCCAATAACTCCTCCTTCTTCCTATACACCCCTGTCCCAGTGGCTTTACAAGCAAGAAGAAGAATTACTCAAAAACCACATATGATGTCACAAAAAGACTAAAACAATTGTTAACCATGATGCATTTTCTCCTAGCATTCTTTCTATGCACATATTTGTAAACAAAAATAGGGTCATACTATGAAGACATTCTGTAAGCATTTGTTTTCTTTCATCCAACAATATGTGGTGAACATCACAGAATGCCACAGAGAGAACCTATGCCTTGCCCAAGGTCAACACTCCATTAAAGTGAGAACTGATGACTATGGATTCTTCCCATTGTCCCCAGTCTCTCCCCCTGGCCAGTGGAGCCCGGGAGCCACCACCACCTCACTTTCAGTGACAGCCACAGCTGTCCACAGTCACATCTGTGTATTGCCGCATTATCACTGTCCTCTGCTCATCGAAGTAGAGGAGACTGATGGAGCTGAGCTTTTTGGGGACACAGGAGGGGCTGGAGATGTCAGGGTTCACCTTGAAGTAGAACAGGAAGGCTATGAAGGAGGTGTAGTGGGAGGCATTGCTCCAATGGCCCAGTGGGTACATGCACTAGCCTTTGCAGTAGCTAAGCTGGCAGCTGGGAGGTAAGAGGATCCAGTTCCACCAGCCGATGGTGCAGAAGTCCACGTACAGCAGGTGTATCTAGCAGCCTGCAAGCTTCCTAGGACTGTATCTCACACTCCGTGCTAGTCTGGAGTAGCCGATGATGGAGTCTGAAGGTGGCTCCCATGAGGGTAGATCCTCTTGCTCTAAAGGTGGCCGCAGAACTACAGAGGCACACAGAGGGATGCTCAGCATGGTGGCCTCCACTAAACCCTGGCCAGAACCCTACTCCCTCCACCCTGCCCCCCAGGCCACACATGTATCTCTGCCCTCGAGACAGGAAGTGACTGTAAGCAGAACCTGACCACTGACATCACATCAATTGTCTCACTGGTGCTAGTCCCAGCTAAGGCACTTGTGTGCCAGGCAGCAGTCTGTGTGCTCCACTCATCTAATTCACTCAATGTACCAAAGAGGGACCAACACTGATCCCACCTTATGGAAAAGGAAAGAAAGGTTTAGCGAGGTTGAGTAGGTTAATCAAGTCAGCAAGAGGCAAATGGTAGAGCTAGGATAAGAATCTAAACAGTGTGGCTTTGGAGTCCATGTTCTTAACTCCTAGAAAGTACTCCCTCCACCTCACCTCTTTGCTTGTGAGATGCAGACATCACCACCTATTTGGCAGGGTTTTGGTGTTGGTATCCTCGGAGTAGGTATATGAATGGTGCTGCCCGTGGTCTGTGGCTTGGCAGCATCACAGGGCAGCCACTCAGGCAGCTGCCCCATGTCTCTCTGTGTTTGATGCCTTCCCTGTTTTTCCTGTGAACAGAGTTCTCCACAGACTGACCTGGGGCCCCTCCCCAGTTAGGCTGAGCATGGGGTCACCTCACCAGTGGGCATAGCGTTGGTGTAGGTGACCAGCAAGGAATATCTGCTGTCTTTCCCATTCCACTTCCGGTCGATCACACCAAAGCTGTATGTCAGGGGCTTGCTCTCGTTGTTTGTGGTCAGCACCACAAAGTCCTGGATCCAGGCAGCAACCTGGGACCAACATCTGAGTGTCAGGGTCAAAACCAGTAAGATACAGGCAGAATGATCTGCGGCCACACAGCCAAGACCCAAACTTAGGCTCTGGCTCTTACTAGCAGAGTGGCCTTTTTGTGACTCAGTTTTCCCATGTGTACCACAGTGGTAATGATAGTATAAACCTTGTAGGTTTGCTAAGAGAGTTAAATGATGTCACGTATCATAGAAGAATCATCTTCCCCACAACCCAAGCCAACTCCCCACAAGCTGGGCTGTCTCAGCGTTTGTGTTTGGGAGATGCCATGGTGCCCCTTGGTGTTCAGAGTTCAGGTGAATGCCATGTGGCACAGAATTTCCCTGCTACCATTCATTCTGGTTGTGCTTTCACTATGTTTTGTTTTATCCAGGTTCTATACTAGCTAACATGGCAACAAGATTGGAGGAAGACTTATTAACAACCTGCGACATGCAGATGATACAACCTTGCTTGCTGAAAGTGAAGAGGATTTAAAATATTTACTGATGAAGATCAAAAAGAGCACAACCTTCGGTATGGATTGCATCTCAATGTAAAGAAAACAAAAATCCTCACCACTGGACTAATAAACAACATTCTTATCAACAGAGAAAAGATTGACGTGGTCAAGGACTTCATTCTTCTTGGATCAACTATCAACACTCATCGAAGTAGCAGTCAAGAAATCAAACGGTGTATTGCATTAGGCAAATCTGCTGCACAAGACCTTTTTAAAGTGTTGAAGAGCAAAGATGTCAGCTTGAGGACTATGGTATGCCTGACCCAAGCCATGGTATTTTCAATAACCTCATACGCATGCAAAAGCTGGACAGTGACAAAGGAAGACCGTAAAAGAATTGATGCTTTTTTGGCTATCCAAAATGGGGGGTGGGGGTGGGGGGAGCTACAAAGGCAAGAAGTGACTGGCTTACAAGCATTCAAGAGGGAGCCTAGATCCAGAGGGCTCGGAGGAAGGTAGAATCTCCACTGAGTAGTATCCAATCTGTCTAGGCGGGGCTGATTAAAGGAAATGTGGATAGGTCTCTTGTGAT
>NW_006408807.1:1335350-1345641 GCF_000296735.1 Chrysochloris asiatica | reverse complement strand
TTGGACATATTGTCAGGAGGGACCAGTTGCTGGAGAAGGATATCATGTTTGGTAGGGTGGAGAGTCAGAGAAAAAGAGGAAGACCCCAGGGAGATGGATTAGCCAAGTGACAGCATCAATGGGCTCAAGCGTGGCAACAATAGTGAGGTTGGCCCAGGATCAGGCAGCGTTTTGTTCTGCTGTGCATAAGTCGTTACCGACTTGATGGCACCTAACAACAACAGCATACTAGCTAAAGAGTCCTGGTGTGGCACTGCAGGTTAATGCGCTGGACTGCAAAGTTGGTTTGAACCGCAAGGTCGGTGGTTCAAGCTCACCAGCCACTCCTTGGAAACCTTATACAGGGTCACTATGGGTCGGAATCGACTCCACAGCACTTAACAACAACATATTAGATAAACATTTTTATATAAATTGTGTCATATCTATAACCAAAACTGTATTTTAAATGGTCATCTTACATAAAAGAGCAGCTTTGTGTTCATGAGGGTAAAGATAAAGTCAATGCATAATAAAAATGACCCCCAATAGCAATGAGCACACTTAGAGCTCTGTTTAAGCACTATTCCCTGGTGTGGTCCTGCAGGATAACACACTGGACCGCAAGGTCCATTTGAACCACAAGGTCAGCAGTTCAAACCCACCAGCTGCTCCTCGGAAACCCTATATAAGGTTGCTATGAGTTGGAATTGACGTGAAGGCATTTAACAACAACAACAATTCCCCCACTAAAGTAGGATAACAGGTTTGCAAATTTCATGTAGGTTTGACATTATTTCATAACAGAAAGTTTCATAAAAATAGTCAGAACCCAGGACTCCTCAGAGAACTAGCTGATTTCAGGTGTGACAGGGAAAGTACTAGATGAGTCTGAACCATCTTGTGCCAGAAGGGAAGGGATGGGGTAAAAATGATGGAAGCATGTCAAAACACCACAAGAGAGCTTCATGATGGTCCTGGCTGAGGCTGGGAACACTTGTGCATCAAAGTAAACTATGACATTAGTGAATTATAATCTACTGAACAAAACAAAATTCCATGAGTCCATTCTGATATAAATAAGTAAATATGTAGAGATCACTTTTCTTATTAATGCCAATAATAAATGTTGAAGAAATAATGAAGTTGGAAAATCTTTGGCAACCAACATAGTAATAATTGATTCAGGCAGAACTATTAATGAAAGCTAAACCCAGTGGATGACAGTTTAATCAGAAACAAGATATTTATATAATCTCAAAAGTATTTCCCCATAAATTACTTATTGAGAAAGAGTAAAGGAAAGTTTCAGTGGAGAGAACCCACCTTATTCAAGTGACCAAGAATGGGACAAGCCTACATCATGCACCTCCTAATATAATGCACTGGGAAGGGTATACCACCATGTCTGGACAAACATTTAATCTAATCCTGTTGTGAAGAGCTGTCAAATCAGTTCCAACTCATAGTAACTCTGCATATGGTTTCCAAGGAGTAGCTGGTGGGGTTGACCCGCTGATCTTGTGGTTCAAGTCCAGTGCTAATCTGATAGTACCACACCAGAAGTTCAACCTAATCCTAATCACACGGAAATGCTGTTGTTACTGTTAAGTCAGTTCTGATGCATAGCAACCCGGTATAGGGTTTCCAAGGGGCAGCTAGTGAATTTGAACTGCCAACCTTAACATGGCAACCTAGTGCTTGTCCTCCATCATAGGCCATCTTCCACACTGAGATCATGAAGGCCAAGAAAGACTGGGGAGCTGACCAAAGAGCTGTGACGACTGAATGCAGTCAGTATGTGGCCCTAGTGTGAACTGGACATGGGATAACAGTATCACGTTGTTGTTATTAGGTACCATTGAGTTGGTTCCGACTTACAGCGATCCTATTCACAACACAGTGAACTGCTTCCAGGTCCTGTACCATCTTCACAATTGTTGTTAAGTTTGAGTCCATTGTTGCTGCCATCAGGCCAATCCATCTCACTGGAGGAATTCCTCTTTTCAATGTTAAATGTCCTGATGTTGATCATTGTAATGTGGTTAGATAAGAGATGGTGCACATTCTTTGCCAACACCCACTGACATCATTACGGGTAAAGGGGCATGATGCCTGCAATTTACTCTAAATATCCAGGGAAAACTGTGTGTTTGGAGAGAGAAAGAAGAAAGAGAGGTGAGGGAGGGGAGACAAAGGTTAAAGAGAGTTCGAGTGAAAACAAATTATGGAACGAATCAGGTCAAAGTGTAAACAGTGAATCTAGGTGAGGGGCCACAAGGAGTCTCTGGACCATTCCCACAACGTTCCTGTACATTTGGAATTGTGCCAAATACAAAGATTTAGAAACGTAATCCTATTTACCTATGTGCTGACCCAGCTCCTCTGTTTTGGGAAACACTGACAGAGTGAAGAGAGGATGTGACAGACAGCCAGGGACTCAAACTCCACCCTGCAGCACACAACATGGGCACTCGGAATTGAGCTTCTAGCTGAGCTAATGAGAGTGGATCCACGGGGGCCTGAGGTGTGGAGGGTCTTCAGAGATGCCCAAAAGATAATGTACATGACAGCAAAGGGGTAGTCTTCCCTCACTCACAGGCTCTTCCAGCCAGACCACTGAACCTCCTTCACCTTATAGTCTGGGTGACATCAAAGACCAGCCAACCATGGGAGGTCAGAGGCAGGTCCCTGGCTGAGATGAGGCGTCCTCATTTGGCCCCCTTGGTGGAGCCTAAGCTCTCATGCACTTCCACCTATGAACAAAACAACCAGTTGTGAGCTGAGCTCAGTCCCCAAGAAAGCAAGAACGTATTGGGATCATCTGCATATCGCAGGTTGTTAATGACTCTTCCTTCAGTCCTGATGCCACGTTTTTCTTCATAGAACCCAGCTTCTCGGATTATTTACTCAGCATACAGGTTGAATAAGTATGGTGAAAGAATACAACCCTGTCGCACACCTTTCTTAATTTAAAACATTCAGTGTTCCCATGTTCTGTTCAAACAACTGCCTCTTGGTCCAGGTACAGATTTCTCATGAGCACAATTAAATGTTCTGGAATACTCATACTTCGCAATGTTGTCCATAGCTTGTCATGATCCACACAATTGAAAGTCTTTGCATAGTCAATACTCGTCTGTCAGTTTGTCGTACTGTGGTGGCTTGGGAGTTGCTGTGATTCTGTAAGCTATGTCATCAGTATTTTGAATACCAGCAGGCTTACCCTTGGTGGACAGGTTTCAGATGAGCTTCCAGACGAAGACAGTCTAGGAAAAAGGAGTGACGAACTACTTCAAATACTTAAATCACTGAAAACCTTATGAATAGCAGAGAGACACGGTCAGCTATAGTGCCGGAAAGTGAGTCCCTCAGGTTGGAAGGCACTGAAAATGCCTTCAAAGTAGAGTTGACCGTGATGATGAGACTGGAGTAAAGCCTGTGGGAGTAAAGTCCTCCGACTTTCGTTTGCTGATGGGGCACAATTCAAAATGAAGAGAAACAGCTGTAAATCCCATTCATAATTGGAACATGGAATGTATGAAGTATGAATCTAGGAAAATTAGAAATTGTCAAAAATGAAATGGAACGCATAAATATCGATATCTTAGGCATTAGTGAGCTGAAATGGACTGGTATTGGCCATTTTGAATCTGACAACCACATGGTTTACTATGCTGGGAATGACAAATTGAAGAGGAATGGTGTTGCATTCATCATCAAAAAGAACATATCCAGATCAGTCATGAGGTACAACACTGTCTGTGATAGGATAATATCCATTCACCTACAGGGAAGACCAGTTAATACCACTATTATTCAAATTTAAGCACCAACCACTAAAGCCAGTGAGGATGAAATAGAAGAATTCTACCAACTTCTTCAATTGATCAAACATGCAATCAATATGTATTGATCATTACTGGTGATTGGAATGCAAAGGTTGGGAGCAAAGAGGAAGGGTCAGTAGTTGGAAAATATGGCCTTGGTGATAGAAATGATGCTGGAGATCGTATGATACAATTCTGCAAAATCAATGATTTGTTCATTTCAAATACCTTCTTGAGACAGCATAAGAGATGACTATACACATGGACCTCACCAGATGGAATACATAGAAATCAAATTGACTACATTTGTGGGAAGAGACAATGGAAAAGCTCCACATCATCAGTGAAAACAAGGCCAGGGGCAGATTGTGGAACAGACCATCAATTGCTCATATGCAAATTCAAACTGAAGCTGAAGAAAATGAAAGCAAACCCACGAAAGCCAAAATATGGCCTTAAATATATCCCAGCTATATTTAGAGATCATCTGAAGAACAGATTTGATACATTAAACACTAATGACCAAAGAGCAGAAGAGTTGTGGGATGACATCAAGAACATCAGACAGGAAGAAAGCAAAAAGTCATTAAGAAGACAAGAAAGAAGGAAAAGTTCAAAAGGGATGTTGGATGCCAGACAAAACACTGAAACTTGCTCTCCAGCATAAAGATGCTAAAGCAAATGGAAAAAATGAGGCAGTCCAAGAGCTGAACAGAAAATTTCAGAAGATCAGCTCAAGAAGATAAAGCCAAATATTACAACAAAATGTGCAAAGATCTAGAGTCAGAAAACCAAAAACGAAGAACACACTCAGCATTTCTCAAGCTGGAGATTCAAGCCTCAACTTTCATTATTGAAGGATTCTCTGAGGGAAATTTTTGAATGGTGCAGAAAGCATCAAAAAAAGATGAAAGGAATACACAGAGTCACTGGACCAAAAGGAACTAGTTGATGTTCAACCAATTCAAGAGGTAGCGTATGAGCAAGAGCCGATGATACTGAAGGAAGAAGTCCAAGGTGCATTGAAGGAATTGGCAAAGAACAAGGCACCAGGAATTGATGGAATGAAAATTGAAATCTTTCAACAAAGTGAAGCGGCACAGGAGGCACTCACTCATCTATGCCAAGAAATTTGGAAGACAACTATTTGGCTGACTGATTGGAAGAGATCTGTACTTGTGCCCATTCCAAAGACAGGTGACCCAAAGGAATGCGGAAATCATCAGACAATCTCTTTGATATCCCATGCAAGTAAAGTTTTACTAAAGTTTTACTAATACAGAAATGGCTGCAGGTATACATTGACAGAGAACTTCCAGAGGTTCAAGCCAGATTCAAAAGAAGCTGTAGAATGAGGGATATCATTGCTGATGTCCGATGGATCTTGGCTGAAAGCAGAGAATATCAGAAAGATGTTTACCTGTGTTGTATTGACTAGGCAAAAGCTTTTGAATGTGTGGATCATGACAAGCTATAGACAATATTGCGAAGTATGAGTATTCCTGAACACTTAATTGTGCTCATGAGGAATCTGTACATGGACCAAGAGGCAGTTGTTAGAACAGAACATGGAAACACTAAGAGGTTTAAAATTAAGAAAGGTGTTCAACAGGGTTATATTCTTTCACCATACTTAATCAACCTGTATGCTGAGCAAATAACCTAAGAAGCTGGGTTCTATGAAGAAAAATGTGGCATCAGGATTGGAGGAAGAGTCATTAACAACCTGCGGTATGCAGATGATACAACCTTGCTTGTTGAATGTGAAGAAGAATTAAAATATTTACTGATGAACATCAAAGAGCACAGCTATCGGTATGGATTGCATCTCAATGTAAAGAAAACAAAAATCCTCACCACTGGACTAATAAACAACATTCTTATCAACGGAGAAAAGATTGCAGTTGTCAAGGACTTCATTCTTCTTGGATCAACTATCAATGCTCATGTAACCAGCAGCCAAGAAATCAAACGACGTATTGCATTAGCAGGCAAATCTGTTGCATAAAATCTTTTAAAAGTGTGGAAGAGCAAAGATGTTAGCTTGAGGACTAAGGTATGCCTAACCCAAGCCATGGTATTTTCAATAACCTCATATGCATGCAAAAGGTGGACAGTGAATATGGGAGACTGTAGAAGAATTGATGCCTTTGAATGTGCCATGGGTAGCCAAAAGAACCAATATATCTGTGTTGCAAGAAGTGCAGCCAGAATGCTCCTTGGAGGCCAGAATGGCCAAACTTCGTCTCTCATAGTTCATACATATTGTCAGGAGGAACCAGTCCCTGGAGAAGGATATCATGTTTGGTAAGGTGAAGGGTCAGAGAAAAAGAGGATGACCCCCAGGGAGATGGATTGGCCAAGTGGCAGCATGAATGGGCTCAAGCATGTCAACAATAGTGAGGTTGGCCCAGGATTGGGCAGTGTTTCGTTCTGCTGTGCATAAGGTAGCTATGAGTCGCTACCAACTCGATGGCACCTAACAACAACATTGGTAGCTGTGGGATAATGTGCTGGACCGTAAAGTCAGGAGCGGCTACTCCTTGGAAACCCTATACAGGGTCACTATGAGTTGGTTGGGACTGACTTGATGGCACTTAACATCAAGAACAATTCATAGTGCTGAGAAAAGTCTCCACATTTACACCAGCCAGAGACCTGGCCTCCTCCTCCTTTCTGGAGAAGGTTAAGTTACCCTGGCCTGGGAATCCTTCTAAGAAACTGATCCAAAATGAGAGTGGAAAGAAAACCCACAATCCAACAGGAGAAGTGGGGGAGGGATTTAACTCAATTATGATCCATCTGCATGGCACACATTACTGATTCCAAAACATTCTTAATATAAGAAATTATGTCATTAGGACACCAATGGGAAAAAATTTTTATATAGTATGATCTACTGTAAAAAATATTCACAAGAATGAAAGACTGAACGGGATTACATCTAGAGGTTAATTGGGATTACCCATTAGTGGTATGATTATGGGTATTTTATTCAGTTTTCCTTACACTTAAAATAATTTCTACATTTCCTCCAGAAAGCACTTGTCATGCCTACTTATTTACCACAGAACAAAACCAGCTCTTTAGTCACTATTCCAAGCCTTCTCCAATTACCCACCACAGCTTACTTTCCAGCACAACCTTCCTGAATTTCTAGACTAAACCAGTGGACATTGAGTTGATTCCAAGTCCTGAAGCCCTTCTATGTGTCACAGTAGAAAACCATAGTGCTTTTAATGGGTCATTTTTTGGAAGTAGATCACCAGGCCTTTATTTCTAGGCACCTCTAATTGGACTCACCCCACCAAAATCCCAAGTCTCCTGCTGTGAGTGTCTTCCAAGTCATGGTGACCCCATGTGTGTAGACTAGAGCTGTGTCCCATAGGGTTGTCCAGGTGTCTTTCTGGAAGTAGATCACCACGCCTTCCTTTCAAGGCACTTCTGGGTGGTCTCCAAACACCAATCTTTTGGCTAATAGTTGAGGGCTTAACCATTTGTGCCACCCAGTAATGAGTTTAACAAGTCCCAACATATACCCTGTTTGCACAACACAGGTACTCCTGAAATCCCATCTCTTTTGCCTCAACAGGACAGGAGTCTTTTAGTTCAAGCTCGCTGGTCCGCCTAGCACCAGGGTGGAGGGCAGCCTACAGCAGGTACTCAAGAGATGGCAGTGAACTGAATGAATGAGTGAAGTGCCCCCCTTCTACCCAGGTTTTCCTCGGTCCCTGTTGAAGACTTCACCATAGTTTTTATTCATTCTGCCTCTTGATAGCTCATTTTGAGCCTGGAGTTTTCGTGTAACGTTGTAGGATAAAGCACTGGACTGAAAGGTCAGTTTGAACCAACAAGTCAGAGGTTCAAACTTACCATCTGATCCTCGGAAACCATATACAGGGTTGCTATGAGTTGAAACCAACTCCAGGGCACTAACAACAATAACTCCTTCCACCCAAGATTAGGACTTCCTTAAGGACAGAGCCTCCAATTTATTCATTCTCAGAGGACAGATTAATGACACATTCTGCTGACAGTTAATAAACACAACTATAAGAGAGAAGGAAATAAAAGGATACAGTTTGGGACTTGTTAAATTCATTACTGGGTGGCACAAATGGTTAAGCACTCAACTATTAGCCAAAATATTGGTGTTTGGAGACCACTCAGAAGTGCCTTGAAAGGAAGGCATGGTGATCTACTTCCAGAAAGACTCCTTGACAATGCTATGGGACACAGCTCTAGTCTATACACATGGGGTCACCATGACTTGGAATAGACTGGACCGCAGTAGGCTTGGGCTTTGGGACTTTAAATTCAGCTTCAGTGGCTATTTGAGGAGGCTGCAGGAGATGGCAGAGGCCATGTCCCAGCTCCTCTGGCCAGCCCACCCATCTCCTTTATCTCTTTTGAAAAGAGGCTTCACCTCATGCCAAGTGGAGACCCCAGGGGAGACCCATTCAGACAAGCCAGTTTCCTTTCCAGATGCCTTCTCTCTGACCAACTGGAACCACCCTTCTACCTGCACCTGGTGGATGCAAACACTCAGCAATCCCACTCACCCTGTGGTAATGGTGGGTCTGGCTGAGGGTAGGGGTCTTGTGAACTTACTGTAGCTTAAAAACATGGAACTCTGCTCTCAGAACCTTCTCGTGCTTGCCCACAGAGGAGACGCTGAAGAAACAGTGAGAATGGTTAACGTGTACTGCAGAAAACAGGAAGGTGGTGCTGTAGTCAGCCTTGTCACAGAGCCAGTGACCATTGCCTCTCCCTGGATAGTGACTCAAGAAGAGAAGGAGAACACAGAGGGAGGGTAGGACATGGAAAGAAAGGAGCTAAGGCTGGAGGTAGCACTCCATGGCCTACAGATGAAGAGGCCTAGCCTCCCAGCCTTCCTTCTCCCCTCCTCCCTTCACTGTCCTCACACAACTTAGCTCACCTTTCTCCAGGAAGCACGGCACCATGTTTCCTGTGAGGGCAGGTGGGTCCTTGCTGACCCCATTGGGGTTGGCCACCCTCTGGAAGAGGTCCAGCAGAAAGCCCAGTGGGCGTTGGGGCTGTCCCTGAGCCTGGCCAAGCTCCTCCATAGTGAATAGGTGCTCCAACTCCTGCACCAGCCTCTTCTTCTTCCAGAACTGGTTCCTGGCTGCAAGTACCCCCAGGGTCAGGAGAAGCAGGTCCAGCCCAGCCCAGCGACCAAAGGTGAGCAGCTCTGGGCTTGTAATTCCCAAGCTTTGGCCATATGTACCCTGAGCCCTGCAGTGAGCTTGCCTGGCAGGTGGGCTTCTCTAGGAGCTGGAAGGAACCAGGCCAGCTCTCCTAGAGAGGAAGCGGTAAACTCCTTCCTCTTTGTACAGGATGGGTGTGGGCATGCTCCATGCATGGGTTTCTTGCTGCGTCTGGGCCTCAGTTGCCCCATCTGCAATGAGCCACTGAAGTGTAGTATGAGGTTGTGAGTGAAGTGTCAGCAAACCAAATATTAGCTTGTTGAAAGTACTTCAGATTGGATATCTCAAACCCAAATTCAAAACAGTGACCATGTGTGTGGGGCCTCTTCATGCGTCTGTTGAGTGTTATTTTTATCTTGAAGTTAGTATTCAAAGGCCTATGGACTCTGTCAACAAAATACCACATGGAGTAGAACAAACAAGATGGCGGATCGGGTGGAAGTGCAGTAAAGGAGCTCAGCCAACAACAACACAGAATACCCGACCAAGCAGGCTCAGGGGATGGTCCCAGAACTCTGAGCCACATATAAAGGAATACTTAGAAGGTTGGAAGGCTCACAGCTGGGGGAATTTGTGGCAGAAGCAAGAAATCTATTGCATTCTAGTCCGGAACTCTCGGCTGCTCCAGGAGCCGCCATCTTGGGTGAGACCAAGCAGGGGAAGGATCGGAGCTGCCACAGACACCTGGCAGAACCGCGGAGATAAAGGTGTGGACATTCTTTTCTTTTGGTATCTGTTCATTGGTCCCTTGCTATCTTCGCACCTCCATTCTGGTGACTATAGGGGTGCCTGAGATAGTGGACACTCCAGCCCCACCCTCAGAGGGTTCTACTATGCACGCACACAGATCTCCTCGAAATTTAAAGAGACAGTTTCCAATTAAAACCAAACGGCAACAGCCAGCCCTGAACTGTTTACAACTAGAAAAAAGGCCTGAACAGGGATTGTGGAGTGCGACAAGCAGACAAAAGAGGAAATAGGCTAAAAATTAAATCCTAAGTTACGTCAAAACGACCAACAGTGGCATCTTGAAATTTCTCAAGAAGAAGACTGAAAAGGGAAGCCTATTTCCTGATCAAATCTACCTGGAGGCATTCAGAAAGCATAAAAAATACCAAAATACACACCCATCTAATTAGTAAGGCCACACATAACCCCTGAAGATGCCCAAAAAACAGAAGCAGACAACCATATCTGTACATGTCCAGAAACGAGATAAAGTGACTGAGGCAAATGAGCTGGAAGGAGACCTAC
>NW_006408807.1:1322265-1332870 GCF_000296735.1 Chrysochloris asiatica | reverse complement strand
ACACTTGTAAAGGTAGAAGTTTTGTAACAACAAAAAAGGGGGGAGTAGTTAATCTTACAGTCCAGAAACAGAGGACCCTAGGACCATCAAGAGAGGAACGCACAAATAGAATGTGGGACCTTATCCAGAGAAGCAGCAGCACCAGAGATGGAGGCAGAGATGGGGGCATGAAGCGGGGGAGCGGCTGAGGACTCTAGATTCATCAACTAAGAAAAGAAGGACTAAGAACTGGTGGCCAGGAGCAGACATGCAGAATGTGCCCTTTGGAGATGTAAATTATTATATATGCCTGAGTGGGTTGTTTGGTTTGTGTGTTTTTTAAAAAGCTAAAGTGGATAGAGAGAAATACTTTTAACTCATGGTATATGGAGGGGATTATAATCAATGTAATGAAACAAGTTATATGAATGGTTGAATGTGAAACTGATGAAGTGCCATGTAAACTTTCACTCAATCCACAATAAAAACCTTAAAAAAAAAAAGGAACCCCACATGGAGACAGGGTACAGTCCTCATAGGAATCATGCCTGCAGGCAGATCCTCAGTCTAGGCTTAAAGGCCAAAATAGGAACTCAGATCCTGGCTCTTACCCATGAAGAAATTGCCACAGCCTCTTGTTTCCAAAGAATCTCTGAGAATACAGTCAGTAGACACCACTGAGCTGCTAGTATAATTCAACACAGAGTTAGGGGCCACTTCAGGCCCCTTACCCTGTCCTCACCACCATGACTATAGAAAGAAACCTGTGCAGTGTCAGGGCACAGTCTCTAGACCCCTCACCCCAGGCACCCTGAGGCATTTGCCCAGCATCCTCTTAGCCCTAGGCAGTGACAGTTCTGGGTAGGGCCTGAAGCTGCTGGGAGTGGCCAGCCACCAATGCCCACACCTCAGAGCCACAGCCTCCACAAGAGAGGCCAGGGCTCTAATCCTTCCAGAAGCTCTTCTGGGATGAAGTCACTACAGAGACTCTCAACTGGCTAAGAGCACCAGACAGCCCTAGGCCATTAAGGCAGAAACCCAGCCAAAGAGAAGGGTGTTTTCTTAATGCTCCCAGTGGGCCCCTAGCCCCTCTCCCCAAGTCAGACACTCAGAGACCCTGCCTGAGGAAAAGGTTTAGAATGACAATGATATTCTAAAAGAAGCAGCAGTTTCCATCCTGAGAAAAAACCTCTGCTCCTCCTTATATTACAACACAGTTTCCTATCTGATAGTCTATATGGAGCTCTGGTAGCATAGTTGTTACAAATCGGGCTGCTAACCTCAAGGTCGGCAGTTCAAAACGCTGAGCTGTTCTGCGAAAGAAAGATAAGGCTTTCTGTCCCCGTAAAGATTTGCAGCCTTGGAAACCCTGTGCAGGGTCTCTATGAGTGGGAACTGACTCCACGGTAACAACAACAACTGATAGTCCATAATGGGGGGGTGGGCAGTAATCCATTTTCAGACCTGTACTTGAGGTCTTTGAAGTCTTAACTCGCCCTCAAAGTAAACAGAAGTCTCCAGAGTCCACTGATCATAGGGTGAGACACAGGGTACTACAGTGGGTAAGACCCTGTGCCTCACTCAGCTCCAGACCCTCATAGGGCAGGTGTTTGACAGAAGACATCTTTGAACAATACATTATTGTTCATTTTCATCATAATATAGTAACATTGTCAATCATTTTCATAGATGATTAATTTGAATTCAAGTCGTGTGCCAGAACTTACTTACACAAATGGTAGCAGTAGAATAAGAAGGTTAAGTCCATCTGACTCCAAACCACATTCTTTTTATTCAACCAATGAGTGCTAGAGTCACAGCATAATTCCCATACTTCCCCTGAATCAGTGAGTAACAGACTTTCATTTCAGAAGTCAACTTTAAAGATATTAAGGACCAACCAGGTTTGCCAGCCTTTCATGTTGCCAAGTCAGGGATTTGAAAGAATCAACTAGAAACCCCACCAAAAGTTAAGCTGGTCCCATCCAGAATCTTCTGAGGTGGGAAATTTCCACTTGAAAGGACAAGTAGACCAGCCTGGAGCAGCTAGAAGAACTGAAGCTACTTCTTGAAAGACCAGCAGGAAAAAGCAAAAACAATAACGGCAGTCTGATAGACTACTACAAGAACAAGTAAGCTGTTCACCCGGGAGCCACCAAGGCAAGCGCTCGGGTCCCTTCCAAGACTGAGACTCAAGGGGAATACACAAGCAGGCATGTGGTCTTGCTGGTGACCACATTGGTCACCAATAAAGGGAAGTAGGGGAAAAAACAGCAAACAAGTTGTGAACTAAGTCCAACCACGTTCAATAGAATACTGTCAACCTGGGTTTAGACCTGGTTGGCCAGACAGTATGGCAAGAACTGAGGACTCCTGGGCCCAGAGACAGGAACATGGCCACAGAGGACTAGAGTGGAGAGTGAAGTGTCCAGCTGATATGCACTGAGGGAGATGCACAAGAACACCCATACTTGCAGATAGTACCCACTTGACCTGGCTTCAATGGCTGGATGATCAGAACCTGACTAGAAGAATAAAGAAGAAGAAAAAAAGAGTAATCCGCTACAGTTTGATGAACTTTACCTATACTTATGGATGTAGTAGCTCAAAAGAGGGGACAAATCTTTACAGCAAGGATCATTCCCACCCTCTGGGTACACAGGGTTGACAGGGATGGGCAACTTAAACATTGACTACCCAAAATGGGGGGCAGAGCAACAAAGGCAAGAAGTGACAGGCTTACAAGCTTTCAAGAAGGAGCCTAGTTACAGAGGGTGCAGGGGAAGGTAGAATCTCTACTGAGTGGTTTCCAACCTGTCTGGAGATGGGAGATAAGACTCTTGTGGTTCAATAGTGAATAATTGCTATCAGGATTGACTGTGAGTATTGAAAATGTAAATGTAGACATTTTGTAATAAAAGGAGGGGAGTGGTTGATCTTACAGTTCAAGAGCAGAGGTCCTTGGGACCATCAAGGAAGAAGAGCTGAGTGTGGGACCCTACCCAGAGAAACAGTGATGCCAGAGATGGAGGCAGAGACGATGATGTGGACAGATGGAGTAGTTGGGGACCCTAGCCTCAGGGAGTGAGAGGGTCTGTGTGCTGACAGCCGGGGGCCAGGCTTGTGAAGTGTACCCTTTGATTGTTTGATGATGCATGGAGGGAGTTGTAATCATTGCAATGAAACAAAATACAATAGGATGAATGTAAAGCTGATGTTCTCCCACATAAACTATCGCTTAATTCACAATAAAAACTTGTTTTAAAAAAGTTAAGCTGGTTAAAATCTCCAAATGCAGGATGGTTCTATCTAAGAAAAGACAGTCAGAATCATCACTTGGCACCTGAGGACGGTAAGGTGAATTACTTGCCAAAAATCACTTGTATATAAAAGACAGAGCAAGAATTTGAAGCCAAGTCACCTGATCAGTTTCATGCTCATAACAGTCATCATTGCTGACGTCACAGCAGCCAGGCAAATAGACATGTGACTTCTGTCATAAGCCTCTATGGCTATGGAAATGATGTGGGGACGTGGTGAGAGCATGGCAGATGTGGGACCATGCCCAAGCCAGCATTCCAAGTGACCAGGACATCCATGCTTCCAACCTCCAGTGCTGGCAGTTGCTACACAAACACACATTCTCTTTGCTTTAAAAGCATATTTTTAAATAATGTGGACTTCTGGTGTGGTGCTCTAGGATCAACACTGGACTTCAAATCCCAATATCAGCAGTTCAAATCCACCAGCTGCTCCTAGGAAACCCTGCAGAGGGTCCCTATTAGTTGGAACCGCCTAGATGGCACTTAACAACAACAAATACACACCTATACGAGGAGCTTCAAAAGAGTTCATGGAAAAAATGGAATTGAAAGATAGTGGAATTTTTCCATGAACTTTTGGAAGCCCCCTTGTGTGAATGTGCTCGACTCTTATGGATAAGACACATGCTTCCTTGCCTGCGAACACTGAGTCCTAACTGACTCTGCTCATGACAAGTGACACTGGCATATACTTGGTGACTTCCCAGACACAGAAAGCCCATTCTGTGTGCATGCATCAATTTTTTTTAATGTTTTATTTGAAAATAATGTCAGTCTTAACAGAAAAGTTGCAAAAACAGTATACAAAATTCTTCAGTAGACAAAATACCCTTCACCCAAATTCACTACTTGGAGAATTTTTCCAAGTCTTTCTCTCCACACACATCATGCTTCCTCCTCAGAGTCACATCAGAGATAACTGTGGATGGAATGGAGGATCTTCTCCCCTTAAATACTTCAGCATATGTGTCCTAAGAACAAGTTTACCTGGGGGATGATGTTAATATCTAATATCTAGGCTATATCCACATTTGAATGTCAAGTTTATTTTGCTCCGGATTCTTGCATTACATTTAGCCTTGTGTTTTTTTAGTCTCCTTTCATCTAGAACAGTTATTCAGTCTTTTTGTGTCTTACATGGCATTGATATTTTTGAAGCATCTAGGACACAGGGTTGTTTTGAGTCGATACCAACCCGACAGCCTTTAGCAACAACATGATAGATTATTGCTTTTCTTAGAAAATGTTTTTTCAATTTGTTTTTTAGTAGAAATATATGATGTTGTAAGTACTGTCACACACACACACACATATTTGTACTCAACCCAATATAATATGGCACTGTGGCTAATGCGTCAGACTGCAAAGTCATTTGAACTGCAAGGTCAGTGGTTCAAGCTCACCAGCTGCTCTTTGAGGTTCATTATGGGTCAGAAATGACTCAACGACACTTAATAACAACAATATCAATCTAAAGAGTTCTAGTGGCAAGATGGTTAGTGCTTAGCTACTAACCTATAGGTCACAGTGGCTTCTTTCACAGAAGAAAAGACATGGTTAGATTTTTTAAATTAAAACCAAATCAAACCCATGTTGTTGAGTTGATTCTACCCTGTAAGACAGAGTACCCTGCTGTATAGGTTGTAAAATTTTTGGTTTTAACTTTTTATTGTGAATTGAGTGAAGGTTTATAGACAAGATCATCAGTTTTACATTCAACAAATCATACGCTTTATTTCGTTCAATGATTGCAGTTCCCTTAATGCAACGGCAATTACTCTACTTCCTCCCTGTGTTTCCTATTTCCAGTCTACCCACCTTCCCATCCCTTCTCAACTTTGTCCTTATGATTTTAAAGGACCAACCATTCTATGGTGAGCATACCTCCCTAGTGCTGTTGACTCCCTATGTATCTGTCTAATACCTGGCTGAAAACTGAGCTGTCAGGATGTGTTCCTTTCCAGACCTGAAGGGTGGCCAAGGACCATAGTCTCAGGTTCCTCCAGCCTCTTTCTTACCAACAAGTCTAGTCCCTTTTTAAAATGATTTTGTGTATTGTTCTACATTTTCTGACACTCTATCTGGGACCTTCTAAGGTGATCCCTTTCAGAGCAGTTGATAGTGGTAGCTGGGCACCATCTAGCTTTTCTGGTCTCAGAGTCATGGAGACTGATGTTCACATGTCCATGGATTAGTTGTTTCCAAGCATCTTCATTTCTCATCACTCTTCTTTCTTCAGCACATGGAGAGAACAATTGTACCTTAGATGGCTGCTTATGAGCTTTTAAGATCCCAGACACTGTTCACCAAAGCAGGATGTAGAGCATTGTCTTTGGGGACTAGGTTATGCCAACTAACTAAAGTGTCTCCTGAGACTATGGTCTGGAACCCCCAGGCCCAGCAACTTATTGTCTTAAGATGTTTGATGATATCTAAGAATTTTTCACCACTTCTCCTACTGTGTGCTTCACCATATTCATATATATGTTTGCAGCAAAGGTAAATACCCACATACAAATATCCTATTTCAGCTGTGAGTGAAGCATCCAGCTGATATGAAGTGAGGAGAGATGCACAAGAGTGCCCAAACTTGCAGATAGTACCCATCTGGCATCAATGGCTTGATGATCAGAACGCAACTAGAAGAAGTTTAAAAAAAAAAAAAAAAAAAGTGGTTTTTTTGGATAAAGGAAATAAGTGTAAATTGCTACAATTTGATGAACTTAACCTATACTTATGGATGTAGTAGCTCAAAATACCAACTGAGAGGGAAGAATCAATCCTATCCCCTCTGTATATAAGGTAGATAGGAACAGGCAACTTAGACATTGGCTTCCTGAAATGAGGGGGCTATAAAGGCACAAAGTGACTGGCTTACAAGTTTTCAAGAGGGAGTTTAGTTTCAGAGTGTGCAGGTGAAGATAGAGTCCCCACTGAATGGTTTTCAGCTTGTCTCGATGGATCTGCTGAAAAGAGATGGGGATAAGATTCTTATGGTTCAATAGTGAGAAATTGTTACAATGACTAATTGCGACTCTCACAACTCTAAAGGTAGAAGTTTTGTAACAAAAATGGGGGTGTAGTTAATCTTACAGTACAGAAACAGAGGACCATCAAGAGAGAAGAGCACAAGCAGAATGTGACTTCTTATCCAGAGAAGCAGTGACACCAGATATGGAGGCAGAGATAAGGACATGGAGAGAGGGAGCAGCTGAGGACTCTGGATTCATGAAAAGAGAGGAACTGGGTGCCTGGCGGCCAGAAGACAGGCTTGCAGAATGTGCCCTTTGGTTGTTTACATTATTATAGATTCCTGAGTGTTTCTGTGTATATCCCATCCTCCACAAAAAAAAACAGGGAACAGAAACAAATACTGCTGAATGATGATAAGGAGGAGATTGTAATCATTGTAATGAAACAATGGTGTAAAGCTGCTGTTCTCCCATGTAAACTATCACTCAATTCACAATAAAAACTTAAAATATATATGTACATCTGCTTTCAAAGCCTTATATATGTGTGGGTATACTCTCACTCTTTCCCCAATACTCTTCCAGTCTGTGTCTATCTTCATTATCCACAGCAGAACACTGTTGTTACAAGGTTGTGTGTCTAACATTCTTTATCTTTAACCCCTTCACCTGTCTTCATCATTCTTCTGCCAACCTCCTTCTTCTTGTATATTGCTCTTCCCATCACCCAAGTTAGCATGTGTCTACCCTCTAAGGGCTGTACATTTTTATGGAAGCAAATTGCCACATCTTTCTTAGAGGAGTGGCTGGTGGGTTCCATCCACCGACTTTTTGGTTAGCAACCAGATGCTTTAATCACTGTGCCAACAACAGAGCTCCCTGTAAAGGTTGTTGTTGTTGTTAAGTGTCATCAAGTTGGTTCCGACTCATATCTACCCTGAACAGGGTTTCCGAGGCTGTAAATCTTTACAGGAGCAGAAAGCCTCATCTTTCTCCCATGGAGCAGCTGGTAGTTTCGAACTGCTGACCTTGTGGTTCGCAGTTCGTAACCACTACACTACCAGAGCTCCCTGTAAAGGTTACACCTAGAAAAGCCTGTGAAGCTGTTTTGTTCTGTCTTTTAGTGTCATTATGAGTCAGAATTACCTCATTGGCATACAATAACATGTATCAGTCTACCTTTTAAACTGCTGTGTAGAATTCAGTGTAGTCTCTGGGTGGTGCAAAAGGTTAACTGAAGTGTGGAGGTTCAAGTCCACCAGAGCAAGAAAGGCCTGGTGATCTACTTCTGAAAAATGAGCCTTTGAAACCCTTTGGAACATGGGTTTTGTTTTTTTGTTGTTTTCCTTTTTATTGTGAATTGGATGAAGTTTCCCAGAGCACATCAGTTTTCATCCTACAATTCATTCCCATTGGTTAGTTTCATTAATTTCAGTCCCTGCAGTGTAACAGCACTTAGCCCACTTCCTCCCATGTTTCTATTTCCTCCTAACCCTTTCTTTTCTAAACCTCCGGGTCATTGTCCTTTGATAAATGCTGCCCTTCTGGTCTCAAATGGTGGATTATTCCAGGGTGTGTGTACCTCCCTAATGTGACCATTCCCCTTATCGGTCTATTGTTTGGCTGTAAATTGAGCCACAGGGGTAAATTCGTTTTCAGACCTGAAGGATGAATAAGGACCACAGCTTTACTCTGACACATATGGAGTCGCCATGAGTGGAAATCGACCCACCTGGTTACTGGTTGTAGCATTTAGAGTAGAAAAGCCTCAGAAATCCTACATAGGGTTTCTATGAGTCGAAACCAACTCCAAGGCATTTAACAACAACAACGTAGTGTCTATTATTGTTCAGAAGTTGCAAATTTTTGATGGAGTTACATTTATCAATGTTTTATTCTTCTGTGTTTTGTATTTTCATGTATGTATGGGGCGGGGGGTGTCTTGCTTTTGAAAATCTTTCCTAAATTTATATACTAATTATTCAATTCCTTTTTAGGGTTTTCTTACATTTAGTTCTTTAATTCGAATTTTTGTTTTTCATGAGTATCTATGATGTTTAAACGTTTATCTGGATATCCAGCCCCACATAGCAAATAATTCATTCTTTTCTTGCTGGCTTCAGTGAGTGTGCACTCATTTCCCATGTGTATGTATGGACCGTTACTGGGCTCCACTCTGGCTCACTGCTATATTTTTGCCCCTATACCAATGGCACTTTTTATTAGTATTAGCATCATACTATGCTAATATACATTATTTTGTCATCTGTTTGTCCAATAGGGCTGATCTTCTCACACTGGTATCTTTTTCTAAGCTTCTCGGGTAATCCGGCCCCTGCACTGTAGCACAGATGCACCTCATTGGGTTGGGATCCCTGCAGGGTCGTAAAGGGTGGAGTCCTCTCTAGGATCTGCCCAGTTCCTCCCAGCATGAGTCCAGGCCACCCAGCTCTAATGCCCTAGGCTGAATTTCTGTGTTGGGAATTCCCCTCTTCACTCCCGAGTCACGGATGATCATGAGCTGTTCATTAGTACAATTCTACTGAATCCCCTTAGCAGGTATTTGTATCTCCATACCCAGAGAAGATATCCAAAGTGCAGGCAGCCCTTCCAGAGCCGTAACGGAAGCTGGAGCATCGCCCAGGAGCCCTGGAAAGATCGCAGAACAGCGGGTGCAGGGAGAGAAATAGTGTTGGGCCTGTGACATAGAATCTTTGCTTTTACAGAACTGAAGGCAGCCAGGAACAGCCAGAAAGGAAAAGAGACTTACCCAGGTCACCAGCAAGGGGCTCCTGACTCCTGCCAGGGCCATCCTCCAGTCCTCCTAGTGAAAAGTGCCCAGCTTTCCTTCAAGGCAGGCCCTCTCTACCGCATGCCCAGGCTGGACACTGGCCTGGTCATAGACCCCCAGTGTTCTCCTCGGGTGGGCTCCTCCTTGCTTCTCACACTGTTGTTTCTAGATTGCAACCTTGCCAGGAAATCCTCCCTCTCCTCTCCACCCAGCCCTGTTTGTTCTGCACAAGACAAGGACCGTAGGAGTCAACCTGACCCCAACTCTGCTTCATGTTTCTTGTCCAAGCCACCACCCAGCTGCCTCCCTCTGAACTACAGTTCTACTTTTTTACTAGGCAAGGTATTTGCCTCTCTGTGCCTCAGTTTATTTGCCTGTCAAACAGGGCAACAGTCATAATACCTCGCAGAATCACTGTGACTATTCAACAAGGGTGCTGGTGCAGGCTAAGATTTGCAAACCTCAGCCTCACTACTGTTTGCCAAACCTTCCCTCTACTCTTAGGATAAAAACTGAGATGTATTGAGGCCAGCAGTGCCGTGTGGTTCCCCAGACTCCATGTAACATCTTTGCATACTCTTCCCCCTACCTGTGCCTTCTTGGGGCCCCTCTTCCCCTCTCCTCCACACTGCTACCTACTGCTCCTACTGCTTACTTGCCACTTTCCTTTCTTGAACCTTTCTCAGGTATGATGCCCCACTCTTGGGCCCAGTTATGCCCTTTGATGCTAATGCTGGGCTCAAGGCAAGCACTCAGAAGATCCTTGGGGGTTGAAGCAATCCAGGCTCCAACAATAAAAACAAAAAAGATAGAATTTGTGTCTAAATAATCCATTCTGAATACAGTAGGATGTATCTGAATGCTTGCTGATGGAATACACAGGAATCAAATTAACTACATCTATGGGAAGAGATGGTGGAAAAGCTTCATGTCATCAGACAAAACAAGACCAGGGGCAGACTGTGGAATAGATAATCAATTGTTCATATGCAAGTGCAGGTTGAAGCTGAAAAAGATTAAAACGGGTCCAGGAAACTCAAAATATGACCCTGAGTGCATTAGACACTAATAATCAAAGACCAGATGTGTTGTGGAATGACATCAAGAACATCATACAGGAAGAAACCAAATGGTCATTAAGAAGACAAGAAAGAAGGAAAAGACCAAAATGGATGTCAGAAGAGACTCTGAAACTTGCTCTCCAGTGTAGGCATGCTAAAGCAAATAAATGGAAGAAATGAGGAAGTACAAGAGCTGAACAAAAAAATTTAAACGGCAGCTCAAGAAGACAAAATCAAGTATCATAATGAAAGGTGAAAAGACCTGGAGTTAGAAAATCAAAAGAGAAGAACACACTCAACATTTCTCAAGCTGAAAGAACTGAAGAAAAACTTCAAACCTTAACTTGAAATTTGAAGGATTCTAGGGGAAACATACTGAATGACACAGAAAGCACCAAAAGGAGTTGGAAGGAATACACAGGGTCACTGTACCAAAAAGAAATGGACAAACCCAATAAAGAAATGGGCACAGGATATGA
>NW_006408807.1:1310209-1313070 GCF_000296735.1 Chrysochloris asiatica | reverse complement strand
CCCCACCTGCGAGCCTTCCAACCTTCTAAGTATTCCTTTATATGTGGTTCAGAGTTCTGGGACCATCCCCTGAGCCTGCTTGGTTGGGTATTCTGTGTTGTTGTTGGCGGAGCTCTCTGCTATACGTCCACCCGATCCGCCATCTTGTTTGTTCCTTCGTATGTATCATTTTTAAAACCAAATACTAAAGCATGGAGTTTCAAAAAGTATCTTCTGTCTTGATTGAGGTTTGGGCACACAGGTGGCTGAATTGATGCTTAATTGTTGAACCCTTGCCTACCAATTCTTATTGTAGTGTGAGGAGGTCTGGGAGTGGCTAAAAGCTGTATGCAATAAGATTATCAGTACCTTGAAATTACAGAAACCGGAAGGGACTAGGGCGGGACCTGCCATTTACTACCATTCACTTGGAAGTGTGGAGTCTTCTGTCTGGGTCATTCAGGATTCCCAGAGTGGAATCTACCAGTTTCTTGACTTCAGAGTTAATCTAGCTACGAAAACTCTGTGCCCAGGGCCCAGGTTCCAAGTTCCAAGTTCCAGTTCCAGGTGACTCAGGGCCACACCGATTTTCATTGGCCCCCGCACTGTGTCTGGTCCCAAAGTCCAGAGCTCCTCAGGTTTGTATAAATCATTTGGTCAATTTAAAAGTATGCCAGGCAATGCTGCATGTTGTTTGTGGACATAGATATAGGTTGATGGACAAATGAAATTCAGCCTGGGAGTTCGCTGCAGTGGGATGGGGGAGGGGATTAGAAAAGAGAGCACACAAAGGGGTTTAATTGTATCTATGATGTTTTATGTCATACACTAATATTTCATGTATACGATAAGCACTGGTCTGCAAACCCCAAGGTCTGCGGTTCCCACTTTGTGGGAGGAAGATTTAGAGCCTTAGAAACCCTATGCAGGGTTGCTATGAGTCAGTACCCACTCAATGGCACTTAACAACAGTACATATCTGAGTTTAAAAAAAAACTTGCCCAGAAGATTATGTACTGCAAGATACTCTTTTTATTAAATTAAGAATAGTTAAAAATAAATATTATACTTTCTAGGAACACACACATATAAACAAGGAAATGGAAACCATTCAGGGTAGTGGATAACGGTAGCAGCTGTGGGAGAAAAGGGGCTGGAGGAGGGGTGGAATAAATAGGTTGTTGGAGGGATCCAGGAACCATTATTATGTAATAAAACAAGAAGACAGTGATGAACACCTTGAGCCAATAATTGTGACTTATCCAATTTTGAGTAACTGGGGTCCTTTAAAATTAGCAATATAGTTCTCAAAAAAAGAATAGAATGACTAAACCCAAAGCCTGGTTCTTTGAAAACATCAATAAAACAGACAAATTTCTAGCATTATCATGAAGGTGCAGGATATAAAATCACAAAAACAGTCTTAGAAACATAAAGGAACACAATTATAGGTATAGTCAAATTTTAAATAAGTATTTGAGAACAAGGTGAATGAGTTTATGCCAATAAATATGAAAGTTTAGATCAAAGGAAATTTTCCCTACACAAATATAACACAAGAAGAAACTAAAATCCAAGACAGATTCAAATCTAATTTTCAAAAGTGGAATTAGTAGTTAAAACTTTCCCCACAAATACAGACATATATAGTTAAACAAAATCATTGTTGTTGTTAAGTGCCGTCTAGTCAATTCCAACCCATAGCAACTCTGTACAGGGTTTCCGAGGAGCAGCTAGTGAGCTTGAACCACCAAACTTGCAGTTCAAACGGCTTTGCAGTCTGGCGCATTAACCCACAGCGCCCCACTCCGGGTTCCTCAAAATCTCAAGGAGCTGATAATCTTATGCAAATTGCTCCAAAGAGCTGAAATGGTTGAAATTCTTCCCCCAGCTCAATGTATGAGATGAGATCAGTATAACCTTGATTCAAAAACCAAACAGAATGGTATAAGAAAGGAAAACTGCACTCCAAATTCATTTATGAACATAGATGAAATATTTTACATAAAATAGTTGACAAGTGAATCTAAGAGTATCTATGAAAAAAGTGATGAAGTAGGACTTATCACAGGGACAAAATGATAGCCTCACCCTAAACGATAGAGTAGCCCTCCACTACATTAAAAATTTTAAGGAGGAAATACAATCACAATCATTTTAATAGATGCATGAAGAACATTTGATAACATTCAACACCCATTTTTGATACCAGCTCTTCATAAAATCACAGAAGAAATTGTCCTTAGCCTGTTAAAAGCCAGTTATCAGAATGTAAACCCACAGCTAATGTAATAGTGAGACTTTGGACCCACTCCCTTTGAAGCCAGGAATAGGAATTTTCTACAAAGGAAAATCAAGAGACTTTACAGGTAGAAGTAATAAGACAAATTTTGCTATTATAAGGATTCACTTATCAACTAAAAAACACATGAAATGTATACTTTAAAAAGTCATTATTCACAATAGAAATAAGATCTATAGATTGTTGTTGTTAGGTGCCATCGAGTCAGTACCAACTCATAGCGACCTTATGCACAGCAGAATGAAACACTGCCCAATCCTGGGCCAACCTCACTATTGTTGCCACGCTTGGGTCCATCGATGCTGCTACTTGGCCAATCCATCTCACTGGAGGTCTTCCTCTTTTTCTCTGACCCTCCAACCTACCAAACAGGATATCCTTATCCAGAAACTGGTCCCTCCTGACAATATGTCTGAAGTATGAGAGAAGAAGTTTGGCCATTCTGGCCTCCAAGGAGTGCTCTGTCTGCACTTCTTCCAAAACAGATCTGTTGGTTCTTTTGGCAGCCCATGGCACTTTCAATATTCTCCTCCAACACCATAACTCAAATGCATCAATTCTTCTATGGTCTTCCTTATTT
>NW_006408807.1:1306302-1310109 GCF_000296735.1 Chrysochloris asiatica | reverse complement strand
AGAGAAAGGAATAGCCAGAAATATCACCATAGAAAGCTTGTAAATCCATCTTCTGCCTATAACTGATTGGAATACCTAAAATGGGCCTACAACGTGTTCAGTTAAGGAGGTTGCCTGAGGAGCCTCTGCATTACATAAGACTATAGGTGGAAGCCTGAACCATATCCAGACCTTCAGAGATGGGAAATTTCCACTTGAAAGGACGAGCAGACCAGCCTGGAGCAGCTAGAAAAACAGAAGATACTTCTTGAAAGAAAAACCTACAGGAAAAATACAAAACAACAGAGGCACACTGTTACTTCAAGAACAAGCAAGTTGCTTGCCCAGGAGACATCAAGGCAAGTGGTCAGGTCCCCTCAGTGCAAATCCTTTTCCAAGACTAAGACGCAATGGGGAATACACACTCTGATTGGTGACCACACACGTCACCCATAATGGGAAGTGAGGGAAAAACAGCAATGAAGCGGTGAGCTAAGCCCTACAATGTTCAATAGACTCCTGTGAACTGGGTGGAGACCTGGTCGGTCAGCAGTGTGGCAAGACCTGGGGATTCATGGGCTCAGAGTCAGTGACATAGCCACAGAGGACTAGAGTGGAGAGTGAAGCGTCCAGCTGATAAGAAGAGAGGGCATATGCAGAAGAACACCCACACTTGCAGATAATACCCACTTGACCTGGCTCCAATGACTGGATGATCAGAGCTCAACTAGAAGAAGAAAGAAGAGGGAAAAAAATGTCATCTGATACAATTTGATGAACTTGACCTACACCTATGGCTGCAGTAGCTCAAAAGAAGAAACAAACCCTTACTGCAAGTATCATTCCCACCCCCTCCACACAAAGAGTAGACAGGGATGGGCAACTTGGACATTGGCTACCCAAAATGGGGGGGAGGGGGGGCTACAAAGGCAAGAAGTGACTGGCTTACAGGCTTTCAAGAGGGAACCTAGATCCAGAGGGCATGGAGCAAGGTAGAGTCTCCAGTGAGTAAGAAGGGCTGATGAAATGAAATGCAGATGGGTCTCTTGTGATGCAATAGTGAATAATTGTTATCAGGACTGATTGTGAGGGATGGAAATGTAAAGATGGACATTTTACAGCAAGGAGGGGAGTGATTAACTTTTCAGCCTGGGACCATCAATGGAGAAGAGAGGAGAGCAGGACCCTACCCAGAGAAGCAGTGATGCCTGATATGGAAGCAGAGACGATGACGTGGAGAGATGGAGCTGTTGGGGACTTTAGACAGAGAGAGGAAAAGGGGTTGTGTGCTGATGACTGGGGTGTGGGGGCAGCTTGCAGGGCATACCCTTTGGTTGGTTGATGATGCATGGACGGGATTGTAACTATGGCAATGAAACGATATATGATAGAATGAATGTAAAACCAATGGTCTCCCATGTAAACTCTCACATAATTCACAATAAAACATTTTTTAAAAAGAAAGAAAGAAATGGACAATGTTTAGCCATTTCAAGAGCTAGCATATGATCAAGAGCCAATGGTACTGAAGGAGGAAGTCTAAGGTGCACTAAAGGCGTTGGCAAAGAACAAAGCTCCAGGAATGAATATAATACAAACTGAAATATTTCAACAAACTGCTGTGTCACTGGAGACACCCACTCATCTATTCCAAGAAATTTAGAAGACAACTACCTGGCTAACCGATTGGAAAAGATCCATATTAGTGCCCATTCCACCAAGAGATGACGCAGTGGAATGGGGAAACCATCAGGCAATAGCATTAATATCACATGCAGATAAAATTTTTCTAAAGATATTTTCAAACGATTGCAACAGTACGCTGACAGGGCACTGCCAGAGATTCAAGGCAGATTCAGATCAGGACATAGAAAAAGCGATATCACTGCTGATGTCAGATGGATCTTGGCTGAAAGCAGAGAGTATCAGAAAGATGTTTACCTGTGTTTTATTAACTATGCAAATGCTTTTGTCTGTGTAGATCATGACAAACTATGGACAACGTTTCAGAAAATGAGTATTCTGAAACACCAAATTGCCCTTGTGAGGAACCTGTACCAGGAAGCAGTCCTTTGAACAGAACACAGGAGCACCCAATGGTTTCAAATTAGGAAAGATGTGTGACAGGGTTTCATTCTTTCACCATACTTATTCAATCTGTACACTGAGCAAATAATCTGAGAAGCCGGATTATATGAAGAACGACTAGGTATCAGGATTGGAGAAAGACTCATTAACAACCTGTGACATGCAGATGATACAACCTTCCTTATTGAAAATGAAGAAGACTTAAAATACTTGCTGATGAAGATCAAAGACCACATCCTTCAGTATGGGTAGCACCTCAATGTAAAGAAAACAAAACTCCTCACCACTGGACCAGTGAATAGCATTATGATAAATGGAGAAAAGACTGAAGTTGTCAAAGACTTCATTTTGCTTGGATTCACCATCAACACTCATGGAAGGAACAGTCAAATCCAACTTTGCACTGCATTAGGCAAATTTGTTGCACAAAATCGGTTTAAAGTGTTGAAGAGCAAAAATGGACCTGACCCAAGCCATAGTATTTTCAACCGCTTCATAGGCATGTGAAAATTGGACAGTGAGTAAGGAAGACTGTAGAAGAATTGATACATTTGTGTTATGGTGTTGGAGGAGATTATTAAAAGTAGCACGAACCACCAATCTTTGTTAGAAGTACAACAATAATGCTCCTTAGAAGCCAGGATGACAAGAGTTCATCTCTGATGCTTCGGACACATTATCAGGAAGAACCAGTCCCTGGAGAAAGACATTATGCTAGGTAGAGTAGAGAGTCAAGAAAAAAGAGAAAGACTCCCAAGGGATGGATTGGCCCAGTGGCAGCAGCAATGGACTCAAGCTTAACAATGGTTGTGAGGTTGGCACAGGACCGGGCAGTGTTTCATTCTGTTATGCATAATTTTACTATAAGTCAGAACCAACGGCATGTAACAACAATTAGCAGTGAGTTGGGCTCTTTTTAGTGATGCAAGGCATGTAAAGACCAAGTTCAGGGTGTTCAGTGTACACATGCTTCACTCCCATTCTCTCAATAAGAATTTCTAGTGCTAACTGACCTCATCCAATCTGTAAGCAAGCACTGGGCTCTACCCCCAGCCCCTTTGCTACAATCTGATTCCAGAGCCTGGTCCCTTGGCTGAACTAGACCAGTAGTCTTCCCACAGGACCACAAAGCTGATTCCAGAAAATAGCCTTCTGGCTCTTTCAGGACTATGGGGATCACCAGACCCAGAACTGCCCACCGCAAGCTAGGCCTCTGCTCCCAGCAGCCTATGTTGAAGGCCTTTCTGGGGAGAAAACCAAATAGGCCCAAGGAAATCTTGAGGTCAGTGTGGGTTGTGGGGAGAGAGATGAGGCTGTCATTGTGACAGGGGCTCTATTGGCTTGTTTATGCCAAGTCTGTCTTTGTTTGAGAACATAATAAACCAGAAGACTCCCTAATGAGAGACCAGATGCTGGGCTCCCCTCCCCTGTGCCCCTCACCACTGGCTTGGCCAACTTTCCAAGCCTGGTGCTTCCCTGTCAGAAAAGAGCAGAGCAAGTGGAACTTCCTACTGCCTGCTTCCTCCATCCTCCATCCTCCAAACCCAGCCCAGCCCACAGTGAACTGATTCTTGTGACAACAAAGAATTGGGTTCCAACTCACTGAGGTAAGTGGTTTGAAGAAATGAAGGAGTCCCTCAGCACAATGGAGAAATTTTGTCTCTCTTTAGATATAATTTAAACATTTCAACAAAGGACTGTATGTATAGTATCTTTTTTTTTTTTTTTTAAGGTTTTTAT
>NW_006408807.1:1293394-1298497 GCF_000296735.1 Chrysochloris asiatica | reverse complement strand
CACACAATCGAAAGCCTTTGCATAGTCAATAAAGCACAGGTAAACATCTTTCTGATATTCTCTGCTTTCAGCCAAGATCCATCAGACAATCTATAGATACCATTGAATAAATCTAAAAAAGAGACGTGTTTTAACCTTTCTGTAAGGTCTTGCAGAGGGTCACTATGAGTTGGTTCCGACTCGATGGTACCTAACAACAACAACACCAACAAGCTCAACATAAATGGAGAATATACCATGCTGGATAGATTATTCAATAACATAAATATAGCAATTCTCACTAAATTATCTATAAATTTCCTATAATTCTTATTTAAATCTTAGCAAGAATTTTCATTAAACTTGTAGAACTGATCTTAAAAAATCTCAGTGGGGAAAAAAAAAAGCCAAGGACAGCCAAGTCAAATTTCAGGAAGGAAAGGGTATTTTCTTGTAAACCCCATGTATTTTATTATAATGCTGTAGAAATTGAAACAGAGTCCCAGGGTGGCTCTGTGGATATATGCGCTAGACTTCAAAGTCAATTTGAAACTCTAGGTAGGTGGTTCAAGCTTACCACCTGCTCCTCAGAAATCCTATACAGGGTCACTATGGGTTGGAACCGACTTGACAACACCTAACAGCAACAGCAGCAGAAATGGAAACAGAATATGCTGGTGGTAAAGAAACAAATGGCACAAAAGTAGAAACATACATATGTATGTGGATGTGAGTGTGTGTATATACATATGTGCATGTATAAAACTTATGTGACCTAGACAGCATTATAAAATGGGGGGGGGGGAGGTGATTCAATAAATTGTGCTGCATCAACTGACTATTCAGATGGAAAAAGACAAAATTACATTTGTACTTCACATCATCCACAAAAAATAATGATTGAAGATCCAATTATGGAAGACAAAATTTTGAGATGATCTTTATGTGATTATAGGTAGGAAATTATTTTATTGCAGAATAGCTCAAATCATAAATTAAAAAAAAAATTGACAACTAAAAACATCTATGATGAAAGATCTATCGACAAAGCAAAATACAAGCCACTCTAACAATAGTTACAGCAGACAGATAAAAGATTAGTATCTAGAATATGTAAGTGTATCCTAAAATCAGTAAGGAGTCCTGGTGTGGCGCTGTGGGCTAATGTGTTAGACTGCAAAGTCATTTGAATTGCAAGGTCAGTGGTTCAAGCTCACCAGCTGCTCCTTGGAAACCCTATAAAGGGTCGCTATGGGTCAGAAACGACGTGACAGCACTTAACAAAAACAAAATCAGTAAGAAAAGCATAGTAGAAATGGATAAATTCTATACATTAACAAGTGACTCACAGAGAAAAACAAAACATAAATAATCTCTTAAATGAAAAGATGCTTAGTCTTATAAATAAAACAATGGGATGCAATGCCACTATCTACCAATTAGAAAAGATATTTTAATGGGTGTGTGGTCTTAAATCTGATAACACCAAATGTTGTCAAGATTGCAACTCTTATAAATGCTTGGTGGAAATACGTTCAGTGACTTTAAAGAGCATTTTATCAGTTCCTAGAAAGGCTAGTCTTGGTGTGTCCTGGTGTGGAGCTGTGGGTTAATGCGTCAGACTGCAAAGCCATTTGAACTGCAAGGTCGGTGGTTCAAGCTTACCAGCTGCTCCTCAGAAACCCTATACAGGGTCACTATGGGTCGGAATTGACTCGATGGCAGTTAACAACAAGAAAGGCTACAGAAGTCCTGGTGGTACAGTAGCTAAGCAGTCGCTGCTTGTCAAAAGGTCGGTGGTTTGAGAAGCCGCCAGGCGCTCCTACGGAAAAAACTATGGTAATCTGCTTCTACGGGCAGTTGTACTTTGTCCAGTGGGCAGCAGGTTGGTGGCAAAGCTGAAGCTGCCGTTCCACACCTAGATGTCTGTCCTGAAAGACCCTTATACATGGACACAAGGAAATTGGGACAGTGATAATGACGGCATCATTTTTGGTAATAGAAAAACACAAAGTGTAGAGACCTGTCCACCAACAGGGAATTAGATTCAATGGAATATTATACAGCAGTTGAAATGGAAAAATGAACACTATGCATATTGAAAAAGGAAGTTTAAAAAAAATGAACACTATGACAGTATTCTGTATATTTTTTTAAATGTGCTAAATAATATATTTTATGTATGATATGTACATATATAACTAAAAAACACTTGGGATTAATATATGTCAACATCAGAAGACTGGTTGCCTAAAGAGAGATAGGAGGTGATAGGGGATGGTGTCTGTGGCCATTGAATTGTCCCCAACTCATGGTGACCCCAAGCACAATGAAGCAAAATGTTTTCCTGATCCTGCACCATCCCCATGATCCAACTGTTGTGATCCAGAGGCTTTTCACTGACTGATTTTTCAGAATTAGATAACCAGCCCTTTCTTCCTGGTCCTTCTTAGTCTAGAAACTGTTGAAACCTTTGAGTATCATAGCAACACAAAGGCTCCTCAGACATCCTTAATGGGCAGTGACTGCACATAAAGTACAGGGGCTGGGACTGAACCCAGTCTCCCAGGGGATGGGTTCTACCTCTGACCCACCAATGCCCCTACACAAGGGATTCAAAACAAAACAAAAAAAGACAGAGGGGGAGAATAAGGGTGATTAATCCTTTTTCTCACATTTATTTCGGTAACAGAACAGAACCAAATTTTGTATATTTCTTGATAATTGCTAAATCTACACAAAAGATACATGGATGGAATACAACTTAAAATTTGAATTACAAATCCCTCCATGTATCTTTTCTGCCTTCAATACAGAAATAAGCATAAATGATAGTTAATTGAAAATAATGAGAATTTACTCCAAAATGGGGGATGCAGAAAAAAGGCATAATATGAAAAAGGATGTATATCCCGAGGAATAAAACTTGATTGGATTGGGGCTAACATCTCAGAGCCAAGAAACTTGTGAGCATCAGGTTGGGAAGTGGGGGTGGGCAGCATCAGGAAGCTGTCAGAACCTGCAGGAAGGGTTACTAAAAATAAAAGTATTGCCTTTGTACCCTGGCATCTCAGAAATGTTCCTGTCCCCAAATTGTGCCTCTCTTTTTAATGTAAATCATTATTGTTGTTAAGTGCCATTGAATGGTTTCTGACCCATAGTGATCCTGTATAGGGTTTCCAAGGAGCAGCTGGTGAACTTGAACTATCGACCTTGCAGTTCAAATGACTTTGCCATCTGACGCATTAGCCCACAGTGCCACACCAGGACTCCGATGTAAATTATACTTACTCTAAAAATGTGATCATTATAAAAGTATGACTATGGAAAAAAGTTTTTCTTAACCCACATTGCCCTTTTGGTAAAAGTCAACCAACTGTTTATATTTTCTTCTTATCCTTTGCCTCTTACAATTTGGCATTCTGATTTCATAACAATAAAACAGTGTTTTAGGACTGTAAGAAACTACTTAGCCATTCTCCCCAGTGTGGGTATTTTATTCTTTTCTAGTGTCACCCAGTACAGATAAGTACATGGATTTATGCTCCCTGTCTCTCTGATGAGGAGTTCCAGTGACACTGTAGGATAAACACTGGACTGCTAACCACAATGGCGTTCAAACCCATCAGGTGCTCTGGGAGCTTAAGATGAGGCTTCCTGCTTCCATGAAGATTCACAGCCTGGGAAACTGTATCCAGGGTCAGAGTCACTCCCTGGCAGTGGGTGTTGTCGCTAGGTTCTACTGGGACAGAGTCCTGGTGGCTCCATAGTTAAAGCACTCCACTGTCAATCAGAGGTCGGTGGTTGGAATCTACCTACTGATTGCTCTGCAGGAGAAAGATGTGGCCGGAAGTTTGGCTTGTGATTTACAGCCTCAGAGACCCTATCATCCAATTCTACTCTATCCTACAGCGTCACTATTAAACTGAAAGGAATCAACTCAGTATGTGGGCTTTCTAGCCCCAAGCCTGCTTGAGTTTCACCTTTGCCTCACTCATCAGCAGTGAGTTTTCCCATGCAGTAGATATAAAAGAGGTGTTTCGTTTTCTTTGATTATTGACTAAGAACCAAAAGGAGATAAGATAAGGCAGGAATATGAAAGAATCAGGAAGGAACAAAAGAAGCAGAGAGAAAGGGCGCTTACGCTAAGTTGTTTGCCAGATAAGCTGTGAAACGTCAGAGAACGGGAAACCTGAAGGATGTTTGCATCCAAACTTTTGCCCCATAGGTTTCGCACCCTGGAGGAAAACACACTGAAACTCAGAGTTCCAAATGTACTCTTTTTCAGGCAGAAGGATTAAACAAATGCTTAATTTTCCTAATTTGTATCACTGACCTCCAAATTAGAGTTACCCTGGGTTTAGTCCCGCCTCTCTCACGCTGCTGGAGTTCTGTCTCTTAGTTTACCCTGCTTGTCTTGAAAAGCAAAAGGTGACGTTGTAGATTTCATTATCCAATAATATTAAGACAGAGAGTACCAATTTAATTATAAAGAAAAAAAATGATAAATAGTGGTGGCCAATATTCAGATGGAGTCCTGGTGTGACACTGTAGGATAAGCACTGGACTGCTAACCATAAGGTTGAAGGTTCAAATCCACTAGCTGCTCCTTGGAAACCCTATACAGGATAGCTATGAGACGGAACTGACTTGGGGGCACATACTCAGATACACCACTTCTCCAAAGTACAAAGTTACTGAGAAGTTCTGTCTTGTCTCCAAATAAATTACAAGCAATTGAGAACTACTTGACAGTGAAGATGCTAGTGAGATGCATTCGTTGTATTTTTCTGTGCCTTAAATTCAGAAATTAATCAAAGCAATGAATAAGAGCTAAAATTTCATTTTGAATTTCAGTTTCTAAAAAAAGGATCTCATGATTGTTTCAAGGCCAGATATACCCAATGTAATGAAGACTTTGTGGTGATACAGGATAATGCACTGGACTGCAAGGTCAGCAGTTCGAACCCACCAGCCGCTCCTTGGAAACCCTAGGCTGGGTCACTATGAGTTGGGATGGACTCACCGGCACTTAACAATTGCAATTAAAAAAGAAGTTGGGGGTGGGGGGAAGGGGTGGCTACAAAGGCAAGAAGTGACTGGCTTACAAGCTTTCAAGAGGGA
>NW_006408807.1:1282902-1292808 GCF_000296735.1 Chrysochloris asiatica | reverse complement strand
TTTTTAGAAATGCATGTAATTTGTAAGACTAAATATCAACTCTGCAGGTTAAGAACTGGATTTTGAACAATAAGGTCTATGGTTCAAGCCCACCAGCCACCCTGCGGGAGAAAGATGAGGCTTTCTGCCTTGCAAATCCTATACAGGGTCACTATGAGTCAGAACCATCTCAACAGCACTTAACAACAACAAATGTCAACCAATTATTTTTACTGAATTTTGTTGTATCTTCTATATAAACTCTCTGGACTGTCTCCTTAGATCATTTAGTTCAAAGTTCTCTAGACTTCATGATTCCCAAGTTTCAAACTGCCTTACTGCCAATGAAAACTCTTTACTTTCCATTTCAACCAAACTCTGCCATTTTGCTCTAAGACAATAGTAATCTAGAAGTGGTTCCAGTATCTAAGATCCACAAGGCTTCCTAATCTGAAATTGCCAGTACACCTAAAGGAAACTAACAAACAGTTCTAGGCAAGAGTTCCTTCCATGTGCTTCCATGCTGGAACCTACCAGGTGTCTATGCTGTTGATCATAGAACTGTGAAGAATTTCCTCTGTGAAAACGGCTGAGACTATTTTCCTATTGCCCTCACTAGAGAATTCTTTACATTCATCCCCCTCCATAAGTTTCTAATCCTACTGGTAGTGAAAAATATTTTTCCTTTTTTTTTTCCAGATTTCTTACTCAGAAAGGTGTCATTTTGATTCAACAAAACCATTTGAAAATTCTTCTCTAACCATTTGTTGATTTGGGGATTCAAACATATTCAATAGACTAAAAATGTTAGAGTCTAATTTTTCTCTCCAGGCAGGTATTTTGTTTTCATTTATTTCTAACATCTGTGCCAGTGAGGATATAAAATGTGCCTTGGTGTGACTTGGTTGACAAGATGCTACCTGCCTCTCTCTCTCCCTTTTCACAAATGATGTTCCCAACTATTTCCCAAAAGAAGACATTGAATGAGAAAACTAAATTAAACTTCTAAAAGAACCATTTGCTACTTGGGTCTGAAAGTAAGATTCAGATAAAAAAAAGTTCTAAAATGATCTTGCATGAATTGAATGTTGAAGAACTTAAACCAGCATCATTGTTGATGATCTTTATAGTCCTAGGTTTTACATTTAAATCTTTCATCCACGCTGAGTTCATTTTTGCATGCAGTGACAGAGAAGGATCTTGTTTCATTTTTCTGCAAACGGATTTCTCGTTTTGTCAGCACAATGTGTTGAAGAGACCATCTCTTCCCTCATTTGATGTGTTTGGGGGCCCATTGGCAAAGATCAGCTGACTGTATGTGGATGGATTTACCTTTGTGTTCTCATTGTGTGTCTTTCATTATATCAGTGTTGTGGACCGTGTAAGACTGATCAGAGGTTCGAGGCCCTATAGGCCCGAGTGTAACAAATGAGGCCACTGGCAGTTAATGGCAAATTGTTTTTTATCTTAATATTGTTATATGTATTAATTTAATACACAGAGCTCTTAATAATCCACAGATAAATGTGATATTTTCCTAAAACCTAAGGCTAAAGTTGCAAGGTCAAGCCTTTCTCCAAAAGGATTAACTGAAAATATCTTAGCTACTTCTCGGTTCTTTGTTCTATAGACAAAAAACCCATCCTCCCTAATCCTTTTCCAGGTGCAGCCCATTCACCTGGGCGTCTCAAGTCCTCCTGCAGACTTGGCTCAGGAAGCCGAAGCAGCAGGACTCCGCCCAGGCTTTTGTCCTTATCTCTCACCTTCTCCCACCTGAGTTCAGGGGCTATAGATATGTTAATTGGGCCTGAGAATCCAAGTTGCTGGCCTGGGATTTGAACCAGCAAAGTCCGATGTAAAGTTACCTGAATGTCTGGAAAAGTACTGATGCTAGCTGTACCTTGCCTAAGTCCCTCCCAGCTTGGTGTGAAGCTCCTCCCCTAAATAAACCAGAGGCCCGGGCCTCCCTAGGTGTGCATTACGGGTTGGAAGGCATGCAGTAAAGATTGCAGGGCAGTGAGTTGCTGCCTGCAGAGGCCACGATGCCTGTAGTCCCAAGCCTGCCCACCAGTTATGTATCCACCCTGGCTTTGGGGTGCCTCATTGTCTCCCTTCTTCTGTTTGTCTGTGTATTCTTTCGCTATCCCTATCGCCGCTGGATCTCCCCTCCTCGTGAACCAAACACTCGTGAACAACACAACTATGTCGAGGTCAGACCCCGACATATCAGTTGTTTTTGTTATGTGCTGTGGAGTCGGTTCTGACTCATAGCAACCCTGTACAGGGTTTCCAAGGCTGTAAATCTTTATGGGAGTAAAATGCCTTATCTTTTTCCCATGGAGCAGCTGGTAGTTTCGAACTGCTGACCCTGAGGTTCACAGCCCGATTGCTAACCACTATGCTATTAGAGCTCCTTATTGTATCAGTAGCAAGCGGTTTTTAGCTACTGTGGCTGTGAAGATCTGGAAGTGAGAGGCCTCCTACTTTGTTCTTTTTTAATAATGCTTTGCTTGTCTGGAGTATCTTTTCTTTCTGTAAAGTTAGTGATTACTTTTTCCATCTTTTTTAAAGAATGATGTTGGGATCTGGATTGGAATGGTATTAAATCTATATATCAGTTCAGGTGTTGTAGTTAGGTGCTGTCAAGTTGGCACTGACTCATAACAACCTTATACACAAAAGAAGACAACATTGTCTGGTCCTGTGCCGACCTCACAACCATTGCTACACTTGAGCCCACTGCTGTGCTAATCCATCTCATCGACGGTCTTCCTCTTTTGCTCTGACCCCTTCTTATCCAGGGGCTGGTCCCTCCTAATAATGTGCACAAAGTATGAGAGATAAAGTCTGGCCACTTTAGCTTCTAAGGAGTATTCTGGCTGTACTTCTTCCAACACAAATTGGTTTGTTCTTTAGGCAGTCCATGGTACTTTGAATATTCTCCTCTAACACCATAACTCAAATGCATCAATTCTTCTATGGTCTTCTTTATTCATTGTCCAATTTTCTAATGCATATTATGTTATTGAAAATACCATGACTTGGGTCAGAAGCACGTTAGTCCTCAAACTGACATTTTTGCTCTTGAATATTTTAAAGATGTCTGTGCAGCAGATTTGCCCAGTGTAATATGTAGTTTGATTTCTTGACTGCAGCTTCCATGAGTATTGATGGTTGATCTGAGCAAAAGGAAGTCTCTCTAGTTTCTAGTGGCCGCTGCAACCCTGGGCACTCTTCGCTGCCTTTGTCATCACATGGTGCCTTCTCCCATGTTTCTATTCTGCTTCTTAATAAGATACCACTCAGCAGAGATTATGTTTAGGACTCACCATATTCCAGAGTGATGCCATTAACATAACAAACAAACAAAAAGAGACCCTATTTGTAAAGAGGGTCATATTTATAGATAATGGGGTTGAGACTTGCACGGAAGTTTTTGGGGACACAATTTAATCCATACCACTGCAGATGAGAAAATGCTGAGAGAAGTAAGTGTTCTAGATAACAAGGCTAGAATTGCTACAATTCAAAGGACCCACTCCCTTTTTTAACTTTTTATTGTGAATTGGGTCCAAGTTTACAGAGTAGGTAAGTTTTCCAGTCAACAATTCCTACACATTTTGTCTCGTGTCATTGACTACAACCCCCACAATGTAACATCACTCATTTCACTTCCTCCCTGTGTTTTCTGTTTCCATTCCTCCTAACCTTTCTGAACGTTGTTCATGCTGCCCATGCCTCCCTGGTGTTCCTCTTATATTGTTGCTGTTGTTAAATGTTGTTGAGTCGATCTGACTCATAGGGACCTTATGCACAACAGAACAAAACACTGCCCAGAGCAGCACCGTCCTCACAACTGTTAAGCTTGAGCCTACTACTGCTGCCACTGTGCCAGTCCATCTTGTTAAAAGGCTTCCTCTTTTTCACTGACCCTCCACTTTACCTAGCATGATGTCTTTCTTCAGGGGCTGGTCCCACCTGATAATATGTCCAAAGTATGAGATAAGAGGTCTGGCTATCCTGGCTTCCAAGGAGCATTCTGGCTGCACTGTTTGAAGGATGAGCAGGTACATTGCCATGATGGAAAAGTGTCCTCACAGTGATTTTCCAAACCCTTTCCTTACCAAGGCAGTTCTCAATTTTCTTGAACATAAACTTTAAGAACTATAGTTTGCCAATTGACTAGATTTTTCCATAAGATTAGTGTCATGCTCTGAAACTAAGAGAACCAATCCCATTGTGTGATTGTTGTTGTTGTTAAGTGCCATTGAGTCAGTTCTGACTCATAAAAAACCTGTATAGGGTTATGTCTAATTAGTATCAGTATCTAGAATTTTTTCTTTTTTAAATGGTTGCTCCTTTTCCCCTATTTTCTGTTTCTGGTACTCTCGTTATTTATATGGCAGTCTACTTAATGTTGCCCCAAACTTCTTGGAAACTCTGTTGTTGTTTTTCATTCTTTTTTTTCTGTCTGAAGATAGCACAGTCTCTTTTCAACCTATAAATGTGCTGATTTTTTCTTCTGCCCATTTAAATATGCTATAACCTATAATGATCTTTTTATTGTATTATTATGCTTTTTAACTCTACAATTTTACCGTCTGCAACTTGGAGCTACACGGAGAATGAAAAATGCTGACAGCTCTTAGTGAAATACTTGAATGGTTGCTGAAGAGAGAGGAAGCCCATATTCTTGGCCACACTCATTTGGAATGGAGTTTCTATCATCTAATTGAGATGGAGGTAAAGGAAAGAGGAAGGAAGTGGTCTGTGGCTCAGGTGTCAGACATTTATTCTTACCAACATGCAGTTGTTGTTGTTAAGTGCCACTGAGTCGATTCTGACCCATAACAACCCTGTATAGGGTTTCCAAGGAGCAGCATGTGAGTTTGAACCACCAACCTTGCAGTTCAAATGACTTTGCAATCTGATGCATTAGCCCACACATGTAGTCGACTTACTTAAGTAAATATTATTTCATTTTCCATAAGCCCTTAAGAAAACTTCTAGGTAGACATTTAAATTTTTTTTTAACTTTTTATTGTGAATTGAGTGAGATTTACAGAACAATCATTAATTTGGCATTCATATACTTAGTTTCATTGCAATGCTTCTTGTTGTTGTTAAGTGCCGTCAAGTTGGTTCCAACCTACAGCGACCCTGTATAGCGTTTCCGAGGAGTGTCTGGTGAGCTTGAACTGCCAACCTTGCAGTTCAAGTCAATCTTGCAGTCCAGTGCAGTAACCCACAGCACCACACCAGTACCCCTCAATGCTTGCAGACTTCTAAACATAACTTCCTCCCTGTGTTTACATTACTCTTTCTTGCCCAGCCCTTCTGAACTTTGCCCTTTTGTGTTGATCTTAAATGGCTGGCCATTCTATGGTTTGCATACCTCACTAGTCTTATCAACCCTTGTTGTTGTTGTTAAGTGCCGTCGAGTCGGTTCCGACCCATAGCAACCCTGTACAGGGTTTCCGAGGGTGTAAATCTTTACGGAAGTAGAAAGCCTCATTGTTCTCCCGCGGAGCGGCTGGTAGTTTCGAACTGCTGACCTTAAGGTTCGCAGCCCGATTCATAACCACTATGCTACCAGAGCTCCTTATACACCTATTATTACTTTGCTTTGAAAATTGAGACCGAGGTGAGTTCAGTTCTAGACCTGAAGAGTGACCAAAGCCATACTTTTGGGGTTTCACCAATCTCAATCTGACCAAGAATCCTGGTCTTTTTCTCTTCTTTTATGATTTTGCATTTTGTCCCATATTTTCTCCCACTCTATCTAGGACATTCTAAGGAGCTCTGGTAGTGTAGTGGTTACGAATCGGGCTGCGAACCTTAAGGCCAGCAGTTCAAAACTACCAGCTGTTCCGCGGGAGAAAGACGAGGCTTTCTGCTCCCATAAAGATTTACAGCCTCGAAAACCCTGTATAGGGTCTGACTATGAGTCGGAACCGACTCCACGGCACATAGCCACCACCACCATCTAGGACATTCTAATGTGATCATTTTCCGAGCAGTTAGTGGTAGTCAGGTGCCAACTAGTTCTGGTCTCAGCTTCATGGAGATGGAGGTTTCATTAGTCCACTGAACTAATTGTTTCATTACTCATCGGTCTTCCAGCCAGGGAGCAACTAATAATTGCACCTTCGATGGCCACTCATATACTTTTTTTGTTATTATTCGTCTGAGACAGTCTTTATTTCTCTTTCATTCTTTTAAATGTTTTATTGTGAATTATGGGATCGTTTACATGAGAGAACATTAGCTTTACATTCATCCTATCGGATATCGTTTCATTGCCATGGTTACAATCCCCTCCCGCCATGCATCATCAACCAACCAAAGGGTACACCCTGCAAGCCTGCCCCCTGGTTGTCAGCACACAGCCCCTCTCCCTCTCTGGGTCTAGAGTTCCCAGCCTCTTCATCTCTCCACGTCATCGTCTCTGCCTCCATCTCTGGCGTCTCGGCTTCTCTTGGTAGGGTCCTGTACTGCTCTCTTCTCCCTTGATAAGTCCCAGGGACCTCCACTCCTGGACTGCAAAGTCAACCACTCCCCTCCTTTTGCTACAAAACGGCTACCTTTACATTTCCAACCCTCACAATCAGTCCTGATACAATTATTCACTATTGAATCACAAGAGACCTATCCTCATGTCTTTTCATCAGCCCCGCCTAGACAGATTGGATACTACTCAGTGGAGATTCTACCTTCCTCTGTGCCCTCTGGATCTAGGCTCCCTCTTGAAAGTTTGTAAGCCAGTCACTTCTTGACTTTGTAGCGAACCCCATCCCATTTTGGGTAGCCAATGTCCAAGTTGCCCATCCCTGTCTACCCTGTGTATTGAGGGGGTGGGAATGATCCTTGCTGTAAAGATTTGCGCCCTCTTTTGAGCTACTGCATCTATAGGTGTAGGTCAAGTTCATCAAATTGTATCAAATTATTGTTTTTTTCCTCTTCTTTCTTCTTCTAGTCAAGTTCTGATCATTCAGCCACTGAAGCCAGGTCAAGTTGGTATTATCTGCAAGTGTGACTGTTCTTGTGCATATGCCCTCTTCTTATCAACTACATGCTTCATTTTTCACTCTTGTCCTCTGTGGCTATGTCACTGTCTCTGGGCCCAGGAATCCCCAGGTCTTGCCAAACTGCTGGCCAACCAGGTCTCCACCCGGGTTCACAGGAGTCTATTGAATGTGGTTGGACTTAGCTTGCAGCTTTGTTGCTGTTTTTCCCTCACTTCCCCTTAACACTCATATACTTTTAAGATCGGAGTCACTACTCACCAAAGTAGAATGTAGAACATCGTCTTTGTGGACTTACTGTTGTTCTTGATGTTAAGTGCCGTTGTGTCAGTTCCAACTCACAGTGACCCTGTATAGCGTTTTTGAGGAGTGATGGGTGAGTTTGAATTGCCAACCTTGCAGTCGAGTACTTATCCTGCTGTGTCACATGAGTCTCCAGACAGACACAACAAACCCTTAAGGTGTTTTGTAATGTCTAAGTCGTTTTAATCACTTTGTTTCTTGTATGCTCCAGCACATTCTTGGATCTATTTACAAGGTCAATATCCCATGTACAAATATCCTCTGTCAAACCTTCAAGTGTTTGTGGGGATACTCCCTCCTATACCCATTCAACCTGAATGTCTATCCATACATCTACCCATGTTGTTGTTGTTGTTGTTGTTAAGTGACGTCAAGTCAATTTTGACTCATAGTGACCCTGTATAGGGTTTCCAAGGAGCAGCTGGTGAGCTTGAACCACTGATCTCACAGTTCAAATGACTTTACAGTCTGACGCATTAGCTCACAGCACCACACCAGGACTCCACATTTACCCATAGATAACTGTTAATGTAAGACTGTGTGTCTAGCAGTATTGACCTATTTTACCTTTAACCCTTGCGCCCCTCCCATCTCCCCCCTGCTTTCATTTTTTGCCAACCTCCCTCTTATTGTATATAGCCTTCCCCTTCACCCAAGTTAACACATCTACCCTGGAGCTAGTAAATTAACCCCTGCCTTCCCTCTCACCCCTGGTAGCCCTTAAACAATGTTCCTTTTAGCAAGAAAACTTTTTCTTGACTTTTTACAATAGTGGTCTCAAACAATATTTGTCCTTTTGTGATTGATTAATTTTACTCAGCATAATGTTTAGGTTCATCCATGTTATGAGCTGATGTTTTGCAGATTCATCATTATTTTTTAATATTGCACAGTATTCCATTGTGTGTGTGTATCAAGTTTTGTTTATCTATTCTTCCATTGATGGGCATTTAGGCTGTTTCCTTCTTTTTGCTATTGTGAGTAGTACTGTGATGACTATGAGTATGTGTTGTGGCTCTTATTTCTCTACAGGGTCATTCAGTATTGCTATGTTCAACTTTTTGAGGACGCACCATACCATTTTTCACAGTGGTTGTACCATATAACAAACCCACCAGCAATGTTTGAGGGTTCCAGCCTCTCTATATCTCCACCAGAAATTGTTTTGCTCCCCACCCCCCAAACTTTGTTATTAATGCTGGTGTGAGATGATATCTTATTGTTTTGATTTACATCTAATGACCAGTGATCACAAGCATTTCTTCATGTTTGCTGACCTCCTGAGTGTTTTTTATTTTTAATGATTTTATTGTGAATTGGGTGATAGTTTTCATGGGAGAGCATCAGCCTTACATTCATTGTCATATTTCATTTCATTGCAAGGATTTCAATCCCCTCCATTCACCATCATTCAACAGCATTTGTTTCCAATCCCTGTTTGGGTGTTTGTTTTTATGGACACTGAAGCACTGAGGAATATATAACCATTCAAACAACCAAAGGGTATATCCTGCAAGCCAGCCACCAGCCACCAGCAGCACACAGCCCCTCTCCCTCCCTGAGTCTAGAATCCCCAGCCGCTCCATCTCTGGTGTCACTGCTTCTCTGGATAGGGTCCCTTGATGGTCCCAGGGTCCTCCACTCCTGGACTGCAAGATCAACCACTCCCCTCCTTTACATTTGCAACATTTACAAAATGTCTACCTTTACATTTGCAACATTCACAATCAGTCCTTACAGCAATTATTCACTATTGAACCACAAGAGTCTTATCCCTATCTCCTTTCACCAGCCCTGTCCAGACAGGTTGGAAACCACTCAGTGGAGAGTCTACCTTCCTCCACATTCTCTGGAACTGAGTTCCCTCTTTAAAACTTGTAAGCCAGTCACTTTTTGCCTTTGTTGCCCCACCTCCACCACCACCACCACCCCCCGCCATTTTGGGTAGCCAATGTCTAAGTTCTCCTGTCAACCCCTGTGTACAGAGGGGTTGGAAATGATCCTTGCTGTAAAGATTTGTTCCCTCTTTTAAGCTACTACATCCATAAGTATAGGTCAAGTTCATAAAAAATTGCAGATAGTACCCATTTGACCTAGCTTTAATGGCTGAATGATCAGAACTCAACTAGAGGAAGAAAGAAGAGGAAAAAGAGTAATCCGCTACAATATGAGTGTCTTCTTCTTCTTCCATTATGGCTTGTTCTCTCTCTTTTGTTTGTTAAAGGCATCTGGATATTTATATATATATATAAATGAATTAGAAAAAAAAATATGAGTGTCTTCTTTAATGAAGCACCTTTTTATGCTCTCTGTCTACTTTAAAAGTGTATATTTGTCTTTTTTTTGTTTGTTTTTTGTTTTTTTTTTGCTGAAGTGTTAAGGTTTTCTATAAATTTTAGAGATTATTCCCTTGTCTGAAATGTCATTGCCAAAATTTTTTTCCCAGTCTGTGGACTCTTTTTACTCTTTTGGTGAAATATTTTGATGCATACTAGTGTCTTGCATTGATGGCGTCAAGTGTGGCAGCAGTAGTGAGGTTGGCCCAGGATCGGACATTGTTTCGTTCTGCTGTGCATGGGGTCGCTATGAGTCGGTTCCG
>NW_006408807.1:1279133-1282802 GCF_000296735.1 Chrysochloris asiatica | reverse complement strand
AAGGTGGAGGGTCAGAGAAAAAGAGGAAGACCCCCAACGAGATGGATCAGCCAGGTGGCATCATTGATGGCATCAAGTGTGGCAGCGGTAGTAAGGTTGGCCCAGGATCGGACATTGTTTCGTTCTGCTGTGCATGGGGTCGCTATGAGTCGGTTCCGACTCGATGGCACCTGACAACAACAACAACACTAGTGTCTAATTGTTAGGAGGGGCCAGTCATCTAGTTAGTCTGGGATACTCATATTTTATAAATATCTTTTTTCACTAGTTATGGCTGTTTTATAGATCGTGGTCCAGTCTAGAAGTAGAAATATAAAGGATATTTAAATTTTTTCTATCTTGGTGAAAATACACCCAGCAGAACATAACTCAACATCGATTTCTACATGTACAATCCAGTTAACGTCATGTCACCATTCTCATCGCTACCTGTAGTTTGACCACAATAGACTCACTACCCCCCTGAATTTCTCATTTGTTCTTTAGAGTTACTGTTGACAGTTTCATCTCATAGAGATAATACTTTAAGAGGGTTATGGTCATGACAAACATTCTTTGTTAATTTAACTAAATAATTGTTTTAAGATGGCTTCAGGGGATGACTTTAGATCATGATTTGAAGGTTTTCTCAGAGAGAGAGATTAGAGGCTTCCTAGTCTCAGTGGATCCAATAATCCTGGGTTTTGTAAAATATTGAATTCTATTCCACACTTTCCTTTTGGTCAGGATTTGTGTATTGATTCCTTGATCAAAATGTTCAGTAATAGCAGCTGGGCACCATTCAGTTCTTATGGTCTCAAGGCTAAGGAGTCAGTAGTTCATGGGGACAGATAGCCCAGTTCCTTCTTAGTTTCCAGGGTCTCCTTCTTCCACTGCTGCTCCAGGTGAACAGAGACCAGTTGTTGTACCATAAATAGCTGCTTGCAAGCTTTTAAGGCCTGTGTACTTTTGCTGAACTAGAGTGTGGAGCAGTAACTCTAAAAACAGTATTAGGCCAATTGACTGGATGGTCCCACAAATCCATGCCTGTACCTTTAAACCAACAGAATGAATCTCATGAGGTGTCTGAATTTACTTAAATAGTATTAGAAACTTTAGCCTCTTGTTATTATTATAAAATTATAAGAGTATGATACAATATTTTCAATTTCTTCCATAACAGATGGTTTAATGTTGAAAGCTTTGGGAACTTCACTGCATTTGCTGTTAATTGCTATGGAGTTAAGTGCTTTGGAGTCAGTTCTGACTCATAGCGACCCTGTATAGGTTTTCCAAGGAGCAGTTGATAAGCTTGAACTGCCAACCTTGCAGTTCAAACTGACTTTGAAGTCCAGCACATTAACCCATGGCACCACACCAGGACTCACTGCATTAAGAGATATTTAACAATAAAAATAATACAATTACATCAATATCTGCATAAAAAGTACTTAATGAAGTCAGCACAAAACTATAATAAAAATGTGCAGTTTACAAGCAAAAAGAAGGACCAAAAGGAAAACAAACAAAATAAAACAACAAAACCTTAGATAATAAGACTAGGAGCATTTCCTTAAGCTAGTAAAGATGATCTACTAGAAAACAACAGCAACTGCAATACTTAGTAGTACAAATTAGAGGTTTTATCTTCAATGTCAGAAATAAGACAGGGCTGCCCACTGTTTCCAGTTTCCATTTTTTATCTTCAATGTCAAGAATAAGACAGGGCTGCTGTTTCCAGTTTCCATTTACTATTCTGTTAAAAATTATATAGTGAGTATAAGAATTGAAAAGGAAGAAACACAATTTGTAGTTGGCATAATTGCAACATGCAGGTCAGTTTATAAACTTTCAGAATTATAAGAGTTCAGTAAAGTTAATAAATATAAGACTAGTACATAAAAATCAATAATACTCCTTAATAAATTCAAAAGTGTGATTTTAAAAAACAAAAACTAAAATTAGGAATAAATGTGAAATGTGCATGACTTTACTATAGCACATAATAAAATCTTAATACTCTACATAAGAGTGGGAAACTCAATATCATACATTACTGTCTTACTCAATTTATCTTTACATTCATTAAAATAAATTCTAAGAAAGCCAAATGTGACAAACTAGTATAAAAAGTGTATATGGAACAAAGGTTCAAAACAGCCAAGGCATTTTTAGAAGATGAGGGGATTCATTATATATATCTGATGATCAAGTATAAAGCCACAATAATTCATTAGATAATGCAATAAATTAAAATTATGAAGCCACAAATGTTAAATAATAATAATTACTGGCACAATTAAGTACATTTAACAGGATACATACACCAGACACATTCCCCCAACTACCGAGAAATGTAATATAATATAATAGAGTTGGCATTACAGACAAGCCAGGAAAGAATGACCTAATACAATAAAAGGTGCTAGGACAACTGGGTATCCATATGGCACTTTCAACAAAATATATAAAAATGTTCATGACCTTAAGTTAGGGAACAAACGAAACCCAAGTCCATTGTCATTGAGTTGGTTATGGCAACCCCGTACGTGCAGAGGAGGACTCCATTTCTTGGTAGAATCCTTGTGAAGTGCTCTGGGTAGGTTCAAACCACCACCCTTTCAGTTAGTAGCTGAGTACTTAATCATTTGTACCACTCATCCTGTTTGAACTGCAAGGTTGCTGGTTCGAGCTCACCAGCTGCTCCTTGGAAACCCTATACAGGGTTGCTATGAGTCAGAATCGGCTCGATGGTACTTAACAACAACAACATCACTCCTTTGGCTAGGGAAGAAGTTTCTAAACAAGGTAATGCAAGAGAGAGGGAAAAGGATAGGGGCACAAAAGAAAATAAGGGGGGGAAAAAATCTAAGCAAAACCAATGATCATAACCACGAAGATTTTTTACTCTATTTAAATTGAAAACTTCTGTTGTCTCTGGTGATAAACAACACTACAATGCCACACCAGGACTCCATAGGGCCATCTAAGGCCCGCAAAATTATTTGGTCTGCCCTGCCAGGCAACCACAGTTCCAGCCACCATATAATAACAGGCTAATTTCTAAGTTGATAATTTTGTATGACCTGCAAATGATGTTATAAATAGCCAAATGGCCCTTGGCAGAAAAAAGGTTCCCCACCCCTGCATCTAGTCAGCGCTATTACTCTCCATTTCCTCCTACCCCTGGCAACCATCAAAGAGTATTTCTTTTAACATGAAAATCTTTTCTTGAGTTTTTATAATAGTAGTCTCATAAAATATTTGTCTTTCTGTGATTAACTAGTTTCACTCAGCATAATGTCCTCCAGGTTCATCCATGTTTTGCAGACTAATTGTTATTCTTCAGCATTGCATAGTATTCCATTGTGTGTATGTACTACATACATTGTATGTATGTACCATTCTTCCATGATGGGCATAAAACTGTCTCTATCTTTTTGCCATTGTGAGCAGAGCTGCAGTGAACATGGTGGGCATATATCTCGTGTCCTGGCTCTTATCTTTTGTACAGGGATTGCTGGGTGTTGCAGACCGTGTAAGACTAGTCAGAGGTTCGAGGCCCTCTAGGGCCGAGTGTAACAAATGAGGCCACTGGCAGTTAATGGCAAATTGCTTTCATATTAATATTCAGGTATATATATTAAATTAATACACTTGGAGCCTTTGACAATCCACAGATAAATGTGA
>NW_006408807.1:1270330-1272342 GCF_000296735.1 Chrysochloris asiatica | reverse complement strand
GAAGGATATCATGTTTGGTAAGGTGGAGGGTCAGAGAAAAAGAGAAAGACCCCCAACGAGATGGATTGGCCAAGTGGCAGCATCAATGGACTCAAGCATGGCAATAATAGTGAGGTTGGCCCAGGATTGGGCAGTGTTTCATTCTGCTGTGCATAAGGTCACTATGAGTAGGTACCAACTCAGTGGCACCTAACAACAACAAATAAGCACTTAAGAATTTTACTCAGCATCATGTCCTCCATGTTCATATGTTGTGATGTGTTTTGCAGATTCGTTGTTATGCTTCAACATTGTGTAAACATCCATTGTGGATATGTATCAAAGACTGTTTAACCATTCTTCTGTTGATGGGCATTTACTGTCTCTACCTTTTTGCCATTATAAACAGTGCTGAATGAATACGGGGGTACATATATCTAGTTGTTTCCTATCTGTTATATCTTGAGGACTTATACCAAGCAGTGAGATTGTTGTGTTAAACAGTATTTCTATTTCCAACTTTGTGAGAAAGGGCCATATAGGTTTCCACAGTGATTGCATCATATCAGGGTCCCACCAGAAGTATAAGAGGGTTCCAGTCTCTCTACATGTTTGCTAGCGTTTGTTGCTTCTCTAATACCTAATGACTAGGAGCATTTTTTTCATATTTGGTGGCTGCCACCTGAATGTCTTGTTTGGTGAATGTCCTCTGGGCATTTATTAATTTGATTATTTGTATTCTTGTTGAGGCACATGAGTATACTATAAATTTTGGAGTGTAGTCCTTTGTCTCTATCACTCATCTGTCAGTTTGTCGTACTGTGGTGGCCTGTGTGTTGCTGTGATTCTGGAAGCTATGCTACAGGTATTTTAAATAGTAGCAGGATTACCCATAGTGGACAGGTTTCAGATGAGCTTCCAGACAAAGACAAACTACGAAGATGGGAAGACAGACTACATCCAAATGTTCAGTCATTCTAAACATTATGAATAGCAGTGGAACACTGGCAGTACCAGATTACTGAATACTGAAATATGATGAAGGGCACCAGAATATTGTCAGATAGAGTGCCAGAAGAAGATGAGTCTCTCAGGTTGGAAGGGACTCAAACTGCGACTGGGGAAGAGCTGCCTCCTCAAAGTAGAGTTGACCATAATTATGCAAATGGAATAAAACCCTGGGGGCCTTCATTTGCTGATGGGGCACAACTCAAAATGAACAGAAACAGCTGTAAACATCCATTAATAATTGGAACATGGAATTACAAAGTATGAATCTAGGAAAATTGGAAATTGTCAAAAATGAAATGGAACACATAAACATCAATATCCCAGGCATTACTGAGCTGAAATGGACTGGTATTGGCCATTCTGAATCCGACAATCACATAGTTTACTATGCCAGGAATGACAAATTGAAGAGGAATGGCATTACATTCCTCATCAAATAGAACATATCAAGATCTGTCATGAGGTACAATGCTGTCTGTGATAGGATAATGTCCATACACCTACAAGGAAGACCAGCTAATACCACTATTATTCAAATTTATGCACCAACCACTAAAAGTCAGTGATGATGAAATTGAAGAATTTTACCAACTTCTTCAGTCTGAAATTGATCAAACATGCAATCAATATGTTTTGATAATTACTGGTGATTGGAATGCAAAGTTTGGTAACAAAGAGGAAGGATCAGTGGGTGGAAAATATGGCCTTGGTGACAGACACTATGCTAGAGATTGCACAATAGAATTTCCAAAACCAATGACTGGTTCATTGCAAATACCTTTTTTAAATAGCATAAAAGACAACTATATACATGGGCCTCACCAGATGCAACACACAAAAATCAAACTGACTACATCTGTGGAAAGAGATTGTGGGAAAGCTACATATCATCAGCTAAAACAAGGCCAGGGACAGACTGTGGAACAGATCACTGCTCATACACAAATTCAGGCTGAAGCTGAAGAAAATGAAAACAAGTCCACAAGAGCCAAAATATGACCTTGAATATATCCCACCTGAAT
>NW_006408807.1:1260573-1264235 GCF_000296735.1 Chrysochloris asiatica | reverse complement strand
GCGATTCGGAAGTAGTTTGTCACTCTTTCTTCCTAGTCTGTCTTTGTTTTGTAGCTCATCTGAAACCTTTCCACCATGGGTGACCCTGCTGGTTATCCAAAACACCGGTGGTATAGCCCTCATAATCACAGCAACTCAATCCACCACAGCACGACAGACAGACGAGTGGTGGCCGTTTATAAAGACTAAAAGGGGTAAAAAGAGGGGATATGAAAAACAGGAAAAACAAAAGCAGTGGTAGAAAGAATGAAATTCAAAGGAATTGAAAGAGGAGGAAAAAGAATAAGCAAGCAAAAACAATGAAACAGCAAAAGGAAAAATTCAAATCCTCAAACAAAAAAGAGTGCAGCTGTTGGACCTGGAGAGGAGGGAACTCTTGGGGATGGGGGTAAGACTCTGCAAGCCAAGGAACCCACAAGGTGGGTGTGAGAGAGATGTGGAGTTCCCGGCCCTAGATGTAGTCCCTATAGGTTTGGGTGTTACCTATAGTCAGGGCACTCAATCCCGAAGTAGTATATGGAGGCCCTTGATGGAGCTGGTTTCAGTGTTTGTTAGGACCACAGGGCAGCTGGGGGCAGGATAACTGGTTAAATGATTGTCTGGTGTCTGAAACAGAGAATACCAAGTTCTGTAGTTCTGGAGCCAAGCCTGCCTGAATCCAGGCACCAAAGTGGCACAGCAAAGCAGCACAGCTAGCCCCCCTCCTACACATGGTTCCCACATGGCTCCAGACTCCCACAGAGCAGGTCTGCGCTGGAGTGGATGAGAGTGGAAACTGGCCATACCTCTAACCATCAGGGGAGCATGGGGAAAAAGAAAGAATCTCATCTTTCCTGTCGCCTGTCAGGTCACCTTCTATTGCCAAAACTGCTCACAAAATTTCAGGACAGTTGTGCATCTTCTGACCCACCATTTATGTCAGTCTTCCTCTTTTGTTGTCTCTGCTCAGCTTCTCCTCCCAGCAAGTATTTAATCCACCTCTCTAACCTTTCTAACATGTCCTCGGATAGTGGATTAGGGAGAGATGCTGTGCAGACCTCCATCAGAAATGATAAAAACCACCAGTCCAAGCAGGTTCAGGGGATGGTCCCAGAACTCTGAACTACATATAAAGGAATATTTGTAAGTATCAGAGGCTTACTGATAGTGGGATTTGTAGCAGAAGCAAGAAGAATGGCGTTTTCTGAGTGGCAGCTGCCAGCATATGCCTGGTGCAGTCATCTTGATTGGGACGCAGTGGATATGGGAGCAGTTGAGAAATTCCATTACAGAGACCTGACCTATCACCAGAGATAAAGGCGTGAACTGTTGGGGTTCGAGGGGAACCCCAGTACGTGGGTATACCCGAGGGTGAGACGGGGATGAAAATAGGCCAGGGACACAGGCTGATGGCGAGTGACGAAATTTATTGAAAGCAAGAAGTTTATATAAGGCAGTTCTGCAAATCATCACTGTTTTGCATAGTTACAAGTTTATCTTTTGCTGCAAATCACACGACCCTGGGAAAGCTACTTTCCCTGCATGTTTATCTTTTACTGTGAATCACGTGGTCCTGGGAAGGCTACTTTCCTTGTGTTGATAAGCAGACTTTGTCTGGTTATACCCAGACTTAAAGTTTTATGAGGCCTGTAAGCCTTTTGCCCCCCAACATCTCCCCCTTCTTTATTTTGACAAGTGGAATGCTGCCTGTCTTAGGCGGCCAGTGCGGACGCTCATGCTTACTCGTCATGGATACCTATTGCAGCTGAGAGGCAATGGTTCTGTCTTAGGTTGCCTGAGCTCCCACCGGTCCTTACCCGTCTTTGGCTACACGTCCACCAGGGGTCGAGCCTTGATCTTTAATAGATGTAATTGGGCCCAGATCTGATGATATTGACATATAAAGGCTCTCACGATGCAAGGGAGCAAGAGTAACACTAGCAGTAGCCCAACACCTAAGAGAGTTGCAGTGCCCCACAAATAAGAAAGGGAGGGTATAGTAGGAAACATCTTTTTAAGATTGCCAAGAAGTAGTTCAGCTAGTTTGGCAGGAGTGCTGTCAAGGCAGGGGGCATAATACATAGCAAGTATTTGTGTATGTAACTCATTCCATTCCCGACTGACACTCTCAGCAACTCACACTCCGTGCAGGTGAGCTTGCACTATGGATCAAGGGAAGGCCGAAGCATTATACAGAAGTTTAATCACACAAATGGAGTGGTAATCAGAGTGGCATGCAAGACGTTGCCAGACCACGACCTGCTTTAAGGTATCCCCAAGTACGTTAACAATATCATACAGTCCATTCAAGCTATGTTCAATGGCCAGATCAATCTTTTCTTGCCGGTCCCAGTTGTAGGTAACATTTTCCATCAGCTTGTTGACAGTAGCTGCAGTCTGAATTTCTTGAGTAAAGGCAACTGTGGTGGCAGTGAGGGAAACGAGCAGTGATACAAGGGAAACAATGCCTACCACAATGAGACCGAGACCTCTTTTAGATCTGGCAAGCAATTTTGTAAAATCATCATCAAGTTGTAATCCTGCATCATCATACCATTCTTGGGAGATGTTTACTGGAAGCAACACATAAGCTGGTCTTTTTAGGACTGCAAAAGACATGTTAGGCCTTAGGGTAGCAACCCATGAGGTGAGGTTACACCCCGTGCAGTTCAGATGAAATTTCTCATACCTTCCCTATGAGGTGACATTCTTTATAGTAAGAGGGCCCACAAGTAAAACACAGGGCTCAGGGAGTAAGAGAGATACGTGGAAGGAAGAGTTAATGGTGTCATAATGGCAGTTTTTAGACCTAGAGCAGGCTAAGCTCTGTGTCATGTTGATGGTGTTGTAAAAGGGCTTGCACAACGAGTTCGTCATATTGTTGGTGTAGCAAATTGGTTTAGTGTAACTAGCCCCACTGTAGTTGAAGGGCTTAGTTTCTCGCTGAAGATGTCCCGCCAAGGGGCGGTTCAAGCCAATCTCCATGTCATTCACGTAGAGGAGAAGTGGTGACTAATTCCGTTCCTTCCAGGACACGGGGCTCGCCAGTGGGGGATGCGGGATGACGGCCCAATGGGTCGCCTCCTGAGTCATCCACATGCCGCACAAGGCGTTCGGGAATCCAACGAGGATCAGGTTCATCCTGTGGAAAAAACAAACATTGCCTCATCCCCATATGAGAACAGGGTCGGGCCCCTTCCATGTGCCTGTTAGGGCATCTTTCCATTTCACCATAGGTTTCGGGGCACTTAGCTCCCAGTTACCATACGTATCTGCAGCCGTGAGGCTGGAGGCATCAGTTAAAAGGTAGTTCAGGATGAAGGTGACATGGTTGATATAATTTTGAGGTGTGTGGGGGTAGGATTCCCCCTTCTTTATTTTTTCAAGATATGACTTCACAGTGGCATGTGTGCGTTCAACAATGCCTTGGCCTTGGGGATTGTAGGGAATGCACGTGGTATGTTTGATAGAGAAGGTCTTACAAAATGCCGCAAAGTGGGTGCTAGTATAGCCAAACTCATTGTCTGTCTTGATGCTCTGAGGTATGCCCATAGCGGCAAAGGCATATAGGCAATGTTTTATACTACGTACGCGTAGTGGTTACGAATCGGGCTGCGAACCTTAAGGTCAGCGGTTCGAAACTACCAGCCGCTCCGCGGGAGAAAGATGAGGCTTTCTACTCC
>NW_006408807.1:1257387-1260473 GCF_000296735.1 Chrysochloris asiatica | reverse complement strand
CTGAAGAAAATGAAAACAAGTCCACAAGAGCCAAAATATGACCTTGAATATATCCCACCTGAATTTAGAGATCATCTGAAGAACAGATTTGATACATTAGACACTAAACACTGAAGACTAGACGAGTTGTGGGATGACATCAAGAACATCATACAGGAAGAAAGCAAAAGGTCATTAAAGAGACAAGAAAGAAGAAAAAGACCTAATTGGATGCCTGAAGAGACTCTGAAACTTGTTCTCCAGTGTAGAAGTGCTAAAGCAAATGGAGAAGTGAGGAGGTACAAGAGTTGAACAGAAAATTTCAAAGGTCAGCTTGAAAAGATGAAAGCAAATATTATAACAAAATGTGCAAAGACCTGGAGTTAGAAAACCAAAAAGGAAGAACACGCTCAGCATTTCTCAAGCTGAGGGAACTGAAGAGAAAATTCTAACCTTGACTTGTGGTATTGAAGGATTCGATGGGCCAAATGGAGTCCTGGTGTCTTGCTGTGGGCTACTGCGTCAGACTGCATTTGAACTACTAGATCAGTAAACTCACCAGCTGTTCCCTGAAAATCCTGTACATGGTTGCTATGGGTCAGAATCAACTCGATGGCACTTAACAACCAAAACAATGGGCCAAATATTGAGTGAGGCAGAAAGCATAAAAAGAAGATGGAAGGAATACGTAGAGTCACTACCAAGAAGACATGGTCAATGTTCAATCATTTCAAGAGGTAGCACATGATCAAAAGCCAATGATCCTGAAGGAAAAAGTCCAAGGTACACTGAAGGCATTGGCAAAGAACAAGGCACTGGAAATTGATGGAATACAAATTGAAATCTTTCAACAAAGTGAGGCAGCACTGGAGGCACTTACTCATCTATGCCAAGAAATTTGGAAGACAACTACTTGGCCAACTGGCTAGAAGCCATATTTGTGCACATTCCAAAGAGAGGTGACCCAATGGAATGTGGAACTCATTAGACAATATCAATGATATCCCATGTGAGAAAAGGTTTACTAAATGTAATCCAAAACAGCTGCAACCATACATTGATAGGGAACTTCCAGTGGTTCAAACAGGATTCAGAAGAGGACATGGAATAAAGGATATTACAAAAAAGATGTTCAATTGTGCTTTATTGACTATGCTAAGGCTTTCAATTGTGTGGACTGTGACAAGCTATGGACAACACTGCAAAGTATGAGTATCCCTGAACACTTAATTGTGCTCATGAACAACCTGTACATAGACCACGAAGCAGTTGTTCGAATGGAACAAGGGGACACTGAATGGTTTAAAATTAGAAAAGATGTGCACCAGGGTTGTATTCTTTCACCATATTCATTCAATCTGTATGCTGAACAATCTGAGAAGTTGGATTATATGAAGGACTTGGCATCAGGATTGGAAGAATACTCATTAATAACCTTTGATATGCAGATGATATAACCTTGCTTGTTGAAAGTGAAGAGTACTTAAGATAGTTACTGATGAAGATCAAAGACCACAGCGAAGATGGGTTGCATCTCAATGTAAAGAAAACAAGCATCCTCACCACTGGATCAAAAAACAACATCCACATCAATAGAGAAAAGTTTGAAGTTGTCAAAGACTTCATTTTGCTTGAATCAACCATCAACACACATGGAAGCAGCAGTTAAGAAGTCAAATGATGTATTGCATTAGATAAATTTGCTGCAGAAGACCTCTTTAAAGTGTTGAACAAGATGTCAGTTTGAGGATAAGGGCGCGCCTGACTTAAGTTTATTTCTAATAACCTCATATGCATAGGAAAGTTGGGCAGTGAATAAGGAAGACCGTAGAAGAATTGATGTATTTGAGTTATGGTGTATTTGAGTTATGGTTTTGGAGAATATTGAAAGTACCATGAACTGCCAAAAGTACAAACATATCTGTGTTGGAAGAAGTACAGCCAGAGTGCTCCTCGGAGGCCAGGATGGCCAGACTTCGTCTCTTATACTTTGGACATATTGTCTGGAGGAACCAGTCACTGGAGAAGGATATGATGTTTGGTAAAGTGAATGGTCAGAGAAAAAGAGGAAGACCCCCAACAAGATGGACTGGCACAGTGGTGGTAGCAATGGGGTCAGGTGTGGCAATGATTATAAGGTTGGCCCAGAACTGGGCCGTGTTTCATTCTGTTGTGCATTGGGGTGCTATGAGTTGGTGCCAACTCACTGGCACATAACAATAGTCCTTTGTTTAATATGTGATTGTCAAATATTTTTCCCAGTCTGTGGGTTTTGGTGAAATCTTTTGATGCACATTCAAATTTGATGCACATTACTCTCTTGGTGAAATCCTTTAATGCATGTAAATGTCTAATCTTTTGAAGGTTCCAGGCCCCTCTTTTGTGTACTTTCAGTTGTTTGATAGTGTATTTATGGCATGTATCAGAGCCCTCACCAACTGTCTGCTATAGGTGTAGCTAAAGAATGAAAGTGTGTGCACCATTCTCCATTCAAGCATTTCAATTCAGGGTGTTTGGCCAGTGTTAGTTGCCATCCATTGTTGATACAGAGGTACAGGCACAGATACATTCAGTGTGATTATCAATAGCTATGGCGTTTTGCTGTGTTTTGTGATGTAGCACCACAGTATGAGAAAGCTAGTATAAGAATTGCCCAGGGGATGGAGCTGCAGACGGCACAGTTGGGTTGGGTTGTATGGGCATGGTTGCTGTCTCCTGTCAGGTTGGAGAGAAAACCCCCTCCACACACACACACACACACACACACACACACACACACATCAGGAAGCAAAACAGGATAAACAGGAAAGCAACCAACAATAAAAATAGCAATAATAAAGGAGAAAAGAGGAATTAAAAACAGGCATCAACCAGCAAAAAATAACTGAAGAGGGAAAGGAAAATAGAGATATAGAATAGAAAAATAAGAGACAAAATAAAAGATTTAAAAAAACACTTAGAAAAAAACAGGGAGAGGGAAGATGAAAAGAGAGTAGAGACTTATAAAGACTGTTGTTGTCAGGTGCCATCGAGTCGGAACCGACTCATAGCGACTCCATGCACAGCAGAACGAAACAATGTTCGATCCTGGGCCAACCTCACCACCG
>NW_006408807.1:1241799-1250853 GCF_000296735.1 Chrysochloris asiatica | reverse complement strand
CTACTCCCGTAAAGATTTACACCCTCGGAAACCCTGTACAGGGTCGCTATGGGTCGGACCCGACTCGATGGCACTTAACAACAACAACAACATTAGCAATAGCTGCATTTACAAACTTCTGACACAAGGTGGCGCTGTTTGCCATACCTTGTGGTAGAACTTTCATTATAGGTATTCATGGGCATGTCAGAGAGCAACCTCCATTTGCCTGATTTTTTTTTTTTTTTTTTTAAGAAGCCACTGATTAACCCACACAGATCTGGCGGGGCTCTGGGGGGAGGGGAGGGAGTCTGGCGTGGTCATGTGGGAAGGGGTCCACCCCTCTTCCCGCACGTGCTATGCTTGCCGCTTTCCCCTCTCCTCCTTTCTCTTCCTTGCTGTCTTTCGACCCAGCGCGGGGATCTGGCCTTGCACTGGCACTCTCAGCCGGGTCTGCCCCCGGGCCACGGTTCCACGCAGCGCCTCGCTTCGGCCAGCGCCTGGCAGCCAACTTAGAACTAGTGTCTCTAGCTGTTTTGTGAGTTTTATGAGAGCTTGGAGCTGTATACTGACCTCAGGATTTTGAACTATATTTGGCCTTTTAACAACTCCTGAACCTTTAAGCACACTAGGGGAACTTTCTTTCGCCATCAACTCCACACCAGGAACTTCATTTTCCTTAACTGTTTCTTTACTAACTGGATAAACAGTAGTCATAGCGGAGGACAGAGGGTCTGGCCACAAAGCACTAGCTCCGTCAGAGTCACTGTGCTCTTTATCTATGGCCTCTTTCTTAAGAGTACTAAGGTTGGGGTAGATGTTATCAATCGCGCTGGGTGCGGATGGTTTAATTTCTCTTTCTGGGCTTGCCGGATGGTCGCTACTGAAATCAAAATTATCTCGGACAAGCCTCCACAAACTGAAAGTATCCGCGGGCACTCGAGCAGGCCCGTTCTTGGCATAAAATTCCTGCAAATCATGTCCTATCTTATTCCATAATTTTACATCTACAATCCCATTCTCAGGGAACCAAGGATAAATTGTATTTACAAAATCTATGAATTTACACAACTGACTATAATCTACTTTCCCTCCTTGGGCTCTAATAGTCTCTCTCAACATATTTACATAACGGGCTTTTCCTGATTGGTTGCCTATACTGACCTGATGAAATCCCTCCGAAAATTGGGTGTGCGCACGGGGGCTTTGGAATTGTCTGATAAGGAATTCAGAATATTTAAGTACATCCAAATATTCCAGAGAGGGGTTGAGAAAAATAAGGAAGAAGTCAGGAAAGTGCTACAGGAACAATCAGATAAGATAGAAATAGCACTGGAAACAATTCAAAATCTGCAAAAAGAAGTCCAAATGACTAAAAACAAAAAATATCAGAAATGGACAATAAACTTAAAGGCCAAAAAGTAGAACTGGAGAGATGGCAGGCAGAACAAGCGAACCTGAAGACAAAATAATACTGCTAGGGTCCAAGAGCAAGCAGGAAAAAGAACACAAAAATATGAAGAAAGTCTAAGATTCATGTGGGACAACATGAAGGGGAATAATCTGAGAATTATTGGACTCCCAGAACAGAAGGGATGTCAAAAAACCAATGAAGACAGCTGAAGAACTTCTGGAAGAAAATGTCCCTAATATCCTGAAAGATGAAGAAAATCACCAAGACATAATCATAATCAAGCTCTCCAAAATTAAAGACAAGGAGAGAATCCTGAAAGCACCTAGGGAAAAGAAAAAGTGTTACTTACAAAGGCAAGCAAGTAAGATTAAGCTTAGATCTCTCAGCAGAAACCATGCAGGCAAGAAGGCAATGGGGAGACATATGTAAAACCCTGAAAGAAAAAAAAAAAAACAAAACAACTACCAACCAAGAATTGTCTACCCAGCAAATCTGTGACTCAAATACAAGGCTGTAATCAAAACATTCCAGAATAAACAAAAGCTAAGGGACTTTGTCAAAGCCAACCCAGCACTTCAAAACATCCTAAAGGGAGTTCTTTGGATTGTGAACCAACAAGGACAGACAACAATCAGAGATTGACATACATGGCAACACCACCTGAAACTCTGTTGACAGATAGAAGAGTCCAGAACATAACAATATTACTAGAACAAATTCAGAAGATCTGGGAGGTCAGTCTATGATCAAAACAATTGCAACGTGAAAAGAAGGGAAAAATACAGAAACAGAGATCCAAGTGGTGAGTATGTCAGGTAGATTACAGGATAAAATAGACTACTTTAAATGTAGGAAAAAGTTAATAGAATATAGGGTAACCTCAAAGAAAATTAATATTTCAAAACATACCAAGAAAATGAAATCCAAGAACATGCAAATATTAAAATTATGAAGAAAATGGTAAGGAAGAGCACAAAAAACTATGAACTCAGCACAGGAAGACACACAGAACAAAGAAACCAACAGCACCACAGAAAACACAAACATAATGACAACAATTAATTCATGACTTGATAATTACACTGAATATTAATGGATTCAATGCATCAGTCAAGAGACAGAGAGTGGCAGAATGGATAATAAAACAAGATCCTTCAATATGCTGTCTGCAAGAGACACATCTTACACACAAAGACAAAAACAGATTAAAAGTTAAAGGATGGAAAAAATATTTACCAAGCTAATTGGAGGAGAATACCAAAAGTGCCATGGACTGCCAAAAGAACCAACAGATCTGTTTTGGAAGAAGTGCAATCAGAGTGCTCCTTGGAGGCCAAGATGGCTAGGTTTCATCTCTCATACCTTGGACACATTGTCCGGAGAGAACAGTCGCTGGAGAAGGATGTCATGCTGGGTAAGGTGGAGGGTCAGAGAAAAAGAGGAAGACCCCCAACAAGAAGGATTGGCCAGGTGACATCATTGATGGCGTCAAGTATGGCGGCGGTAGTGAGGTTGGCCCAGGATCGGACATTGTTTCATTCTGCTGTGCATGGGGTTTCTATGAGTCCATTCCGACTCGATGGCACCTGACAACAACAACAACAATTGCAGTAAAAAATGAGCAGGAGTGGCAATACTAATCTCTAATAAAATAAACGTGAAGGCCAAAACCAGCATAAAGGATAAAGAAGGACATTATCTCATGATTAAAGGGTCAACTGAACAAGACTACATACTAAATATCTCTGTTTCCAATGAAAAAGCCCGAAAATACATAATGCAAACCCTAATAGAATTGAGGAGTCCTGGTGTGGCACTGTGGGCTAATGCACCAGACTACAAAGCCATTTGAACTGCAAGGTCTATGGTTCAAGCTCACCAGCTGTTCCTTGGAAACCCTATACAGGGTGGCTATGGGTTGGAACTGGCTTGGCGGCACTTAAACACAATAGAATTGAAGAAAGAGATAGATAAATATACAATAACAGTGGGAGATTTTAATATACCACTCTTGAGAAAGGTTAGAACCAGAAAGAAACTCGACAAAGACAAAGAGAAACTAAGCAATTAATCAACCAACTTGATCTCATAGATGTGTACAGAGCATTCAACCCAGTAACAGCATAATACACATTCTTTTCCAGTGCACATTTTCCAGAATAAATCATGTGTTAGGCCACAAACAAGCCTCCATAAATTTACAAATATCAAAAGTGTTTCCTTCTGTTGTGCATAGGGTCGCTATGAGTTGGTACAGACTCGATAGCACCTAACAACAACACATACAGCCAACTGATCTTTGATAAAGGACCAAAGTACACTGATTGGGGAAGAGATAGTCTCTTCAACAGACGGTGCTCACAAAACTGGAAATCTAGATGCAGAAGATTGAAACAAGACCTTTATGTCACACTATATACAAAACCCAGTTCAGCATGGATTAAAGACCTAAATGTGAATCCCAGAATTATAAAGGTCATCAATGAAAAAATAGGGCCAACTTTAAGGGCTCTAATATAGGGCACACACAGACTACCAAACATTGCGAGACTTACACAGACAAGAGAAGACAAAATAGATGATTGGGACATACCAAAAATTAGAAACTTATGTCCACAGAATGGGGAAAAAATCTTTTGCAACAATGTATCAGACAAGGGACTGATGTCTAAAATCTATAGGAACACCTTTACAAGAAAAAGACAATTTTAAAAATGGGCACAGGACTGAGTCAACAAAGAGAGAACACCTTCCCGAGTCAGCAGCACCCTGAATTGGGAATTGTTGCACTGTGAGCAAGGCTTTGGGCTCCGTGGGAGAAAGATGAGGCCGTCTGTCTACTTCCATGAAGATTTAGTCTCAGAAACTGTAAAGCGTCACTGTGATTGAAATCAACTCTATGGCAGTGGGATTGGTTTTTGTTTTTTAAACTGTGAGAAAATAAATTTTTGTTTCTTAAAGGCACCCATTTGTGGCCTGGTGCCTTGAATTTAGGAGCTCTGATAGCATAGTGGATTACCAGCTGGGCTGCTAACCTCAAGGTTCAAATCTACCTGGAGCTCCACTGGAAAAAGATGAGGATTTGTGCTCCCGTAAAGATTTACAGCCTCGGAAACTATACAGGGCTGCTATGAATCAGAATCAACTTGGTGGTACAGAGCCACCAACCACTACCTTGAATTTACTTGATATGACTATTCTGTCCAATGTCTTCTTAATTCCCCACCAAGTGATTGGGTGGGAACATGCAAAGGTTGGGATTGGTTAGTTTTGCCATCCAGCTAGGTTTACAAGGAACCATCTCAGAAGCAGGAACAGAGGATCCCAGGATCATCAAGAACAAAGAGTATGAGTGGAGCAGGAGAGCAGCCACAGCAGAGGCAGTGGTATGGAGGCATAGGGCAGCTTTCAGTTCTAGGCCCATGGACTGAGTAAAGCTGAGTGCCTACAGACTGGAGACTGACTTGCAGAATGTGCCCTTTGGGCATTCACAGACTGGTTAAAAGAGCTTTGTAATACTTTCCTGAGGAGGGCAGAAGCCAAGGAGATGCATGGCTGAGAGGCTGAAGACAACAGTGAGGCGTTCCTGACTGGAGAACTGCTGCGTCCTGGGCTTTTTTGATCCTGAATTGTACCCTGTTGACTTCCCTAATAAACCACATAATGAGAAAAAAAAAAAAAAAAAAAATGGGCACAGGACATAACAGACACTTCACCAAGGAAGATGTTTGGGCAGCCAACATATGAAGGAAGATTCACCATCATTAGGCATTGTTGTTGTTGTTAAGTGCTGTCGAGTTGGTTCCGACCCATAGTGACCCTGTATAGGGTTTTCAAGAGATGCAAATCAAAACAACAATGAGATACCATCTCACACCAGCAATAACAGTGAAGTTCAAAAAAGCAGAGGACTATAAATGCTGGCAAGGATGTAGAGAGACTGGGACCCCCCTACATTGCTGGTGGGAATATAAAATTGTTCAACCCCTCTGGAAAATGATATGGCGCGTCCTCAGAAATTTGGAAATAGAAAAACCTTGTTGTTGTTGTTAGCTGCCAGAAATACCTTATGATCCAAGCCATAAGTAGCTATATGTACACTCATGTTCATCCCAGCACAATTCACAATAGCAAAAAGATGGAGACAGCCTAAGTGCCCATCAATGGAAGAATGGATTACCAAACTTTGGTATATACACACAATGGAATATTATGTTACCTGGAAGATAAACTATGAAGCTGCAAACCACTGCATAACATGGATGAACCTTGAGGACCTTATGCTGAGTTAAATCAGTCAGTCACAAAAGGACAAATATTGCATAAAACCATTATTGTAAAAGCTTAAGAAAAGATACACATACTAAGGGGGAAAAATTCTTTGTTGGTTACCAGGGGTGGAAGGGAGGGGACGGTAAAGCACAGGTTACTGGACAGAGGGACCAGTCACTGGAGAAGGATATCATGTTTGGTAAGGTGGAGGGTCAGTGAAAAAGAGGAAGACCCCCAGCAAGATGGCTGGCTAAGTGGCAGCATCGATGGACTCAAGCGTGGCAACAGTAGTGAGGTTAGTCCAGGATTGGGCAGTGTTTTGTTCTGCTGTGCATCAGGTCGCTATGAGTAGGCACCGACTCGATGGCACCTAACAACAACATGGGTCAGGTGAAAGATGAGGTTGGATTCATTTGATTCAACAGTAATTATTATCATACCTAATTGCAATTGTCACAACTGTAAAGGTAGAAGTTTTGTAACATAAAGGGTGGAGTAGTTAATCTTACATTCCAGAACAGAGGGCTGTAGGACCATCAAGAGAGAAGAGCAGGAGTAGAACATGGGACCTTAACCAAGGAAGCAGTGACACCAGAGATGGAGGCAGAGATGATGGCATGGGGAGAGCAACTGAGGACTCTGGACTCATGGAAAGAGAATGTGTGCTGACAGTTACGAGGCTGGCTGGTGGGGGGAGGTTCTTGATAAAGTAATAACCTATGATGATTCTGGGGCAAGAAGGAAATGATGCATGCAATAGAGGGTAGACACACATTGACATGGGTGATGGGGCAGGCAATACACAACCAGAGGGAGATCGGCAGAAGAAAGATGGGGGTGGCAGGAGACACAGAGAGGAATGCAGTGGTTAGTGAATAAAGGTAAATGATGTTAACTGTTGGTACACAGCAGGGATTGCACCATGTAAAGAAGCAAAGTATATGATTTGTTGACTGTAAAACTGATTATCTGCTCTGTACACCTTTACTCAATTTACAATAAAAAGTTTTTTAAAAACATGAAAGTCCTCCTCAGGGTTCCAGGAATTTCATGTCTGTTGCAGTTGGTCTCTTGCATCTTTGTTGTAGAGGGTCCGTGTAGTGCGTCTGCTAGTCCATCCTCAATATTTGTCCTTTGGTGATTGACTAAACTCATTCAGTATAATGTTCTCTAAGTTCATACACATTGTGAGGGGGTTTGCAGATTCACTAGTATTCTTCAACATTGCATAGTATTCCATTGTGTGTGTATACCAAAACTGCTAATCCATTCTTCCAACAATTGGCATTTAGGCTGTCTCTATCTTTTTTGCTATTATGAACACTGGGGTACATGTATCTATTTATGTCTTGGTTCTTTTCTTGTAGATAATAGAGGATTGCTGGGTTATATGGTATTTCCAGCTTTTTGTGGACATTGTCATACCATTTTCTATAGTGGTTGCACCATTTTACAGTCCCACTAGCAATGTTAGAAGGGTCCCAACTTTGCAGTTCAAACCAATGTTGAGGCTGGTGCTTATCCTATGACACCATACCAGTTGCCACACACACAGACACTTATGATGTGCATAAGCATCTAAATTTTTAGGAGGTCCAAGCCATCTATTTTGTCTTCTACTGTTTGTGTGATTTTACATTTTAATGACCTTTTGCTTTCTTCCTGGTTACTGATGTCATCCCACAACTCTTCAGGTTTTTACTTATTAGTTTCTATTGTATCAAATCTGTTGAGATGGTCTCTAAATTAAGGTGGGATACATTCCATGTCATATTTTGGCTCTTAAGGGCTTGTTTCAGTTTTCTGCATCTTCAGCCTGAACTTGCATAGGAGTAATAGATGATCTGTATAGTCAGTCCCTGGTCTTATTTTGGCTGATACTGAGCTTCTCCACTGTTTTTCCCCGTATCTGCAGTCAATTTGATTCCTGTGTATTCCATATGGTGAGATTCATGTGTATAGTTACCTTTTGTATGTTGTGGCAAACAAGGTATTTGGAATCTATCATGCTATCTCCAGCATCAATTCTATTAACCAAAGTAATATTTTCCAACTTCCTTTTTGCTTACAACTTTTGCATTCCAATCATCAGTAATTATCAATGCATTTTGACTGCATGTTTAATCAATTTCAGTCTGAAGAAGTTGGTAGAATTCATTTCATCATCACTGGCTTTAGTGGTTGGTAGATATATTTGAATAACAGTGGTATTAATTGACCCTCCTTGTGTTTGGATATTAAACTATCACAGACAGCATTGTACTTTAAGATGGATATATGTGTACACACACACACACACACACACATATATACTTTAAAACAAAAAACAGTTGCTATAATAAAGACTCCAAAAAACAGATTTTTAAATAAATCAGAAGTTTATTTAAAGTAACAGATCAGAGGTCCACAAATCTCTACATTTTCAACACCTGATTTCACTCATCCACTGGCATCCCAGTCATTGAAGGGAAATGTCTAGTGGCATGTACCCTAAATCTGGAAGTTTTCCTCATATCCCATTGCCTAAAGCCTAGTCAAGTGGCCACAATGAACTGAATAGAGATCAAGAAGTCTTAGCTGAGCAATCTTGTATCCAAGAAAACAGAATTTTACTAGTAAAAGGAGAAAGTAAAACAGACATTATAGCCCCATTTATTGATGCCTGTAAATGCAAATAAATAACCTATAAGAATGCACACCAAATATCATTTACTTCTGGAATAGGACTGAGATCGGTGTAGGAAGACAGAACACTGTCTGAAATGTATTTCAGTGATGATATGTTTATAAATTAAGGAATTAGAAAATCTTCTATGTAACTTACTTGGAGTTTAATACTGATAGAGATACATTAAACCATCTACATTTTAAGAAACTTTCATAATTTCGAATCAGATTTTATCTAAATGTGTATGTTATACAAAGTCACAAAAAGTCCTTTAATCAGCGAGGCATGACAACAATGTTTATAGATATCGATAAGGAAACAGGTACAACAGTGACCTACTCCAGGTCATGGCAGAGCCCAGTCATGAGCTGTGATGAGGACCTCCTTGCTTTTGCTGCATCATAACTTTTGATATATTTTTTTGTTTACTAAAAAGGTGGCTGTAAGTTTTCTATAATTTAGATTTCAGATAATACAGAATTGATGATGCCAGAGTATTAGCTGACTATGACGTGCAAACCCTTTTCAGCAGTGAAACTGACCAGCACACTTCACTCCAAGAACAAGAGAGTAACATTTTCTTATAGGCTGACGATCACAACAAGAAAGAAAGTCCCAGAAACAAAATAGTCATTATTTTTGACTCACCCCTAGCAAAGCATTCACATTCATGATTTACTGACTTGTTAAAATATTGCTTCCATTAAAAGAATCTTGACCA